>NW_024962268.1:17530312-17686480 GCF_019238085.1 Lagopus leucura
GCTGCAGAGGAAGAACCTGGGAATGGCTGCAGAGGAAGAACCTGGGAATGGCGTGGCTTGGGAGCAGTTTGTAACTGCAGATTGTCACTTAGCTTCCTTGGTGTTCCTCCCATCAAATTAAACTCGTGCCAGTTGAGCTGAAAGATGAGGCTGTTTGATTGGATTTTGTGGGTCCTAATCGCTGCTGTGATGTTGCTGCCTGGAGGCAGGGACTTGCAAACAGATCTTTCCAATAGGAGGATTATAGCTGAGGCCGGAGAGCTGGGTTTAAAGGAAGAAAAGTTTAAAGCTGTCATATAGTGGTTTCTAGTCTCATGAAAAAGCAGAGGATTATAAGGCTTTTGTCAGGGAAAGAAATAAAATAATAAAACTAACATTGTTAGAGGCCTGACAACAGAAAATCATTCTCCAGGAGAAACTCTCTCGAGACTGCATTAAGAAAGGATTGTTCCCCACAAGTATGGGGTGAAGCGAGATCTCAGAAGGCATTTCAGGCAGCTATCAGGGTTGTAGGCTTCCAGTGTTTTGCTCCTGTGAGAGTTTTCTTTAGCAGAATGGGTGGTGGAGCTGCAGGGAGCCCAGCAGGGCTATCACTTGCCCTGGATTCAGTCTGGATGCATTGACTTTGTATGCTTTGTGAGTTTCTTTCAGATCCTTTCTTTCTGCATATAAATTTGTGTATTCTAAAGCATTAGCCAAATACCACTCGGAGATATGGGGGATCTCCTTCATTTTCTTGCCCTTGTGGAGCAATGATGACATCAGTGATGACAAAATGTCTGATTCTGACTATTGGTTCCCTTTGGACAAGTAGCCTGTGTTTGATGAAGGGATGATGGGGGAATCGAAGCAAGAAGTAATGTCAGAGGCTCCAGCACTCCCTGGTAGGGGATGGTGCATTTAGTCATGGTAACCCTAAAGCTTCTTCATGTGATTAAGCTTACTTTCTGTGTGTGTTAGGATTTTAAAATACCACCTTCATGAAAGCAGCTTCTTCCTGTGCCTTGGGAGATAAGGATTTAAGGATGCCTGTGCAGCATTGTGAGCTGAATGGATAACTGCTGTAAGTATTAATTGTCACAGAAGGAAATGGTTTTGCACTAATTGGCAGAAATGGCTTTAACAAGATGAATCAGAGTTGGGCTACTGCGTAGCACAGTGATAACCCCCCTTGGCATAAACCATGCACATCCTCATCAGCCTCTGAGATGCCAAACTGGAAGTTGATGCTTTGCTCAGGTTTTTCAATGCTAATTGAGTGTCTGGGGGTTTGTGAACAGCTGTTTAAAGGCTGTGAAGGAGCAATGGAAGAGGCATGGCTGGAGGACCTGAGATGGCATCTCCAGGGATTGGCATTTTGAAAGAAGCAGAGTTGCTGGGAGCAGATGTGCGTGGTGGTCCTGCCTACCTACAGCTCTGTCAACGTCTAAGTCTGTGTGAATTGTGCTTAGTGAACTTCTTCTGCATCCTCATGTGCAAAGGATAGGGGAGCATGTAGAAAGAACCTGAAGGCTGCAGGAGCAGTCCCACTTCTACCATGCTTCTTCCATGGGGAAGTGGCAGCGCTGACGTGAGCAAACGTAAACCCTGGTTTGCTTCAAACAGCCACAGATCTCCAGAGAAGGCCAGCAAGGTTCCTCCAGCCAGGGACTTCTGCTGTTAAACTGGGTGTACATTTTTTTCTTTGTGTTCTGCTTTAAAAATCCAAAACTTTGGACAGAAATGTTATACCTCGAGTCTGTTTCTCTGCGGACATTAGGCTGCTGAGACACTTGGCCAGAGTGCAGAATATTTCAATGTGTGGTAACTTGATTTTTCATTTTAGAAACCCTTATGTAAACACATTGTTTGGATCATTGGGAGTGGGTTGTTTAACTTTTCTGTCTACAGTTTGAAAAACATCAAGAAAAAAAAGCATGAGAGGCAAAAAGAAACAAAACACTACTTACATCTCCAGCGAGCCCCCATAACACTTTCCAAATGTAAAAGCCTCTTAAGATACGGAAAAGCAGCAATATTATTTATACTGCGTTTATGAAAAGACTGATCAAAGCTACACAACTTTGCTTGGCTTTATTTAGCATCAGTGACTGCATTAATGTCAGGGTGCTTACTATTTTAGCAAATTCAAAAGTTGTGGGCTCTGCGAAGAGTAAATCCTGCTGAGGCTCTTGTGCATGCTCAATCTATATTGCATTATATGCCACACTGTCACAACTCGCTTTGTGCTCTGATGGCTGCACTTCTTCATGTGCCTCTTGAAAAGTCAGCTTTTTGCTTGGGGATTGAGGCTTTTTTTAAAATAATTATTATTTTTTTTTCTTTTTCCCCTTGCTGGGAAGGTTGCTGGGAAGTGGGCAGGTCTGACCTTGATGCCTGAGTTCTGCTCTGCAGGGCAGTGCTGGTCCTCGTCATGTTCAGCTGAGTGGCCAACACTCCTTGCACACAGGTGGAAGGGGATTAGTTAGATGGCATTCATGTGCCCTGAGTCATCGTGCCCAGCTGCTATGATCAGGCAGTTTTCTTGGCCACTAGCCACGCTGTGAAAAGGCCAAGCAAAAACAGACCCATGAAAAGCTCAAACATTCAAGATAAGGTGAGGGTGATTTCTGCTGGTTCCCATACACGCGTGACACCTCATACCAAAACTTTTGTTATCATGTACACATAGAGGATGGGGATGGTGGGAGTGGCATGTATCAAACACACAGGGATGGTTAACTGAGGAGGCTAGTACTAAAGCAGATGTGTGCCAGCAAACTGCATGGCTTGTTAGAGTCTGACTTGAAGAGGCTGATCAGATCAGATACCAAACTCTAAATCTCTGAAAAGCTTTATATGGGGTTTTATGAGTGCTATTGTCTCTCTTTCTGTATACTGGTCAGGCAATAGCTTTTGTTTTGTACTGTGAGCAGTGACTCTGAATGGAAACTCGCAGCACAGCCCAGCTCTGAATATTGCTGGCGTAGGACAGCAGCCTTTTGACATGGCATAGTTCAGTGCTTTGTTTTTGAGATTTCTTTTTTGTAATTGCTGGTCACGTTGGTGGCCAAAGCAGTGCTGCTTTTAGAGCAGACAAAAGCAATTCCTGTTTGTTAGGCATGTTTGAAATACTTTTTTTCCCACGTCCTCTGGACTTGCGAGGTTGGCTGCGATTTCCCCTCATGCAGATGGCTGTGTTTCTCCCTTTGTGAATCAGGTACCATTTTAATATCTTCATTGGGTTACTAAAGTGGGTCTCTCTCTCTCCTTTTTCCTGCTTCCCCCCTTTAGCTGTCTTTTGCTCAGTTGTAATTTGACCTTACCAGCTGCTTGAAAGTGAAGATGATGTGTGTATGCCTGAAAATAAACAGTGATTGATTCCTTCTTAGATCCTTCTTGTGTCAGAACATTGCAGTAAGCAAGGAAAAACTCAGATCTGCTCTCTTCCCTCCGTCCTTCAACTCAAAAACCCCTAATCTGTCTGTCCAGCAGCTTTAACCAGCTAGGCTGGTGTCACTGCCTTGGCTATATTATTTGTATTCCAGTAGCGATGATGTAACTGCAGTTTTTAATTTACTGAACAGAATTCAAGGAAATGTGCCATGCCTAGTGCATGCTCACTGTCTTTCATACAAGGCTAAATCTCAATTAGTGGGAGTAACGAGGAGCTGGTTTGGATGAAGCTTAAAGTTGGGTTGTCAGTACATGTGCAGCTCAAGCAGTAAGAGAATGGTTTGTATTTTTGTGCCTTCTCCATTGCAAACAGTGCTTAGGGCAGTGGTGTGCATGCTGGGTTCCTGCCAGCAGTGCTTGGTGCTGGTTGCTTTATAGAGCTCTCCTGCAACTGGTGCTGGGTTTCATGGGCAGAACGTGGTCAGACTATCTTGGTCAGATCATCTGGAATTGTCCATGTCTTGTAGTTGCTGTAGAGCTTCTTGTTTTCCAGATGCTTGAAAAGTCTGAGCAGAGCAGGCAGATATTTTTCCATTAACACATCATGCAGCTAGAGGTTTTCCTATTGCAGGGGCAGAGATGGCAGCTGGGACCAGAGGAGCTGTATCTTTGTTTCCCTATGGTTTCTGTGTCATATCTCTGGCTTTTGAGACCAAAGCTTTTCCTGGTGCTTTGTGTGTGCCTCTTGTGCTAAAATTGAAGGCAGCCCCAGGTGCTAGGAGCTTTGGTTCCTCTCCAGGTGCTCCTCAGATGGCATGAAAGCTGGGCTTTGGAGCTGAATTTTGGGGGTACATGTTGCAGTGTGGGAAGGAGCACGTCCAAAAGCTGGGCTTGGCCTGCATAACTGCAGCTGTGGCTCTGGTCTTGTCTGTATCCTCCTTGCATTGCTGTGATGTGAGATATTAATTCCCTTTTGATGTTGTGAAGTCATGATTTGGTTTAATTTACTTCAGGGTATTTCACTTTGAACTCAATAAGAGCTCTCTCATGAATATCATTGACCAGAAAGGAGACACCTCTGTGATGTGAGCGCCAAGGATGAGTTTGCAGATCTCAAGCAGTGCTTAACAAGGAATGATTGGAGGAGTAGGGAGGTCCTTGCCAGCTCCCAGTTTCCACAGAGTTCCCACCACAGGCCTCACTGCTTGCCTGGAGATGAAATGCGAGATCTGATATGTGAGTCCTTGTGTGGATGGCCCATCTTGGAGGTATCCCTAGTGATGGAGAGCAAGTGTTCAGTTGTAGTCATTGGTGCTGTAGGTTAAGGACCTTCTTCTTGAATCCTTTCTGACTGGGTCAGTAAATGTACTAAGGAAATTAGTAAATTGAGTAAATTATTAAGTCAGTAAATCTAATAGGGATTCAGGGTCTGCCCTCCCTTCACTGAGTTTAATGATGATCATGTATGTGTTCAAACTGCCAAGTTAGGACTTGTATCCAGACTGCTGCTCCAGGCCTGCTGTCCTGGCTTTTAGCTTCTGGTCCAGATCCAATACATTAGAATTAATGTATGTATATTGGCGAAGCTAAATAGACCTTAAAATATGATAGATATTAGTGAGATATTGGTGTGTTCTGTTAACAGCTCTGTTTCATATATATTTTTAGAGATCTCTGTTTTGAGATAAAATTTAATAAACTGGAGGACATAACAAGCTTTTATGTACAGCAAATGGCTTTTGTGACCTATTTTCAGACAGAGCTTAAAGTTTACGCTGGGGGCTGCTGAGCAGTGCTGCAGGCCCCAGTGCTGCTTTCCTGTCCAAAGGACTGGTTTTAGTCAAAAGGGTAAAGAAGGAGAATAAGAAGAATATATTAACGAAGTTTACTTGTGAAACTGCAATGACACAAAATAGATGAATAAATTTGGTGTAATAGCTGTTTTCTTTGTAGGAGTTTGACTATTAGGTAAGTCAGCCAACTCGCTTTGCTGAAGGCAAGTTTCTCTAGGTGGTAAATTTCATCCTGAATCCCTTCAGGGTTCAAGTCTTGTTTATATTTATATTTATTTCTATTTTTTATTTTTCAGATTGTGAAAGTAATCTCTCTTGCAAACTGAAACTTGCCTGTGGCAACTCTTCTATGGCATTGACTCTGAGCATTGTCCAGACCTAATTAAATCAAAGCATATTGATCAAATAGTTGGCTTCCTGCTTTGGTTTTGTGTTCTCCTCACTGTTTTTTCCCTGGTGTCTGTGTATGTATTTAGGAGAAGAAGTGGAGGAAAGAAGGACTTCTGCCTCTCTTCCCTTGAAAATAATGAAAAAATGTTGGTGAGAACTGGGGCCGTGTAGGGGAGGAAAGATTGGAGAGGAAGGGTAACCTCTAACGTGGGAAGATATGTCAGGATTTTCAAGGGGGAGGAACATCTTTCTCTGCTATTTGCCAACACATTTCTATAGGGCCCCTGCCAAAAACTTCCCCTAAGTTAGGGGCTTTAGTCAGAGTAACTACAAAGAAGTCTTTGTAGCAACAGTGCTGCCTCTTGTCCCCTCTTCTTTCTGGTGGCACAGGCAGCTTAGGCCGGCTCTGTTTTTGGGAACATACAGTGTCTTCATGGAAAATGTCAAAACGACAGTAACAGGGCAGTTCTGCTTGACCAAATGAAACATGAGGTTATGAACAACGTGATGAACAATATGAGCAACAGCAAACCTGTTATGGATTCAGTCCAACTGAGGTGATAAGATACTTTGTGTTTTACTGTGTGTTGTATAGATGGCTATGTATATAGGTGCAAAATCTAGTAGAATGCAACAGGTTTAAGCTTGATCAACCATTTGCAAGTTGGTAACTGTTCTGTAGGATTTTTGATGATCTTTTAACTTTTATTAATATCACAGGCCTATATTAAACACCATCACATCCTCTAGTATCTTAAATTTAATGTCTACTCTGTTAAACATCCCTGAGCCTTCAGCTTTGAGCCCGTAGTGATAGTAACCAAAACCAGGCCCCCAGTGCTTCTCAGAATTGGTTCCATTGATGTTATCTACCCTTTGCTTCTAACATATATTAAATTTGTGTGGGCGCTGTAGCATCTCAGTCATGTTTATGACCTCATCTTGTCTAATCCATAAAACATATGGTACTTGTATGGCATCCATATGAGTAGTATTTATGCATATGTATCTGTATGTGTTTCTATATTTGATCCATGTGAGAGCAAATATCCCAGCTTAAAAAAAAAAAAATTAAAAATTCACAGGAGAGTAAATGCTTCCACATCTCAGAGTAAAGACTATACCATACTGATTATGAAGTTTTGCATGACACGTATGAAACTGTTAGTAGCACCTTGGCATTGAGGAAGTACCAAATAAAATAAGAGGATGAATAGGTGCATGATATGTGGTTATGATGATTTCTGATTTTCCTTTTTATACTTTGCATAATGGGGAGGGAGGGCTTGTCATCATCATGGAAACAGGAGAGGATGGTGATTAAGATGGTTGTGGGTCTTTTGTTCCCTGGGTGTATGTGGTTGCTGGAGTGTTTGTTATTGCTGTGCTCAGTGACAGTTTGTTCAGATTACCTGCACAAGTTCAGAAAATGGAGACAATGTGTTGCAGTGCTTCTGGTTGCATCAAGAGAATCATGACCAGCAGATTGTGGGAGGTGGTTTTGCTCCTCTAATCTGCTCCTGTGAGGTTCCACTTGGAGCATTGTGTCCAGTTCTGGAGCCCCCAACACAAGAAGGACATGGAGCTGCTGGAGCACGTCCAGAGGAGGGCCATGAAGATGATGAGAGGCCTGGAGCACCTCTGCTACAAGGAGAGGCTGGGAGTGCTGGGGCTTGGAGAAGAGAAGGCTCCAGGGGCACCTTGTAGAGGCCTTCCAGAACCTGAAGGGGCCTGCAGGAAGGTTGGGGAAGGACTTTTTATAAGGACATGTAGTGACAGGACAAGGGGATATGGCTTCAAACTGGATTTAGACTAGATATTAGGAAGATAGTCTTTATGGTGAGGGTGGTGAGACACTGAAACAGGTTGCCCAATGCTCCCTCCCTAGAGGCATTCAGGGCCAGGCTGGATGGTGCTGTGGGCAACCTGGTCTCATGGGAGGTGTCCCTGCCTATGGCATGGGGCTGGAACTAGGTGATCTTAAAGATCCCTTCCAACCCAAACCATTTTGTGATTCTCGCTGGACAAAGTGCCAGACAGTAGGATCCATAAGTTGACTCTCTTCTAGAACACAAAGGCGTCTAGCTAGGATTTTTTGAGGAGAGGGAAATATTTCTGTCTGCAGCAGCGTTACCACTGTGGTCAGTAGCTTTAATTTTGGATTAAAAAAAAAAAAAGTCTTTGCTGCAGAAAGCCGGTGAGGAGGCATTGGAAATTGAAAACTGGATGTCCCTATGGAGACTTAAGTTAGATGTTAGAAGGAAATTCTTTACTCAGAGGGTGGTGAGGTGCTGACACAGACTTTCCAGAGCAGCTGTGGTGTTCATCCCTGGAGATGCTCAAGGCTGGGTTGGATGGGGTCCTCGGCACCTGATCTGGTGGAGGGCATCCAGCCCACAGCAGGGGGCTGGAATTGGATGGGCTTTACAGCTCTTTCCAACCCCAAACCATTCTGTGATTCACTTGTCACTGGGTGCGTGGTCAAGGGACCCCACCCTGAACAGACCTCTGTCTCCAGTGAATTGTAGCCATGTGTCTGAAAAAGGCCAAGCTCTCTTCCTGTAGAGCTTCCCAAGGGACTGTGAAGGAGTCTCTGTGGCATGGATTCATCACTGCCTTCCAGAAGGAAAACCCTGGGCTTCTTGGGCAGGTGGCAAAGTGCCCCTTGCTTCTGCAAGGAGAGAGAGGAGTGTTGGGATCCCGCTGCTAGAATTTTTGGGTTTCAGTGGACTGGGACATCCTTAGGGCTGCCTTACGATATGGTGGGTGGAAGAGTCTGATTTGGAAAGATAAAAAATAGTTTTTGAAAGATTTAAAATTGTACCGTGTTAAAGTGCCTGTGGCAGAGTTGCTTGGCACACACATTTACAGCTGATAGTTCCTTGGCATTGCAAGTGTGCTAACGCCTGTCTGCATTACTTGAGGAGCAGAAATGTCCTGCAACATTTAGAGCTGGATAAGTGATCCAGCTTGTCCAACAAAGAAATTTTTGTCACTAAACAAAGGACTCTCTTAAGGAATATATAGATGCTCAGAATTTGAGTTTTCTCTGAATTTATGCTTCTCTACGTGGATTGAATCACTGCACTGGTTTTTAATAGATCCCCTCTGGATTTATGTGGCTGCTTCTCAGATTAACTCTGATCCAGCGCATGAAATAAGGTGCAGTGGTTGCTGTGCTCTGCTTCTGTCCTGCTACTTGCAGGCAGTTGGTTGAAGTCTGCTTCTGGCTTTTTTTGTGCATATAGTAGTTAGAAAATAAGTTGCACAGCATCCTTGTTTCTGATTACACTGACAGCGTGTGCATGTTGCTACTTGTTATTTTTAAGCAGACACCCAATACCTGCTATCTTGTTGGTTTAATTGAATTCCGCCTTGTGTGAGAACATGCTGACAAGTCCAATCAGTGCCTTCAGTGAAAGTTTAGCAAGGGGAGAGAAAGGAAATTAGGTATATGGCATGTTATAAGCTGGTAATGGACTAGTCATGATGATGTGTAGTGGGAGTTTTTAGTTTCCCCCCACTCCTCCTTTGCTGGGACATGTGTGTTGTTTTCCCTGTGGCTGCTGTCAGATCCTGTCCTGAAATTCAGAACTGTGGTTTGCAACACCTTTAGAGCAGGATGTGGTGATTCTCTGCAGGAAGGAGCTCCTGGGGTGGGGCTGGCTCCGTGGGAGCTGCAGAGGAGAGGAATCCGGGCTGGAGGGTGCAAGCACAGCACGGAGCTCTCGGATGCAGACCTGCTCTTTGCTGTAAGTAAACCTGTAAAGCTACAGTGGGACCAGATGAATGCAACTTGAAAGGGGAACGGAAATTTCTTTTCCTGTGATGCTGTTTCCTTTGATTTTTTTTTTAAGTAGCAAAGGCTTATCTGCCAAATAAACCTGCGCTGTAAGAAGCAGGGGTGGGCAGAAACTCTTGGAATTAAAATCTGTGAGTCTTCAGGTCTCAGTGTCTGGGCTTTGCATATTTTTGGAGTTGGTAAACTTCGATTTGCTGGAGGACTTATCTGCATCTAGAAGGGAGGGTTTGCCTCTGGCTAGTGTGCCCTTTGCATTCATTTAAACAATCCCCTTGTCCTGTAAAAGTTGATCTGGAACAGCTGCATGGATCTTTTGTATCACAGCTATTTTCTACCTTCATTTTCTTAACTTCAGCTTCTGTTTTTGTTTTCAGCATCTTCCATCCTCTCCTCACTCTCACTCTGTTGAATATTCAAACTCTCAATCTGTGCATAGACAAAAATTATTATTGCTTTGAACTTACAAAGAAGATAAGTGAATTCCCACATCCACTCTGGGAAAGAAGAATATTCAGTCTGAAATATATTTTGGAGCTGATAGGAAAATGCATCTGGCGAACAGTTTGTGCTAATTCTATACCTCTAGTACCAAGGCACCATCTCTCTTATCATCAAGAGTATTGCATGAAAGCTCTGTGTTTTAATAGTAACTCGGTGTGGCTAATTAGTTTGCAGACTCTTTGAAGAAGCTGATGTACTGACTAAATAAGCTCTTATTTTTCAAAGCAACTAAAGGCACTCTTAATTTGCAGAGCAGATACTCGTAACACTGCCTTTGGTTTGCATGCTAGGAGCCAATGTGAAGCCAGCGCGATAGAGGCTCCGTGCTCGCAGACAGGCTTATTCCAGTGCTGTCTGTGAGGACTGTGAGGCTCGAGGGAGGTGTCTGGGTCTCTGGCACAGTAGTAGCACAGTGTAAATTTATGCCACTGTGCTCAATGTATCTGGTAGGAGAGTGTCGGGTAATGAATGCTTTTGCATTGCTGAAGTCGATGACGGTTTTGTCCATCTCTTTGCTGTTCTCAGGCAAGTTCAACCCAGTAATGAAGAGCTGCCCTGAGTTTCTAACCAGATGACAAGACTGTTCCTGAAGCCTGCATAAAGAGGCCATAGTTATTAGGAGATTTATGGCTTTGAAAATTCTGATTCACTTCCTACAGTTTGTTGACAGCAAGGATTTGCAGTGAGTGAATAACAGATGACAGTCACCAAAAAGTTTACTATGGATATCTTGTGACATGGTGCTGGCCTGCCTCATTCTAGAGCTGAAGGAATAACTGAGAGGTCCTAAAAAAAAATTAAATAAAATTGTAGCCCCATGGACCCCATCAGTACATTTGTGCTCATAGCTCTGGGGCAGACAGGAGGAAGAAACAGGGAAGCCTGAGCTTTGTTTCCTTACAGTGCCAAGGGCTGGTGCTGCAGCTCCTTGCCCCAGGGGACCTGGTTCATGGCCTGGGCTGCTGCTGGAGATTTTTCTGTGACCCAAAAGGTGCTCAGTGTTGGAGGGGTGCTTGCTTATTTGTGGCTGGCAGAGTGCTTCCAGCAGGCTGGGAGAACTGTGAGAGTGCAGCAACTTCACTCTGCTGCCTGACAAGTTAAAATCAGCTGCGAGCACTGATCTGTTGGCCCTCCAAAGAGGGCATGTCTCCATCTTGTGTTGCAAAACTGAGTGAAAGTTGGGAAATGTTTATGGCTGCTGCCATGCGTGCTTGTTAATTCTTCTCCCTTTTGGCCTCATCCAACTTATGGCGGTGAAAACAGAGAGTGAGGGTGTAACTAGAAGCTGATTTTTAATGTGAACATCCAAGACAAGAAGCAGACATACTACAGACAGGCACATGTATATCTGACATCGCCCAGCTCTCGCTTTTGCAAGCCCTTTTGCTGCAAGCTGCTGGCTGCGGTTCCTTTATTGGGCATGGTGTTTGGGAGTAATGCTCCAGGCTTTTGGTAAATTGCACAACTGGAATTGGTGACATCCTCAGCATCCTCTGAAACCAGGCTGTGTGCAGCAGGAGTGGGGAGTTGCATTTACTTTGCAAAAATAACCCCAGCCAGGGAGCTCCAATGGGAAATGCTTGTGTTCATGGGAGATTGCAGAGTGAGTGGTGAGCATGGTTTGCTTGCTCAAAGAGGGCGAGGTCTCCTGGACAGATGTCAGGAATACCAAAGCCATGTTTGGCAGTGGGGCTTGGTGTCAATGGGTGAAACTGCTGGGTGCACGAGGTGCCTGGTGGCCAGGGTTAGGGACTTGGAGAAGTTTGGTTTGGCGGGGGCTAAAGCTTTGATCCATTGGATTTACTGTGTACACAGCCTGTTGTCATAGCCAGCCAGTAATGAAGTAGTGATTTTGTTAAAGAGCTAAACCAGCCTTCCCAGAGCACAGTCCTTGAAAGACAGCGATGTCACTTGCGAGAGTGGCTTAAAAAGTTTTTGGTGTGCAGTCAGATTGTATTTCCAGACTTTTCACCTGCATCGTTAGAGGGTTAGGGCTTCCTTCTTCTGGTTTTAACAGGGAGCTGAATTTCTTGCACTGGCTCTGTGTTTTTTGGCTTTGCGAGCTTTGTGGCCAAAGCAGAAGCTGTGAGCATGAATATGGAGGGCACTGTCCCCCTTGGTAATGAGGTAGCAGCTGATGAGGCAGCTACTTTCAGTATTATGACAAATACAGGAAAACACCAAGAACTGAGTGGTCTTTTGGAGGTGGGTAGCCCTTGTTGCCAAATTCTACCCCTTAAAGCCAATAAGGGCTGTGAATTTCTCTGTCTTTAGATGCGCTCAAGGTCAGGCTGGATCAGATTGAGCACCTGCTGGAGCTGCAGTCGTCCCTGTTTGTTGCAGGCGAGTTGGCCCAGATGACCTTTAAAAGCCCCTTCCAAGTCTTAAGAGTCTGTGATTTGTTCCTTCCATATCTGCCCCAGCCTTTGTGGGGTTGCTGGGAGCCTGCCCACTCCCTCTGTTTGTAGGTTTCTTTCAGCAGTTCAGTTGAACGTGCTGGGATAAGGCTGTGCCCAGAATCTCACTTCTTCTGTAAAATAGGCTTGATTAAATTTTCTGGCTCTCCTGTTCATTGCTTCTAGGCATGCAAAGCCTTTACTTCTCAGTGGAGAGAAGTATTTTGAGAATTACGGATGATGTGGGAACGTAAAGAATGTGATTTGTTAAAACAGTATTGCAGAATTTTTATTATTATTATTATTTTTTAATTTTAAATATCATTGCAGAACATTTCTGCTGGCATAGAAGTCATTCATGAGTGTGTGTTTTCCTCTCATTTGGGGCATTTGTAGTGATTTCTGCATAGAGAAAGATAGGAAGCTTAACTCTGGAGAGCTGGAATAAATAGCCTGGTACTATGTGGGGAGTGGGGTGAAGAGCTCTCCCTGTTTCCACATCTCCAGGCAGATATATTGTATACAGCAGATTCTGAGTACAGACCATTTCTGTTGGTCTGATCTCAGAGATCAGTGCTACATAATGACAATGGAAAACAAGAGCTACTAGGGGACTTGTAGGGGGAAAGGGAAGGTGTGAGCTGGGTGAGTACATAGAAGACGCTTGCTTCGGAGGCACTGTGGTCCTAAAATATTGTGGAGGGAAAGTGGAGATCCCTGGACGTGCAGTGGCACAGTGTGAAATAGGCAGCAAGACTTGGGTACTCAGGGTACAGTGGGTGGAATGCTGCCCTGAGTGTGTACTGTATGTGTGGGTCATGCATGGGTGGGTTTTGACCTCTTCCTTTTTCCTTGACTTGAGGCATGTGTGCTTTTCAGTCTGGTGATTTCATGTTTTGCAAATGTGAACTTGTTTGGACTTCCCAGTTTGGAGTAAGTCTTCCACCTTGGGAGGAACATGGCAGAAAAGGAAAGTTGCTGCTGTGTATGAATGAAGATTTTTCAAACAATCAAGAGCACTCCATGAAAACTGATCTGAAATAAAGTAAATCTTTACTTTGATGCATTCTCTCAGTTTGGAAGTCAAAACATCAGTGTCTCTTCATTAACATTTCTGAGATTTGTTTTCTAATTCAGAAGTACTGTTTAAAAAAAAAAAAAAGCTGGACACCTGAACTAATGATAGAAAGCTGTGTCTCAGAAATTAACAGTAACACTGGCATTGAAAACTCTTTGAGTATTGCTTCATGACTTACTGCAGCTGCTGCAAAAAGTAAACAATAATTTATTTGTATTCCAGTCCAAAGTGTGATCTTTGCAAATGAGCCTTTTCTGTTTGGGTCCTTGTGCTTCTCCTGAAGCAGAAAATTGTGCATGGGCCTGATTAAATGGTAGCCCTGGTCCGTGCAGACTTCCCTCAGACGAATGCATTGGTGGATGCTTTTGTAATGGAGCAGTTACCAAGTGTCTGTGCTAGACAACAGCATAGCCCAAAAGGTACCACAGGAAACTGTTGTGCTATAGCTGACCTGTGTTCTGGGGTTACTTTGGCATTATATAGGGCTGGCTGTAGTGTGATCCATGAACACAACACTGATGTGCATCAGCACATAGCACAGCAACTGGAGTGCATGGAGTGGGTGCCTGGCACGTGCCTGCTTCTGGAATTTCATGAGATGCATTTGGTTGAAGCTTGGGATGACACACCAACTGTGTGAACCAGCGTACAGGGAGCATGAGATTTGTTTCAGAAGTGTATTCTTGGTATGTACACAAGTGCTGTAATAGAGAAAAGCTGTTGATGGCAGCCCTTGGTTGTGAGGGTGTTGGGAGAGACAGGGGCTAGAAAGCAGACTGAATCTCACTCTTCCTTTGCAGTTTTTGGCCATATTTCCTCTTGCTCCATCCCATAGTGACAAGGCATAATAATCACTGTCCACAGTTTGGTAAAGTGTTGCATGAGGCGGAGGAGCAGGCAAAATGAAATCAAGACATTTTAGAAAGCATATTTGGTGAAAATAGAAAAGGCTTCTCCTTAATCCGTTGTTAGAGGCAGTTGTGTTTGGATATGGCTTTTAGGGGGTGGCAGCACTCAATCACCCCTGCACTGCAGCAGCATTACCAAATGGCATGAAACAACTAAGAGTGTCTGGCCTTGCCCTGCCCTCCCAGGGAGAGTATGTCCAGCTCTGGACTACAACAGGAGAACATAATGTGTGTGAGAAAGGCCGCATATCCAGGTAAACATATCTTTCCAGCAGAACTAACAAATGGGAGCTGGACTGAATTGAGCCACCATTGTTTGTAGGCTGTGCTGTCAAAAAAGGAGCAAATTGATTTTGTCAGCTTAATCCTTATTCCCTCAGAGTCCCAGACCCGAAGAGCATTGTGTGCTTCTAATGTTCAGGTGCAGTTGTGGGAGTTAACCTGCTTAGTAGGATCAGCTTTTTTGTAAAGCTTGAGTCCAAAAATTGCTGCAATCTGAAGGCAGCATCACTCTTGTCTTTTCCTAGCAGAACCATTTGATCTGTGTGCTGCATTCTGGAGGTCCCTGTTCTCATCACTCTCTGACTATAAACTCTGACCATGTTTCTGTAGCACATGTGGCAAAAACACATTTTTGCACTGTGTCAGCATGATAGCGGCGATCTAATCTCTCTCCTTTCCACACCTGCAGTGAGGATGCGATTAAGCTGGTCTGCAGGAAGAACGTGTGGCCTTTTGATTTTAGAAAACAAAGTTGTGGGGCTGCTCAGCTGAGCAAGCCAGAGCCTCTCCCTGCAGCCTGCGAGCTCCTATCCTGGAGCTGCAGCTGTGCCAGCAGTGCCGGTGGGAGCGGAAGCCTGGCCTCGCTGCTGCTTGCTTTCCTGTCCCTGCGTGCTGATGGGAACCTGATCAGAGCACCGAGCCGGGTTAAAGCTCCTTGCATTAAGGTTTGAGTTTTTTGGGTGTTTGCTTTTGGCCGTGTTAATTTAAAGCTGGATCAGTTCCCAGGTTGGTTCATTTGTATGGCTGCCCAAGGGTTGTGCCAGCAGCCGAGCAGGATGTTGGGTGGGAGGAGAGCTGTGATGTTTCGTGTTGGCTGATTGTGGATTTAAGGTGTTTGTGAAACTCTGATGCCACGGCTTTGCCACCCTGCCCCTTGCAGCAATTCTGTGGGTTGGCCCTGTTGTTTTTTCGTTGTTTTTTTTTTTTTTTTTTTTTTTTTCTCCAGGCTTGCCTGGGTGCTGCAAGCAATCTGCAAGAGCAGCAGCAGGGGAAGGGGAGTTTAATTCTCCCTAATTCAAGGCCACATCATTGCACTGATATCAGTCAGTAAAGTGTCTCGACAGCCTTTAGTCATGGCCCTGTGTCACAAGGCTGATCTTAATCTCATCCTTCTGTGAAAGCCACAGGTAGGGAGTGAGTCTGTGAGAACACAACAGCAATCCTCTGCTCTCTTGTCACCTCTTCCCAAAGCTGGAGACTTCACGGTGAGCCTGGCAGAGGGGTCTTCTGGATCCAGAGGTGTGTGTGCACAGTCTTGCAGACTTCAGCTCTGGAGCTTTTGTTCTTACTAATCTTAAATTCTCTCTGCTTTGCTTTCTCTGCTGAGCACTGAAGAGCAGACCTTGCCCCATTTGTTCACTGATATGCTGCCTCTCTGACTTTTTGGTGTTGTGCTGATAGCAGCCAGTCTGTGAGCAGCTCGAATTGCTCCAAGGTGAGCACGAGAACGAGGACAGCATGATTGCTCGAGGCTGCTGGCAGCCTTAATCCGAAGGAGGGATTGCGTCTAATCAGCACCCAGCATGCTTGTACTGGCTTAGGAAAGGCCACAGAAAAATACCTTGAAGTTTAACTTCGAGATTCATTTTTCCTTGAAGGTTTTAGTAGGTCTAGTTGCACTCCTGGCTGTACAGTTAATGGTGAAAAATTTGCAATATGGATTCAGAGTCCTGTTCTCTACAGCAATACTTGAGCTATATACTAAGAGAGAAAACAGCATAGCTCAGGGAGCTGCAGCCACAGGAGGCTCTGGGTGGTGCTGCTCATGCCTGGCTGTGAGCCGAGGGCTGAGAGCCACTCATCCTCTTCTTGGAGGTGAAAGTTCTGTCCGCACCTCTGGCTGCTTGAATGCCCTCTCTGGATGCTTTACGTCTCTCAGCTCTGTGAGCGACTTCCCGTGCTGTTTCTGCCTCTCCCCCTGCTTATTAAGGCAAGCAGAGAACACCATGTCCCCTGTGTGTGCCGTCACTTGCACAGCCTGAGACAGGATGGGGCTTGTCACAGCAAGGCTCTGGGCTGAGAGCTACCTGGCTCTTTCCTGGTGCAAAAACGTGATAAAACAGCTGGCTTTACCAACACTGCTCATTTCAGCTGAGGTGAGTTGCGGCCAGAGATCAGTGTCCTCCAGGAAGGCCCCACACCCCCATGGGGTGTGCCCCAGCCTCTTGGTGAGACCCATGAGCTGTGGTTCAGCCTGGGCTTTGGGAGTGATCTTCACTGGCTGTGTTAATGCACACCTGAGTCTCATCTGAAGAGGTGGAAATCTTATAAAAGTGCCCTCTGGTGTCTGCCAAAATCTGCCCACGGTTCTGTGGGTTTTCTTCCACAGTGACTGCAGTGGGGTGAGGGATTCACGTGGAGCTTTTGATCGGTCACTATCTGTTAGTCATCAATTTGCCCTGACTTACCTGAAAAGCAAGTTAGCTTGGTTTCCTGTGTCATAGAGAGATGGTTTGTTAGTTTTAGCTCCTAAATCCCCCTTGGATGTGGAGACTTCGGTACTGTGAGGATCCACTCTGCCTTTCATCCTTCCAGCCCAGAGAAGATTGAGTTTCAAGACATTTCACCATGCCAGAGTCCTCCAAAGCAGTGTGTAACAACTGGCGGTCTGTCTGTCCTGCTGAGGACACCGCAGGTCTGCGGCTCCAGCAGCTATCAGCGTGATATAAATTCCTCCTTCGTGCCCCGGTGAGCTGCACTGCGGGCGAGGGAATGTCCATGCGTGTCATTTGCACTCTGTTTTCTGATCAATCAGGATGAAAGGTTGTGTAGAAATGCAAAATGGTATTATTAGTGTAAAATAAACATACTTCTTCAGTATTTCTGATCTTAAAGTGGATCCAGATGTTCTCTTACAGCTGCCAGGCCTGCTTTGGTTTTCATGTAGTTCAGCGCAACCGTCTGTAGTTGTTCAACAGAGATGGGATGTGACAGAGTTTGTCACAGAACACTCTTGTCAAATCTGTAGGTCTTCATATTTGCACACTCCTATATGTAAAATGTAAAGATGTCTGAGTTTACCCTACACATTTTCTAAGTATGATGCTGGACGTGGATGCCAAGAAACTTGGAGTACACTGAGCTAACGTACTGATCTGTGCAATTGCAGCGTAGGGCAGAAGTGGGATATGACTACGTAACTCAAAAGATCCTCCAAAGGATGTGTCTGTCTCTCAGTAGCTCAGATGGAAGAGAAGAGGGGAGTGTCCCCTGATAGCAGCCACTAGCTGCATTTTTTAACCTGTGGTTGAGCTTTGCCAGAGGGAATTTTACTGTGCTGTTTAAAGTGCAAAGTGATTTTTCCCTGGTTTTAAAGATTATTAAGATTTCCATGGTTTCTCTCCTGCAGAGAAGAACAAATCTTCCTGCTGCTTAAGGGCAGTCTTTTATTCAGGCTGAGGTTTTAGCAGAGCTGGAGCCAGAGCAGGATGAAAGCAGCAAAAGCGGCCATTCCTTCTGAGCATGTCAGCGGGAAATGTTTCCAAACTGACTCTTTGGTGATATCTTAGCCCTTGCTTGGGGAGATGACACTACAGTGGAAGTATCGAGGTTCGATGCTTGCTGTCCCTCCAGGGTCTACCACCCACATGGCTGGGTTGGTTTTGTGGTCTTTGGTGTTTTCCTGTTCCACTGGGACTAGGATGTCCCGAGGTTTACCTTTATATATGCATATATAATAATAATAATTATTATTATTATTATTATTATTATTTAAAATAATAAAAAAATAAAAAAATGATGTATATATGTGTGTATGTGTGTGTGTGTGTGTATATATATATATATATATATATATATATATATATATTCTTCCAGAAATGTACTCAGCCTGTTCCATGATTCTCCCAGAACAGAGTTTTTTTGCCACTTGTTACTGCAGAGCGTGTGCAGCCTCTCCTTGCCTCCCATTGCAGAGCTATGGCGTTGCCTCCCTGGGCTCTGAGTTATTGCATGGGACTTGAGATTTCTTTCAGGTGTAAGGCAGAGATTTGGGTTGAGTTCCATAGGATGGGAGCAGCCCCTTGTATGCAGGGAGACAGGATTCTTGGCACTACCTTACAAAGCCGGGCAAAACCAGGAAGCATGGGTGAGTGTTTTGTTGGTAAACTGTTCTGCAAATGATGCATTACCAGTTAGTGAAATCTCTTGCTTTCAGCTGCAGACTCTAAGAGTGGCTGCCCAAGGTTTTTAGCTGGTGCATGCCATGCAGGGCTTCTTGCCAACCAGCGCAGGATAGAGGAAGTTAAAAACCTATTGTGATTTACAGTCTCGGTTTTCATTAAATTAGGTCAATCAAAGCTGCATTTGGGAGATTTTTGCTTCTTGTGCCTTTTTCATCTGAGCTCGTGTTTGAAGTAGCTGAAAACTTGCAGGCAGCAGCTGATGCTGTGTGCTGAGAGCTGCGGATGCACACAGACTCTGATCCTGCCCAGCCAAAAAATCCCTTCGGTGCAATGATGGCTAAAATCTCTGTGGATGCTCTGCTGGGACTGAACCTAAAAAAAGACATGTCTGCTTAGCACACATTAAATCCCTGAGAAGTGAATTCTGGGGTCCTGTACAGCTCTGGTGGTTTTTTGCAGTATAGAGGCTGTATAGATATGTTTTATTGAATCCATTTCTTTATTTCCCTCTGGCACCTGGATGCTCCTGGACTGATTGAAAGTAATTAAAAATCTGCAGGTTCTCAGTCTTTTAATACATTCTTTCCTGTCTTTTGTCCTGTGCTGAAGGCCTGCTGTGCTTTCATGGGGTTTTCTGGCTTCTTTCTTAAATAGGGAAAGAAACGACAATGGAAAAGGAAGCCAGCTAAGTAGGCAGCACATGCTTAGCAGAGCTTAAATGTGGCTTAGGCTCCCTGGTTAGCAGCCCTGCCTACAGATCTAGGGTGATACTGACAATGACCGCAAATACTCCATGTATTAGATGCCTATCTTGTAATGTGAGCATGGTGTTACACCATGCTGCTTTTCCAACGCAGGATGCCTGATTTTCGATTTGAAACAAGCTCTGGGGTAATGATGCCACTTATTGCATCACTGGTACCCGTCCTTGTGGAAGCTGGACATACCCTGTCCCGAAATACCGGAGATCGTCTGGTGTGCATGGTCCCTCACTGCCACTCAAAGGTAATTGATTCCTGCCCCAGAGAAAGCGTTCCTTTTTCTTCATGGGAATGTGTGCTTTGAACTGCTGAGAAGCACTCAAGAAGACATAAAACAGTGAGTTACTACAGGTAGCATGCCTGGATCATCCTGCCATATGGAGTAAATCAGTGTGGCCCCTCTGACTTCAGCACAGCTGCTGCATCATTACTGCTCTGAGTTCAGGCATGAGTTTCTGTGGACAGTAGATAGAGAAGAACAAACTTTGTTTGTTCTGTAACTTCTTTCTGTAACTTTGCATGTTACGAGCAGAGTGAACGTGTTACAAGAGGAGGTGAAGCAGTAAACTATTTTCTTCTTCATCAAATGACTTTATTTGGGATATGCACTAAGTTCCCCCTCTGCTGGGTTTCAAAATCAGGCAGTTGCTTACTGCTTGCACTTGGTTACTGGCACTCAAAACTACAGCTGCAATTAGTTTGGAGATAGTGATCAGTGTTTTAAATCTCCCGCGTTGGTGCACCTGCAGGAGAACAGGTCTGGCAGAACGGGCTCTGCTCCAAGCAGGCATGGCAGCACCCATGTGAGGCACGGGGCTACTGGGAGAGCAGCTCTTCTGTGTGCCAGCAACAGCGCTATCAGGCTTATGTGTGATGGATCAGAGTGCAGTGGTATTGCTGCAAGCAAAAGTCATGAATTTTAATCAACTTTACTGGCTGCCTTGAAATTTGAGTTGAAAGATAAATGTGAAAAACAGGCAGCCCGTATTGTTTCTGGAACAAAACGGCCCCTCTTCTGTTGATTAAAAGCATTTTTCTTTTAACTTGATAATCCAAACTACTTCCATCTTAGTTGTGGAATCTTTTAGGCAAAGCCAGCAGGTCCTGCCTGCCCCAGCTGCCTCACTGGGCCCATGTCACTTCACAGCCATCCAGACAGCTGGGCTGCTGCAGCCGCAGTGCTGTTTGGGGATGGTTTGAAAAAAGATGGGTTTAAGATATTTGGATATGTATAGATGTTCCCTTACCTTTCCTTTCTTTCAAGAGGCTTGCCTTTGTGGAGAGTTCAGTCTGTATACATTTGGGAAACCTGTTTGTCCCTCAGCTCAATTGCTCCAGGGCTGTACTTATGTGGCTGTATTCATTTGGGCATCAGACTTCCTAGTGAAACACAGGCAGTCTGACTGGTGCTGTTGTCTGGGGGACATCTCAGCTTTAGGAAGGGGTGGACTGAAACTACCAGCTAATGTCTGTGGGCAAAAACATACCCGTTGTGTGTTGCTTTCAGCCACTGCCAGGCTGGTCCAGATTGCTTTGAGTAATGGAGAGAGCTTTCTTCACCCATCTGCAAAGAAGTTTGCTTCAGGGGTTATCAGAGCTGCTTTTCCTGTTTTGCTGTAAGTCACCTCTATGCAGGAATAGCTTTGAAGGGTTGTGTTTAAGGCCAAACAACTTTTAAGAAAGGGAAGGGTAAAATTCCCCCACAAGCATCAGGCAGGGAAAAAAAGGGTGGAATACTCCCGAGTTCCTCCTGCTCTCTCAGACACAAGTGCTGTGTTATTTTCTCTTAGGACCTCTCATGGTTTAACTCCACACCTATTTTCTCATCTCCTCTGATAGCTGTAGGCTCACCAACTGCTCTGTGTTAGTGGAAAATTTATTGCAGCTGCACCAGAGGGTTATTTGGTGCTCTGGGAAATTCTTGTCACTTTTGCTAGTGAGAAAGACAGTGGAGTTTTTTGGTCTAAATTAATGTGAAAGGGCACATACAAACCTGTTAAATACACATTCCAGCTTGTTTGTACTCCTCGTTGGTCACACCCTTGGCTGAAAACCCAAATATTTCAAGAATTTGGATTGAGGTACATGCTTTCCCAAAAGAGGCATGAAGTTGGATTCCCCTCTTGCATTGATGGGTGCAGTTTATTTAAGGTCACTGAGTATTTGAAGCAGAAATGTCGTTTTCTGCAAGGCACGTTCAAAGCCTTTGGAAGGAAGGTGATGGTGTGGTATGGGGGCCTGGTGGCTGCTCCATGCACAACTGCAGTGACTTAGCTCCTGCTTTGTTTGGAGTGTGCCTGCTATAAAGGAAACTTATTCCCATTCATGGGAGCCAGGGTGCATTGTAGTGCCATGCTTTGCTGTACTGAGGTGGTTGGTTGAGCATATGCTTAGTCCTGTGGCTGATTTGTTCCCCTGGGGCCCTGAAAGAACGTTGGTATGCCTGGGCAGAAGATGAGTTTCTCTGAGGAGACTCATTTCAGATGCAAATCACAGAATTGTAGGGGTTGGAAGGGACCTCCAGAGATCAAGTCCAACCCCCCTGCCAAAGCAGGTTCCCTACAGCAGGTCGCACAGATCGGCATCCAGGCAGGTCTGGAACATCTCCAGAGAAGGAGACTCCACCACCTCCCTGGGCAGCCTGTTCCAGTGCCTCACTGTAAAGAAGTTCTTGCGCACATTTGTGTGGAACTTCCTGTGCTGCATTTCTGGCCATTCCCCCTTGTTCTGTCTCCACACACTGCTGAAAAGAATCTGGCCTTGCCACTCTGCTCCCAACACCTTGGATATTTATAGGCGTGGAGCAGGTCCTCTCTCAGTCTTCTTTTCTCAAGGCTAAACAGACTATTTTTAACTTTTCAGAATTTATTTATTTATATTAATCCCCCCCACTGGAACTACTTTTTTGCTTTGCTTTGCTTGCTCTTGCCATTTTGTGTTGCTGTGCCATTGGTCTGCAGGTCAGGGTGCTGGGTAGCATTACCATTTGGTAGCATTACCAGTTGTTCTGTTACTGCTGCCTGAGCGTCTGATAGGGCTGCTGGGAGGCAGCACTGAGATCTCTGCTTGTCAGTGCAAATTTCTAATACCAAAGGAAAAAGGAGCTTCTGCAGATGCTTGGAGGTATCCCAGTGTGTCCTCATTCTGAATGCAGCTGTGCTGCCCAGAAAGTCGTGCAGGCGGGATGTGGGGTGAGCCATTGCTAACACATGCACCTCTTCCTTGCAGTTACCTGGCCGAGCAGTGCTGGAATGGAGGCTTTGTCTACCTGATCATGTTGCGCCGCATCAAGCGCAAAGCCCCTCTTCCTCCCTCCAACGGCAACAACAGCAACAGCTGTGACCCCAAAGCCAAGCCCAGCCCTGAACCTGCTGACAGAACAGCTCAGAATGGGAAGAGGACCAGGAAGTTTGGGGTCATCACAAGGACGCCAGGCAGCAAGGAGAGCAAAGAAAAGCCAGAGCACGGGAATGGGCACTGTACCCCGATGGAGGTGGAGGTGGCTCAACCGGAGGCCCCTGAAGCAGAAGTTAATGCGGAGGAGCAGCTGCGCTGCGCTAGGGCACAGCACCGGTCCCGGCTATCAGAGGGCAGCGTGATGGACATCACTGATCAATCAGCCCAGGTAGGTCTGCTTTGAGGTTTTGTGGAGAAGCAAGCAAATTTTCTGATGCGCAAGAGGATTAAGGGAACTTCTAGAATGATTTCACAGGTTTCATTGTGTTGTCCTCTGTGTGACAGACTAAGCTGCTGGGATGTTGAGTTGCAGACATTGTGTACAAAACCAGGAGACAGGAGGATATGAGAATTAGGTAGTAAGTGTGAGGAATTTTTGCCACGTTCCTTCTGTGGTGAAAGAGGAGGTTGTTATTTCTCAGACTTGTCAGTGTTGGCTTCAGGAACTCTTTTGTTGGAACAAATGTTGACCTTGAGACACTGAGGCGAGAGGGGTCAGTGAAAGATGTTCATTTTGACCTCTTAGGCTTCATGTCTGAGTTCGATGGGACCTTAAAGCTTCTGTTAAAAGTGGAATTGAAGTTTCCATTCTTGAAGAGAAGCAGAATCAGCACCAGACCTTGGCGCAATTATTAGCGTTACAAAGCTTGTTTGAAAAGTGCTTGGGAGCCACATGGAAGCTGCTGTGAGTTTTGCTCCAAGTTGGTGGGATGGATGATTTGTTAATGTCTGGGATGGCAGTGGGTGCAGGACTTTCATTGCTTCTCTCTTCATCCTAACGGAGATCTTGGGGTTTGCCTGGCTAGAATTGCAGCATTGCTGAGTGGAGAAAAATAACCCAAGCCTTGATTAGGTTTCAGTATGCATCTGTCACCAGAAGAGCTGTCTGCCAATTTTTTCATAGGCACTGATAACATAAACAGATGAATGCTGCTGTGCTGGGCTCAGGGCTTGCTGCAGCAGCTGCATTTGGTTTTAAGACTTCAAAGGTGGCAATGCAGCAGTGTGAGTGGACATCTCATCCCTAATGTCAGCTGGGGAAAGCATTGGTTTAAACCAATTTTTCTGAATTGGTACTCCCCTGTACTAGTGCAGAGTGATGTTGGTTGTTAGATTAAACTAACTTAACATAAAAAGCATTGGAGGGGACTAATCCAATTTTTCTAAGTGCTGGTCTTAAAGAAATGTAATTGAGAAAACCTATTCTTCCCATCAATGAGACACATTTGATTTCATGGTGCAACAGGGAGGGGAAGTATGTACCATTTTTGTAAATTATGTACCATTTTTGAAAGCCTCATAATTGCAGTCTGTAAAACCCTTCCAAAGAAAAACATTAGAACTCCATAAATAAATAAATCCAGCCCATCAGTATTTTGGAGACTCCAGTTCATACAAAAACTTAAGGAAGTTTTTATATTTTCAGCAATCTGTTCTGGAGATGTCTAATTAAAAATGTTATAAATGAAGATGGCCAGAGTATGTTTTGAGGAAGTCGACGCCAAGTATGAAGAAACTCGATTAAAGCCTTTTCTTGCTGGTATTACGTTGATGTTTTGAGTCACCATGGTCCAACAAGTGTATTATTAAATTCAGAATATACATGTGTCAATGTGAGCAATAAATGCGTTTTTAATGCAAAGCACATATAAGGTGGTTTTCTAAAATGTGAACGCTTAGTTGAGTCACTGGAAATGTAAGAGCTATAATCTGTGCTGTTGTGGTGTATCTGTCACAGAGCCTGCTGGGAGGCACAGTCATTTAGCAAAATTGCTTCTCTCTCTCTCTCTCTGTCTCTTAATTTTTTCCCCCTTAATGTTTTGCTCAGAGATATGACCTCTGTACGTGTCAGTATTAATTACATTTTCCTAACATCTGAACGTGGAGAATTGTAAGTAGTTGAGCCTGAATGGCATGCCCTGCACAGCCTTTGCTTTTTGAAAACAAGGAGACCCTACAGATGCCCATCACTTTAACAGCTGTGTGGTAGCTGCTATCGGTAATCAGCAGCTTAATTCAGCTTAATTCAGCTTCTTAATGAATGGTAAATAGAGACAGAAAATAAAATTTTTGAAAGTATTTGAGTTCTGTTAAAACAAAACAATTTAAAAAATAATGACAATCAAAGGATGAGGATATTTGGAAGCTTCAAAAGTCGCTTAAAGCTGCATTTCCAAAGCATGACCTGGCGGTCAGACATGTGAGATCCAGTCCTGTCAGGAGTTTTTTGAACACAGCATCCAGAATGGAGTGTCAGAAATTGCAGCCTTCCTCCTTCCAGGCTTCAAAGCACAAGCCAAACCTTTCACAGCTTTGGGATGAGTTATCTCTTCCCGGACAGGGACAGGGTGCATTGGCAGGGCACCTTCTCTATGGGGAAAACCGGCTCATCCCCGCTGCCTGCGCGGTGCTTGACGTCTCCTCCATGCGTTGGCTAATGGAATATCCAGAGCTGTCAGCCCCAGCACCTTTGGGGAGCAGTATATTCACTGTGTGTCATTGAGAGATGCCTTGCAGCAGGCTGGAGGTCAGCTGCGGGTGGGAGGAAAGGCTTTGGGAAAGAGTTGCAGCACCTGCGTGGCTGCAGGAGGACTTCTCTGGTTCTCCCTCTTCTCATTCCCCTCCCCGGCCCCAGGATGCAGATGGAAGAATTACAGAGCTGGAATCTTGGCTCCAGGAAATTCCCTTTTTCTCCCTTTAGGAAGTTCATTTGAAGTTAAAGCAACCAGAATGCAGGGGAGAAGAGGTTGGAGTAAGTCTGCTTGTCTTTGGCTGTTTCTCTGCTGAACCCAGAGGTCAGCTTGTGGCCTTGGAGTTGTTGTGCCAGGAGTGCTTTTGAGGCAGCCACGTGCCTTGGGTGTTGTTAGCTTTCCTCTCCCACAAGCTCGGTGTTTTTCTCTTGTTTTGTCACAACATGCTGCTAATAACAGCAGTGCTGAACTGTAAAATGAGAGCTGAGACGAAAACTATTTGTCAGATGAACCTGCCCAGAGATTCCAGTGCTACTGGCTCATATGCATGTGTCAGTCCCCTTCAGGCTTGCTTTCATCTCCCGGATCTTGGTCTGTCTCTCCTGTGCATTTGGCATTGCTATTGCTATGTATAAACAAATCTGCTAGACTGTTTGTTGGTATGTAACCTCAATAAATATTGTACCTGTCAATTAGCAGTCAGCATCTGATGTTTACAGGTGGCTAAGTTATGCTGCGATATTTTTAGAATGAACCAGAGTGCCCCTTAAAAATGTGCAGATTCAAAGCTGCAGGGCTCTGTGTGCCTGGCAGGAAGATCTCAGAGGCCTGGAAACCAGATCTGACCTTGGAAAGGGCCCAGGGAGTCGTGCATAGTGATTTAAAAACAGGCAATCTCTGAGCCAGAGTAATGACCCATCACATCCTGGAGAGATCTAGGAGCTTAAACGCAGAAATCAAAGTTTGCTGCTTTTATTCAATGGCTTGAAACCAGGTGGTATTTTCTAGGCTGGTAATCACAAAGGCAAGGATGTAAGATGAGTATGGGAGGAGCTGGGGAATGATAAAGAAAGGGAAACAGGAGGTTTCCTCACAAGATACCAATTTCGTGGTTTCACTGTTTTTACTGGGAAGACAAAATCACTTGATTTTGTTCTCTGTTTCTCTGTCACAGTTGTTTTGGAAGAGATGTGGACTGTTTTCTCAGCTGCTCAGAACTGAGGAGTGCTGAGAAGTCAGATGGGGACCAGAGGTGTGAACTTGGGATTGTAAGGAGCCAGAGTACCTTGGCAATGAGGGTGGTTTTTCAAAGGGCATTCCATTGAATCAGGTCTCCTAGTATGGCAGTTGAGGCTTTCATCAGTGACCCAGAAGTTTGGCTGGTGATGGAATGTGCCAGAGCACGAACTGCTGCCTTTCCTTCCTCCTACCCCAACACAACGCTTTGAGAAGTCCTCACTGGCTTAGAAGAAAACCAAAGATGCTTCCAGAAGTCTCTTAAATTTACACTTCTGCATTAGGAAAGGACTGACATCCAGATCCAGAAGTAGCAGTTTTGATTAGATGATATGTAGAGGTGACTGGGTGTCAAGGAGATGCTCTCGGTAAAGGCAGGCAGGTGAAAGGGGTTGGGGTGTATGTCTGAGCACTTGTCTGCTGCAGCAAGTACATGGCATGGGAGCAGAGCTGCCATGTGTGTCCTGTATGGAGAGCAGTCAGCATTTGCTGGCCCCATAAAGTGTATTTTTTGTCTTTGTGAGGTCAACTTACTACCTATTAAAAAAAGGAGAAGAGGGGAGGTCATATTAAAGCTGAG
Organism: Lagopus leucura; assembly: GCF_019238085.1. Lineage (NCBI taxonomy): Eukaryota > Metazoa > Chordata > Aves > Galliformes > Phasianidae > Lagopus > Lagopus leucura. The sequence goes on from NW_024962268.1 coordinate 17,557,466, forward strand.
TCTCAGAGAGGTTTTTAGGGAAGTGAGATTCAGCAGCACTTTGACATTGTGGATGACAGGGGCTCTGTGTTGCTAACCCACGTTATTTAGCAGTGAGTTCCAGCTATGAAGCAGCACGTGCAGCCAATTTTGCTGCCTTATGATCCAGTTGGGCCTGTCTTACATAGACCATAATTCTCCCTGTACTCCTGATTGTATGCACAGGTGCACATGGATGTGTGTGTGCACCTACAAGACCAGTCAGATGTTTGCCAAGGAGTACTTGCATTTATACTACCTCAGGTGAGCAGTGCTTGTCTACACTTAATGAGAAAGTTGTCTTTGTTGCATCCCATTACTGCTTGCTTATTAAGATGGCATGTCTCAGGAAAGGTGGAATGCTTTTGAATTGCATGTTGTTTTGCAGTTATGGAAGGTTGACAGCTTTCTGTAGCAATATTTACCAATCAGTGCTGGTAAATGTCAGTCGTACCTTTCATTTTGGCTAATGCGAAATGTTTATCTTGCCAAGCAGAAGAATAAGGCTAATGGTATGTTACAGGAATCAAAACACGAGACTTGACATACTGTACCTACTATAAGGATTTTCCTGTTTTTCAAATGGGGTGGAAAGAAAAATTGTCAATCATTTTCTGTACCAAAATGCAAACCTTGCTGTGAGTAGGATACTTCCAAGGGTAAGCAGTGACAGTTTCACTGAACTTGGGAAACTGAGTTGCTTTGCATCAACTTATTTTTGTCAGTGTAAGCACTGATTATTATTTCATCAAGGTTTTTTATTTCACTGTTGTATGATACACATTTTAGAGATACATAACTCCAGTTTTTGTTCCTGTTGCAGACAGCTTAAGATGTGCACAGGCCTTTTTAAGAATCTGTTTCTGTTCTTAACATCTTTTTATCCTCTGTGTTTGCTTCTATCTTTCATTAACGTGAATCCTGGGGCTATCTACTGTCTTGAAGTTTTAATTTGCACAGTGATAAGCATGTCTTTCCTCTCTCTTGCCTATTTTGGGTTGTAAACTCTCTCAGGGACAAGCTCTGTCTTTTAATTGTAGCTGCACAGCTCTGACAAAACTTGGCCTTGATTTTGCTTGGAGTTTTAGGAAGCGCTTTTATGTAACTAGTACTGATGCTACAGTTCATTTATTTTTGCTGCCAGTTATACTCCACCTTGCCATAAAACAGCCGTCACCACAACTTTCTGGGGTAAGTTGCCCTTGCTGTCACGTTTCTCAAGTGATGGCAGGTTTTGCCTTTCTTTGCTGTGATTTAAGCGATAGCTGTGGCTGAGCTAGCTGTAGATTTAAATTTTAAGTAGCAGTGTGTTCATTTATTCTCTGTTTGAATCGAATTTTCGAAAGGCTTAGGGCAGGTTTGTGCACAGAAATAGTACAGCAATGGATAAGTTGTAATGAATTAGTTTAAACGTGTCATCGTGAGAAGGGATCCTCTTTGTTAGCAATGAGCTGCCCGTAGAGATGTCAGGGATGCACAGGGCTGTGCCACAAGAGCTCTCAGCTGACATTTGTGCTCTGCTGTGACAAACTGTAAGAGAGAGCAACAGTAAAAAAACATCTACTATCCATCCAGAAAGTGTTGTTTTCATTTTGCATATGGTATGGTTGATACAGCAAATCCATAAGTGGAACGCAAAGGATGGCTGCAGCTGAATGTTTAAGTTTGATGTTTTGATCATTGCATGTGAATGTTTGAAACCAGTGGACATGCCTAAAAATGGAGCGCGCTGTTAGCTTAGTGCTGCAGTGTTTCAGGTGCAAGCTGTGATTATGGATCTGCATATGCTTAATTTTTGAGTCAGGGAACTGAAACTGCTTAGCGAACCCAGATTCCTGACAGCAGGAGATGAAAACCAGTTCCCAAGACAGACTAGGCTTTAGCTGACATGGGGACCATGGTGACTTACTCCAGGACAGGCTTTAATCTACTGCAGACAGCAAGGATTTTTTTCTGGGAAGCTTCAAACCAATCCACTGTTCCCAATGGCCCAATAACAACAGATTGAGACCCAGTGAGATACTTGAAGGAGTGCAAGCACACTGTAAAACTTAAAAGCTTGAGCTCCCCGGGGGCATTTGCTGTGCTGAACAACCCCCCAACCCCTTGAGTCAGGAGTAGCTGCACAGTCCTTTGGCTGATCTTGCAAGGAAGCTCCAGAGCCTCAAGAGGGGAGCAGCACAGGAAGGTGCGACCCAGATGGTGATGGCTTAGGATGAGAAACATCTCCAGCAGATTTTTTGCAAGGGGTGATTATGTAGTTCAGGTGCATGCAATGGCTGATAAAATGTTTAAAGCCCTTGCCAAGGAAATGATGTCAACAACTAGTCTGTCTCTGGAGATGCATCCCTGTGGGTCATTCTGCTTAAGACTGCAGAGTTTTCATCCCCTCATCTGTGATGCCTATTTTGTGTATTTTAATTGTGTATTTGTATTTGGAGAGGATTTTGCTTTCTGCTGTTCTCCAGACTTTATCCTTAGGATGCTTCCCTCTTCAGGGCAAGGTACTCTTTCAGTTGAAGGATGCTAAGCCATTTGCCCAAACAAAAAGAACCTGTTGAATCAGAAATGGGCACTGTTTTGAGGGCATAGAATGTTCGCAGTCAACGTTGTATAATTCAGAATGAGGACTATGAGTTTGACTTTTTCTACTTTCAAGAGGTTTAGGAGACACCCAGAGGCACTGACTGGCTTGTGTCACCTGGAGGCAGAAGTGAAAGGCTTTGCTGGCTCCAGTTCTAAGAAATATCTCCAGCGCTAGGAACTTTTCATAGACAGTAAGGATGGGCAAAGAACTTGTGCCTTGGAATAACACAGTGGTAAAGGAATGTAGATGACTTTCTTTTCCTCCCCTTTTGATTTGTTTTGGAGTTGTTTAGCTTGCTTGTTCAACAGTGAAAATTCAAGATAGCAGATGAAAGCAGGAATCCTGCTGTCAGACCAGCTTTAACAACATCTTGGTAAGACCAGATGAAAATTATGCTCATTATCCCCGATGAAATAATTGCTTTGTTAAGAATCTGCAAATATCAGATTTGGGCATGATTTTGTGATTGAGTCATTCACACTAGTGTATCTGTGATGTAAGAGTGATGGCTTTTGACTGCATCTTGAGAGCAATACGTTTAGCTAATCACCTGGCATGTGGTCACTAAGGTTAATTCAGCAGCTACCCAGCTACTCCTGTCCCCTGTCTGCATGGGGAATGGGATGATGCGATCTGACACAAGGCAGGCATCTGGGAGAGGAGCTTTTCATGTGCCCCAAATCACTGGGGGGTTCTGAGGAGAGCAGTGCTGCTATTTACACCCGGCATAGCTCCCTGTCCCTGTAGGCTAGGCCATTTGGTAGTGCTGATGCTGATCTGAACATGTGCCCTGGCTGTGTGTTTTTATGTGGGAAATACTGCTGGTTTTCAGGTGTGTGCCATCAGCACTCTGGTTGCCATCAAACCTATTGTGATCAATTTTTCAAGGTGTAAATCTTAAAACCTTCTCTTAAACCATAAGTTTCCAAAAACAGCTTCATGGCCAGCAAGGAGGAGTTTACTGTTAGCTTCTGCTGCTGGGGTGGTCCCGTGAGGTCACCAGGTGGGAGCTGGTCCTACACAGGCAGCAAACCCCATCACGGTACCAGCAGGGCAGGTAGGAGTCCCATGGGCATGTTGGTAGATACCTACATGGGATGCAAGGTCTGGCAAGGTTGACATGTGCATGTCCGGTGTGCTGACACACTGTTACTGCTGTTCTCAGCTTAGTTTATCCTGGGTTTTGCTTGAAAACTATTACTTATTTATGCAAAAATCATTGCTGCTGTGACAGAAAGTGTTTTTTGTAGACAGCTATTTTACATTTTCCATTTTGCTGTCTGCCTTTTTAACTACTTACTGCATTTCTGTTTTCCATTTGTTTACACCTTGTTCCTGCCAAGCTTTTCTTTAATATAACATTTCAAAGCGATCTTTCCTTTGTATATTCAGATTTGCAACTTGTTGAACACCACACAGTAGAAATCAGTCAAGCCCCTTTTAAACTCCCCTGCAATTAGCTGGTGAAAGACGGGTGGGAAGAGCGGCTCTGACACATCTTATTTATTTATTTATTTTACACTCAGAGGGGAAAAATGTTCCTTTTTGTTTTATTAATGATGTGCTTATGAAATTGAGCGTTTGATGGTATGCACTTGGAGCAAGCGTAACGCGAGCTTCCCCACATCTGTAGCAGGCTAGTTTGTTCCAGATGTAGGCTTCTTGCTCTGAACAGGGGCTGCCTTGCATACAATGGTGGAGAAAGGCAGCCTGCAGGGAGCAACTTGAGATGCTGGCTCGATGCTCGATTCTCTATTCTCATTTGTGGTCTGTTACATAAGATGACCCATTTTTTCTTGCTCATCATTAATCCGAGTGGAATATTCATACCATCTTAAAAAACATTTTAATTATTTGTAGCTTGTGCACTTTGATCATCTGCAAGAGGAAAGATCTGATCCAAGGCACTGCCTGCTTGCCAGAGCCGAGTTAGGAGGAAAGTTGAGTCACCTAAGAATGATGTAACTGCAAAGAATAAAAAACAGCCATTAGCCAAGCTGCAGCCTCTCTCACTTGACCATTTGTGCTTCTTCTTGCTATAAGAATGTTCACAGGAGCAGTATAAATCTTGAAGGGACTTCAAAAGAAGGTCTAGTCTCTTCTCCTTCTCTCTGACAAATAGAGTCACACACAGAGATCACAGAGAATGGTAGGGATTGGAAAGGATCTCTGGAGATCATCTATTCCACCCCTCTGCTAAAGTAGGTTTCCTAGTCTGCCTTGCACAGGAAGGCATCCAGATGGCTATTGAATATCTCCAGAGAAGGAGACTCAGTAGCTCCTCTGAACAGCCTGTTCCAGTGCTCTGTCACTCTCAAAGTGAAGAAGTTCTTTCTCATGTTTTATGGAACTTCCTGTGTTCCAGTTCACGCCCATTGCCCCCTGTTCTATCGCTTGATGTGGTACCACCAAAGATAGCCTGGCTCTTTTCAACCATCCTCTTGGCCACTGCCCTTTAGATGTTTGTAAGTGTTGGTAAGATCACAGAATCGTGGAGATTGGATAAGATCATTTGGGTCGTCTAGTCCAACCATCAGTCCATCCCCACCATGCTCACTAACCATGTCCCTCAGTGCCATACCTCCACGATTCTTAAATGATAAAATCACCAAGGTTGGGAAAGACTTCTAAGATCATCCTGTCCAACGTACACCTATCAGCAATATTTTCTACTAAACCATGTCCCTTAGAACAACATCTAAACATTTCATGAGCACCTCCAGCATTGGTGAGTCCAACACCTCCCTGAGCAGTCTGTTCCAATGCCTCACCACTGTTCTTGAGAAGAAAATGTTGATCCATGGCATCCACACAGCTCTCCTAGCATGGGGAGTAGTTCTACTGCTGCTCGGGTGCTGTGGGATAGATCTCAGCAGGACTAATATTGCCGTCCAGAAGATGGGGAAAAATCTCTAAAAGAAATTTTGACTTCTCCTTCCTTTGGTGATTTCCAGAGAGAGTGTGGAAGTCTGTAAGTGTGCCTCTTGGCCATATCTCAGGTGGACTGCATGGTTCTCTGTGGCTTGTGACATCAGCCTACGAGGTCTAGCTCACCTTTCCATCTCACTTCAAAGTACTGAGCTTCCTTGTGTTGACCTGACTTTGTTTAAGGGTAGTTAAGGAGTATGGATTAGTCTCCATATTCTTGAGAGCAGTGAAAAGAGGCTGTTCTTGGTTCTTGCTGAGGATATCTGCAGTCTGAAATACCTCCCTGAACCCACAGCATCTCTCTGTACTGTGGGCATGAAATACTCTCTCACAGACTGCTGTGGATGTATGTGTGAGGATTTATTGTGTCACTCGTGAACAAAACTATGGGGATTATTCTGAATCATTTATAAATGAAGCTACGAGGATTTTTCTGAGCAAATAGAAAAGTTCCAGTGTTAGTAGGGATACGAAACTGGCAGCAACCAGTGTTGTGCAGCCCATCAGAGGATGCCATTCTGCTGCTAAAGTCATCGTCTCCTCTGGGCAGGATTCAGCAGGCTCCAAGGGCAGGGACATCAGACCTGCGGACAGCCAAATCGAACCTTGAGTGGAGCTTCCCTTGGGTGTCGTAAGTCTCTGGAACTGAGTGAATATGGCACAGTCTTAGCCCTCATCTGAAGTCTGAGTGAATGTGTATACTTGTTTAGGAAGAAATGCTTGGAAATAGGATCCTTTAAAAAATTTAAAAGTGAGAGACATAGAATGCATTGCTCTGCTTTTTAAATTTTATTTAAAGCATTTAAGGCTCGTGCTGTTGAATGTGGGTTTCTCCAAGAACTCAAGAAAACTGTTTTTTTAGTCAAATTTAAATACATTTAAGAATCCTTGGCCTGGAGCTTTACTGGCAAAGCTCTTGTGTGATGCAGCCACAAAAGGTGCCTGATGGAAGCAGCAGCATTTCCCAGCTGGCAGTGGAGTGTCCCATGCTGCTCTGTGCAGAAGTAGAGTGCCTGTGTGGGGAGGAAATGGGGCTCTGTGGAACACCTCCTTTCTCCAAGAAATCTCACTGAAACGCTAGGAGATCTGCGTTTTGGTGCTCAGCTTTAAAAAGTCAAAGACATGTGGGTACTTCCGGGGTTGACTGAACAGCTGTGGCTGTTCTGCAAAGGGAGAACGGTCAGCAGATGTAGTTCTCAGTGCCACTGACTTGTGACTTCAGAAAGGATGAAATAAATGTGTATTTGGTTACATGCTAGGCTGAGGTGCTGTGTGCAGCATGACTGTGCTCTGCCATCCCCGCTTAGTAATGCGCTGCTTTGCAGGTAGTTTTGACTTCAGTGGGACTTGAAAGGGAATGAGAGCAGCAGAGCCTCACCACTTGCTGCTACGAAGTGTTGTGCCGTATGAATGAGTATTGGAGTGTGGGTCAGTGGAGAGTGAATTTGGGTTTTTTTAGTATGTGACAGTGAGAAGTGCTGAGGAGCGTAGGCGGGGTGCTGTGTGTGGGCCTTTGCATAACCAGCATTCCAAAACACTTTTGCAAGTCATTAGAAACAGTGTTATAAGTGCATTGTTAGGCTTTATCAAAGGGTTTGCTTCTGAACTAGGTGTAACAAGTGGACAGCCAGAGCAGCATCCTGAATGAGCATCGTTTTGGTTGGGGGAGGGAGGGATGTGACACATCTGATGTTCATTATGAGTGCAGGGCATATTATAGCAATAAAATCTCTTTGGAGCATTGTCAGACTTTGGCCTAGTTCTGTGTTTGTGTGTTTGTTTGTTTTTGAGCACATAAATACAATTGTCTCTAGCCCCTGCATTTAACATGATGTTTTGTCTATCTTGGTAATCTGTCTCAAGGTATTTGCTGTCCTTACATGCCCTGTTACTCAACTGGGACTGGGCTTTTATCAGTTTCTTCAGCATCCTAGTTAAACCTGTGGGATATTGCTCATGTGCACTGCTGTCAAGTTAACAAATTACCCACAGGTGTCTGCTTCTCCAGGATCAAACTTTTGGCTTACCTCTCAAAACACCAGGTTGGTTTTTCCTGTTTTTTGTACCGTGGTCTTGGGGCTGTGTAACCTTTATCTCCTGTTCTTCTCTTTGTTCTGAGGTACTAGTTTACATACTCGAGATCATATTTTTTTCTCTGTCTGAAAAACTCATGTTGCATTGCATTTAAAAGTTTCAACATCGGTCCCCAGTGGTCAGGTTAAAAGAAAAAAAAAACACATTTTCTTCACTTAATATAGGCTGAGATAAGCAGCGTTGGACTAAAATCTGCAAGCCACTGCCACAAACCTTACGTCCACTGATATATTTAGCAGTTCCACTCCTCAGAAACAAGCAGCAATTTCTACGAGCTCTTCACAGTTTGGCATGAAAGTTGAATCATCTCCACTGCTTGGGTGTTTGTGTGCTGCAAGAACATTGTCTCTGTGCAGCACAGACCCAGTCAGAAATATGACCTCCCCTGTGAGTGACTGTGGCAAGCAGCCTGAAATCACCTCCAAACTGTGTATTTTTCTGCCTTGCAAGCTTGGAAGCTTCCTGGGATTCTCATAATTCTGTTACTCTGATTCTTCCCTTCCCTCTGAGAGTGTCCTTGCCTCTGCATATTGCTTGCTTGATTATTTTTCTCTTTCCTTTCCTGTTCCGCTGATAGCAGCCTCTCCTGTGTTTCCTTGTGCCCAGTCCTTCCAGTAGGATGCATGGGAACTAGTCTCTTGTATTGCATTTTGTATTGCACCAGAAATTGTAGAGCTCTGTTTTGGATTTATAGTCATTAAAAAAAATAAATAAATAAAGCTGTGCTAAACATTACTCGTTACCTTGCTTATATTGAAAATTTATTCTTTGTGGTGGGAAAATCCTTGCTTACAGTCCGTATAACATCTGTCAAATAAGGAGTATTTGACCAGCAGCTGACAGTGTGAGGCTGGCATTTTCCTCCTCATGTCTCAAATGCTGCGAGCCGTGTGGAGAGGGAAACGCTGCTGCATGCTGCAAGTCTGCTCCGCTCTGGTGTTCAGGGTGCCGTTTCAGTGGTATCTCGCTTCTCAGCCCCTCGCTTTCTGCAAATCCTAGAGTTTTGGTGAAGGTGCTGGAGGCTGCTGTTGGCTATGGGAAGGATTGGGACGTAGAACTGCAGCGCAGAACAGCATAGCTCAGAAAAGCTGCAAGCGAGCCTGCAAGGAAACTTACACATGCTGCACCTGCTCTATGCTGCCTCCTCCTTTCTACCTCCTTTGCTTGGACCACAAATAACAAGGAAAAGCTCAGCAAAAAAAACCCAAAAACAAAAAAGCCATGTGGCTTGAGCTCTACAGATGTGTGGTGATGGGCAGGAAGGCTGTACGTCGCTCCCTCCTCTACCCTCCCAGCCTTCTCTCAGTGTCCAAATCCAAACTCAAGGACTCTCTGCCCATTTTCTCTCAGCGAGAAGGTTCCCGAATATGGAAGATGCACATCCTGAAGGGGACGGACGGGCTGGGGATTCAGATAACAGGAGGCAGAGGCTCGAAGCGATCCCCGCACAGCATCATCATCACCCACGTGGAGGAGGGCGGCTCAGCACACAGGTGAGCCAGCAAGCTGAGCCTTCAGAGTGTGACCCAGCATCTGTGGCCATTGCTGTTAGCCAGGGTCAGGATAGGTGCGGGTGATTTGTCCTAAAGATGTGGAGACCTGCATCAGTCTGTAAAGGTTAAGAAGGTGAAATTTTAGCTTGAAAGCTCATTTTTGTTATTGAAGACCTCTCTCAGCATGTTTAGTCCAAGGTAAAGACAAACAAAAGACTTGAGTTTAGTGCAGGTCCATACCAGCGTCAGTATGTATAGGGACTTGTTGTGATGTCCTTCCGGTACTTGATGGGAGCTTATAAGCAGATGGGTGACTGACTTTTTATATGGTCTGATAATGGTGGGACATCAAGAAATGACTAAACTAAACTAAAGGAGAGAAATTTAGGTTAGATGTTAGGAGGAAGTTCTTCGCTCAGAGGACAGTGATGCGCTGCCACTGTTGCGCAGAGGGCTGTGGTGCCCCATCCCTGGAGGTGCTCACAGCTGGGTTGGAATGGGGCCCTGGGCAGCCTGAGCTAGCTGGGGCAGCCAACCCATGGCGGGAGTTGGTATGGGTTGATCTTTAAGATTACCTCCAGCCCAAGCCATTCTGTGATTCTTGGCACCAGGCTCTTGATGATGGAACGTAACCCAGTGAGCCTGATGGCTTGCAGAGCTCTTTTCCCAGGTCAGTTTCTGGGATATGGGCCTTTCCTATGGGGTCATCAATGGGTGAGGACAAGCTGTGCATCCCAGGGGATTGCTCACTCCCAGCCCTGCCTCTGATGGTGAGATCTGGGGCTCACTGCTGTTTCCCATCCATCTCCAGTGGGGCACAGAGAGGGTTTGAGAGTGCTTTCACTCTGCAGGCAGAGTGAAATGGCTCTGAGTATAGCAACAATTTCCAGAGGACTCCTTCCTGTGCTCCCTTTCTGGTCAAACAACGCTTCACTGATCAGTGCAAATTTAGCATCACCCAGGTCACATTTTACCTCACCAAAATCCACCTAAAGCATGGTGGGAGCCCAACGTTCCCTCTCTGTTTTCACAGGGACGGCAGGCTGACGGCAGGCGACGAGCTCCTGATGATCAACGGGCAGTCACTGGTGGGGCTGTCCCACCAGGACGCCGTGGCTCTCCTGCGCTCGGCCGCCGGCATGGTGCAGCTGGTGGTCGCCAGCAAGGTACAAGCAGTACACATTATGTCCTCTCCCTGGTGTCTCCCTTAGATCTGTCCTCAAGGATGTGTGCATGGAGAGGGCACATTTTTGAGATGGAGGCACATGTTTGCATTTGCTCCCCTAAGTTTAATGCAGTGCTACTGGGATTGTTATCAGGAGCTGCTGTAAATCTGTGGCAAATCAGCAGGGTATAGACTACAGTAGTGATTTGCTTGTATTGTTGTTCAGTGTGCAAATGAGGCTGGATTTAGTCATGCAGACATTACTTAAGTTTTGGGCAAAAAGCATTTTCTTAAAATATACGTAGACTGCTAAATAAAGCAGGCTGTACTCAGCCTCATCAGATGCTTGCCTGTGGAGTCTGTTATCTCTCTCCATATCTGTGTGCTAGAGGTCTCCTGATGATGATCCCTTGGCTTGAATTCCTTATTTTGTCCTTGTTAATAGCTTGGAGCAAAGCTCTCACAGATAAAGTAGCATGAAATTTCAGGGGAATGAGAGTAGAATTCATTTATTAGGAGGGCTCTCAGTTTTGCTTTCAGAGATCAAGGGAATATTACACAATATTTTTGCTTTGTTTATGGAAATCCTCCCCACCCCAGTTTGCGCATTCTCCCTGGTAGGGTTGAGAATACTTCCAAAAGCACTTAGGATCTCAGAAAGGACAACACGACCACTGAGGTTGGGGAGGGACCTCTGAAGAAGGGGGGTCATGGGGACCACTCTTGTTAACCCAGCCAATCTGGTGCAGATTTACATAAGCTTCATTTCTGGATGCTCTTTTGGCTTTGTAAAGAAGCTTTCTATTTCTTGACTTGGTCAAGAAGAGGCTCTCTTCCTCCATGTTAAAAGTGAAGAGCCTGTAACTTTCTAATGTTTAATTTAGACAGGGAGTTTCATTCAAGACCTTCTGTAGGCTCCCAGCATGATATTAGCCCCACCAGTGTTTATTCTGGAAACAACATGCTTTGAACTGGAATAGGTGCATTTTGTACTTCATTTGGACAGTTGGAGTCCCTGCCAAAACACAAGGCGTTAGCCTGCCTAGGACTGTCCTGAAAATTATTTGCTTGCTCATGGAGTGACTGCATCGAAATAATCTCTGTGAATAACCTTACAGATTAAAATTTCATATAGAAGGGCATATATAGGTGAAGTGTTCCCCATCAGATTCCTCTGGCTGCTGTTTGTTGGTATGGGAAAGCAGCCCTACAGTTTGGCATGCTGAGCACTGCAAACACAGGATTTCCTTTGGAAGCAATAAAACGAGAGCCTGTCTTACTGTCTTACTTCAGCTGATGCACATGTTTACCTCTCAGAAAACATGCCAAAGCCAGGGGAATGTCTCCTGAAGCATCTGGACTGGGTAGGTAGAGGCTTACAGAGTTAGTTCTCCCAAACCGCGCTGTTGGTTTGTTGCCTTGGAACATTTAGATAGGCATATATGTGAAGGGAGCACGGCGTGAGATTTGGGGCACAGTGACATGAGTAATGAGCCTGCAAGCTCTGCATCTGCTTGCCATGACTTTTAGTGAATTCAGGTGGGGAGGAGCAGACTGCTGGGGGAGCATTTATTTTAAATTCTCTTTTATGAAATCTGATTGTTTTAGATGTGTATTGGCCTATGTTTACTTGGTGCACATGTTAACACCAGATCTGCTGTCAGTAACTGGGCCATTACAGTTCAAGCTGATGGAAATACATAAGGAGGGAGGATTGCTGGGGAGCTCCCTTTGGGCAGGTGAAATGGGGCAGAGTCAGCGTGGCTTTGGTGGATTCTGTGATGTAACACATTTTATTGTCTCTCGGGTAGGAATCCGCTGAAGGGGATTTTCTGAAGTACCCATCTGCCAGTTTGCCAGATTTGCTTAGCACTTGCTCAGTCCAAGACTCTGTCTCTTGCACTGACAATAAAGAAAATGAAGAGCCCGAAGAAGAAGATGTGAAGGGAGAGAATGTGTCCCCTGAAACACTGGTTGCTGTAAGTGTGGCTTTGGTGACATTTTCACCCTCTCGCTCGACGCCTGCTTGCATCTGTCTCATTCTCCTCCAGCCTGGCACAGATGGGAAGGGGCCATCAAACCCAGCCCTTTTTGCACAGAAGGTGGTTGAAAGCAGGGGTGTCACCTACTGTGGTATCTGCCCTCTGTTCTGTGCTGTAGCAAAGCAGCGGCGTGGGCAGCAGGAGCTCTTGTATGCTCCAAGCTGTGGGAGAGTCATGGTTATTCCTTTCTCCAATCTGTTGGGTGTTTTTTTGCCCCTTCCAGTGCTTTTGTTGGAACCAATGGGATGTCTCTTACAGCGCTTACGTGGCAACACGCTCCTCTTTGCTCCTTTTGTAACTAAACTTCTGAAACAGCCTGCTGTCCAATTCTTCAAGGTTTCATTTGCTCTGCTGATGCCAATGGATGCTTTTTGAAGGGAGGAATCTGAATTTATGGCTGTGGACTGTAACTGAAGGTCTACTGAGTAAATGCTGTCAGTCGATAATCTCACCCGCATTCCCTTCAGGGCTGCATTAAGCAGAGATTAAGTGGATTATTGTTATTTATTTGTAATGTAGCAGCTCTCTGAAGCTTCATCAGTATCCTGGGCCTCTGTTGTATTGTACAAATGCAAAATAAAATGATGTTCTCAACTCTAAAGAGCTTACAGGCTTGTTTTCAGGCATGAGAAAGCATGTGGATTCAATTGAAGCTATTCTCTTCGTGATTTTTTTCTTCTTGTCTTTCTTCCACCCCCCTTTCTGTGGCAACTGTAATAAATCTCTGAAACCTTTGGGTGGCTCAGATGTGATGTCTAGCGTGGTGATTTGATTGTGTATTCTTACACTTCTCCAGCTTCATGCTACGATCTGCCTGATGCTGGTGTTCCCTTCATACCTGCATGTTATCTCTGCTTTGAGTCTATGCTCTCTCAAGCATCTTTTTAGTATGACAAGTTTTGTTTTCTCGTTAATGATGTCTGCACAGTCTTCTCTCCCATGTGCCAGGTTGCTGTTCTGTGGGGAGAAAGGGAAATGCGAATAAATCAGGGATGCTCAGTGCCAATGACATGGTAGTGTTTGTCTGCAAACTTAAATGGGCATCTCAGCATTCTTTTAGCTTTAGAAATTCTCTTCTGTGTGTCGTGTTTTAAGATCTGGTAGTTTTTCTTAAGCCTGTGGCTCAACAAAGCTTTAACCTAAAAATCAAAAGTTAATTATACATGGCTTCAGGATGCAGTTCCCTGGCATTCCAGCAAATCTTTCTGCACATGCTACCAGTGCCACTTCATATGCTCATGAGTTTCCAGGCAAGACTCTTTGTGTTTTTTATTGAAGGCAGTTTTGAGATGTCGTTGGATATTTCCTTTCTCAATTAATGTAACTCTTGGAAAAGCTTGAGGTAGCTGAGGTACACGGTGCTGTGAAGACCCAGCTGGACAAGCCCGGTGTAGCCCTTCAGCCTGTACTTGAGTTTGCATCCTGCCCTACATTCTGTGCTGAAGCTACTGCAGTGGAGGTGGCTTTGGAGCTTTGGTTTGCCTGCCTGGCATTGCCTTTGATGGCAGTAGCTGAAAGCTTTTGTAATGCATCACCGAAGGGTGGAGGGAAAATCATAGGAATCTGAGTAGTAAATGTGTTGGAAGAATGGCAGGAATATATAATTTTTTCCCTTTATTTCTGGTGGGTTTTTTTTGTTTTGTTTTGTTTTGTTTTGTTTTTATTGGAGAGGATGTCATTCAGAGGGATATAAGCATGCTGAGTTACTCATGGTTCTCAGAACCTCCTGTGTTTTCAGTTTTGCTGCACATGAAATTTTTCCTCTTCTAATCCAGCATGTGGATGCCTTTGCATTCTCTGTGTAAGTGCTGTGTCAGCCTCAGGAGCGCAGGCACAGCTCTGCAGCTTGGCGTGGGCAGTGCACGCAGCGGAGACCCCTGGGCTCTCCCTGCAGTCTGATCCATCATCTTCACACAACCTGGGCTATGCGAATCCTGTGTGCTGCCAGGCAGGACGTGGGAAGGCAAAGGCATGGGAAAGATGAGCTCACACGTGGTTTTTCTCTGTCTGGCAAGGTGGGGAGAATTTTTCACAGCAAGGCTTTGAGGCTGGTTTGAAGGTCAGCATGAGCATGAAGTGTCATATGATTTAAAATAAAAAGCAAGCAAACACAAAAGCGTACCTGTGTGGCTACACAGTGTATGTGTATGTACAAGTATGTATCTGTGCGTGTATATGTATTCATGTATATATATATACACTTAATTGCAAAACTGCTTTAGAAATTATGTTCTTTGCTGCTCCCACTCCCTTGATGATAATCACATGCTCTCTTTCTCTCATACATTCCATATATTGGTACTGTATATCACTGTTGCTGATGGTTAAAAGAAAACTAAGCTGGAACTAAGGAACTAAGCATTTTTTATCAGTACGGATGTAATGATTTTAGTGTTCCAGAGGGCTTGGCACTGTGGTCTGGACTGAGGTCTTGGTTTTAGCATCAGACCTCTTAGGTTTGAGGCCATTTCTCAGTCCAGCTCTGTATTGGAGTTGTCTTTCTCACCACTGGCTGCTCACCTATGACAAGAGGTCAGTGAATTTTCTTGTTTGCTGGGCAGGGTTTTGCAGACACTTAAAGGGGTGCTGTCAGGTGCTAGGTGACCAACTAACAGAATTAATTCAGAGGTGTTCATGGTTGGATGACATTTCACTGTTGCTAGGAGGCATTACTTTTGGAGTGACCTACTTATATTCCTGATGGACTCACTGCTAGTGCAACAGCACCTGGCTGCTTATAAGCTGACCCAGGCTCAGCACTTGGGCTCGGATGGATGAATTTTACCTCTGGGGTTCTGCAGAGCCTGCCTGTGAACAGGAGACCACTGTGCAGCTTGCCCACTCCTGGTGAGGTTACCAGTGAAGTTGTGTTTGAATTCAAAGGCACACTGCCCAGCAGAAATTGAAATTGCTCGGAACTCGGGTACAAATTCTCACCTTCCTTGTAAATATTCAGAACTCAACTGGACCAGGCTCTCAGAACGTGATCTAAGTTGTCTCTGCTTTGAGAGGGTGGCTGGACCGAGGTCTCCCAGAAGTCCCTTGCAACCAGACTTGTTCTGTGATTCCGTGAAAATTAAGAAGGGAAAAAACTTTCTAAGTGCTGGATCTTCAACATTCTCCCTCTCAGCATGTTCTCCAGAACCTTAAGTTCTGTTCCGGTGTGTACAATGGGGAAATATAATCTGAGCTACTCAACTGCTTTAGGACACAGCGGAAGAGTTTTGTGATATTTGGAAACTGTAATCTAAAAGAAATATTGCTTGTAAGGCTTAATGAAGAGTCCGTTTGTTGTATTTTATTAATTAAAAGTGTCATAGCAGAGTTTAATTTGAGCTCTGTTTTTAGAGTCTGTTTAATTTGAAACATCCCTTAAAGTTGTAACTTCAATAAAAGTTGTGCTGCCAGACAGAAAAATGATTGCATTAATATCCTTAACGTGCATTTATTTTAGAAGTGGTTTGGCCAAAATGTTTCGAACTTTAGGTATGAAATACTGGGCCATAGAATCAAGTTCTATTACATTGTCCTGAGTCACTTTGGGGATTTTAGACTCTTCCCCTAAATCCCTATTTTGACTTGTGCAATTGATGCTGCTGTTTTAAGATGTCATTATTTATGTCCAAATGAAATAGGATGATAGGGTAATATTTGCCTCTGACAATTTTTTTTTTTTAATTTTAATTCATTTTTCCTAGCATTTCTGTTGCTTGAAATTGCATCTATTTGTCACTGTAATGCTGGATGGCAGAGCAGCATGGGAAATGAGCTCAAAACAGAAGGCAGGTCTGCCAAGAATTTGCAAAGTGTCTGATGAGTCTGGGACATTTTGGGTCCCCTGGCAGAGGCACGTACCATTCTTAGCTTCGAAAGCTCTTAGCCTTTGTTTGTGGTGGTGCTGTGTTGTTCAATATATGATGATCTGTGTATTTTCATTCTGAAGTGTTCTACTTCAGCAGACAGCTTTGTGTTAATGGGCTGGATGAGAAATTCCAAGAAATTATTAATTACAAGTAGAGTGGACTGCCTTGGGAGGGCTGGATCTGCAGTAGCTGGAGGCAGGGAGGAAGGCTGGGGACTGCTCCTCTGGGCTGCCCTGAATCTTACTCTCCTTGTGATGCGTGCGGCCGGGACTCACTGAGCAAGTAACAGACTGAATGTCTCTGGTTAAAGGTTTATTGCAGGAGCTGCAGGAGCTTCTTTGCCTCTGTCAAAGCATGCCTACCTGTTGGGTTTTTTGTGTGTGTGTGGTATTTTTTTGTTGTTGTTTTTTGTTTTTTGGGTTTTTTTTTGTTTTTTTTGTAAGGTATGCTCCAAAATCTACTTTGTGAGCATGCCCAAGTGCATTTGTTTGCCCACTGTGCCTGCTTTGTTTTTCATCTGACACAAGACTGGTTGGTTATGTTCTGTTGCAAGCCTTCTTGTCTTACTAGGGAATCCATGTGTAATTACCTCTAGCCATGCAAGCATAATAAGGAAGAGGATAACAATGCCATAAGTTTAAAAACACTCTTGGGGTCAAAAGTTCTTCTGGAAACACTGGGAGAGAATTTCAGAGAAAGCATTAGCATTGAAAAGGAACAGGAAGCATAACTCAACAATTAAGTGTGTGCAGAGCATGGGGAGGGACCCTCATTACCGAGAGGACTCGAGTGTTAGTTCCCATTAGGGCACTGCATCCTCGGAAGGGTTTGCTGAGACATGACTCATCCTCGAGCAGGGTTGCATGGCTGGAAAAGAGAGAAGCAGCTTTTGCTGTCAGAAATCCGCTCTGCATGGGAATGCGTTGCTCAGGGTGGATGAAGATGAAGGCTGGCCCTTGTTCTGTGGATGGACTAAATAACTCCTTGGGCTTGGAGCTCCCATCCTGCTGCAGATGCTGCATTTGCTGAGGGCCTGGCAGCACTGTACCTGTCCAGGTCCTACCTTGTCCATCATGTCCCTGTAGTGCTGAGCCCATGCAGTGACTTACACTTGCGCTGTGGTGTAACATATGCTCTGAGTCCTGCAGTGACTGCAGAGAACTGCTGAGTGGCAAGCTGTAGGTGGAAATTTGGATGGGAGGAAATGAGAAAATATCTGGGGACTAGCTCTTGTTTGTTTCATGTGGTTGTTCCATGTGAGTGTTAATAGGATAGTACTACAAAGGGTGCACAGAATCATCGAGCGGTAGGAGTTGGAAGGCACCTGTAGAGATCACTTAATTCAACCCCTTGATGAAGCAGGTTGCACAGGTAGATATCCACATGGGTTCCTGTAGACTTGATGCACTCTACAAACTGTGAGTTACCTCCTGATGTTTGATCTGGCTGAGAGATAACCTTTTGAGTTGACCATAAATATCAGTGATCAGTGCAGACAACGCACAGACTGGTAGTTTTTCCCCTTCCGCGTGATGAGTTTGAATGCCAAGTCAGCAAAGTGATCGAAATGCAAGTTTATCTACAGTACATGTTCCACATTCTCGTTGTTTTTGTGAATGAGGGCTTTTCCCATAAAGCAACAGATAGAGTACAGCCTGTCTCTCCTTGGGCTGTTTGGATAGCTGCCCGATTTTGAAGGAGATGAACTGCCTTTAGCAAGCTAAAAATATCCCCCTCGTGGCACTGGGACAAGGAGATGCTGTCACAGCCGTGCAGTTCACATACATTAACAGAAAGATGATAAAGGTTCCAGGATTTGAGAGTTAGTGTGAATGTCGTATCATCGCATCTGCAGCTTGTTTATCTGCGAATTACTGAGCATGTACACAGCCCGGTCTCGTTGGGTTCTGTTAAAACACGTTCTAGATGCACTGTGTCCAAATAAATGTGGCCTGTATAATATATGAGGCTTCAGTCCTTGATTCAGGTATGAAAGATGCTTTGTGCTTATGTATTCTGTATCCTCTCGTGTACTTAGAGTGATATAAACAGAGCTGAAATCCAGAGCTCCCCATCAGCCGTGCTGCGGGAATGCTCTCTGCAGCTGTGGGTTGACTTTCACATCATTCTCAGGAGAGTTGCTTATTTTCAGGATTGCATATGGCTTGCTTTGTCACTCACTGCAAGTGAAAAGGTGGTCATTAAAAACACAAAGAAAATGCAGCAGAGTGCTTTTTGCTATGATTTATAGGCTCCGAATTTGTGCTAAGCCACGATCTGAGCATTTATTAAAGAAAATAACTGAGAAGCAGGAGCAGCTTTCGCACAGCTTGAAATCCATGTTTGTCTCCTTCGTTTACCAGGACCAGTAATCTTCAGGGACTTCACTGCAGCTCATGGGGACATCTCGTGGGCATGGAACACACTGCACGCAATCCTGTCATCCTCACTGATGTGTGGTGGGGAAAAAGGATAAAGCATAAAGAAGACAGCAGCAGTGATCCATTTCTGCACCATTTCAGAAATGTATGAATTTGATTTCCTTCAGCTTAGATGATGTTTGTAGTGAAAATTGTAATATTCTGCAGAAGAACGCTAATCTGGTCCAAAAAGGATTTAGCTGGGAGCATCTTAATGTTTCCAAGGCATGTGCTGACTGTGGTACTTGTTTCTTGGAAAATTCAGTCATGTTAGGTGTTTCCTGCATTTCTTTTAAAAGTTTGTCTTTTCAAAATATTATTATTAATTTTAGCAACCATTTGGATATCTGAAACTGAAATCTCCTTTACTTAACTGCAGCCCTAGCCATAGTATAATGCAGCACCAGGGTGCCTGTGGAGCCAGCATGCTTGGGATCCGTACACATCAAGAACCTGCCCGCATCCTTTGGGCATGGTTGTTCTCCTGGTATCAAACTCATTGACTGGGAGTTGGGATGTCTCATACAAAACAAGCACTCTGGGAGATAAAAGCAGCTGAGCTCTGCCATGGTCTGCTTCCATTCTGTGTGTGGAGGATGCGCGGGCAGGCATTGCTGCTGGCTTTGTGCTGGTGAGTGCCAGCTTGGTGTGTGACAAGCTTTATACACTGTGTGAAGCGTAATACAAATAACTGTCGGAGTTCTGCACTGACTGAGGCTGACAGTAATGTCCTTTCTAGCATCTGCTGCATTATAGCATAGGTTTAGGCTGGTTTTTGAATGCAGGGATTTGTTAGAGTGATTGGCCAGGCATTCTTAGGGACCACTTTAAAGGCTTTTGTTCTGTTTATTTACCATTTCCACCTATTCAGAAAATAGGGCAGCTCCAGTTCTTGAATGATTATCATGCTTCCTGATCTCTTTGCAACACATGAAGTGGTGGCAGTTGTTTTGCCATTAGGTAATGACTGCTGCAATTCATGTCCCCTTCTCTGGGCAGGAGGAAGCCCAAGCTGTGCCTGCAGGTACCAACATCGTCCTTACCAAGAACGCTGCAAGCAACCCAAATCTAAGTCTGTGCCATCTCTGATGAAACCTACTGTAGCACTGAGTGAGAAACTGGGGCTCCAGGTTCTTCTGAGGTTAAAAGCTGTAAATAATTCTGACACAGAGGTGATGCCCCCCCCCCTTCTTCTCCTCCATTGTGGCTCTGTTGGATATCTGCATTCATACTGTGCCAGCACAGGTTGGCAGTGCCCTTTGGAAGACTGCTACAGAAGCTATGAAATCTGGATTTAATTATTCCTGGTGAGCCTCATGGTCCAGCCGAGTGTAATTCCTCCTCTGACTGGGTCTGGGGCAAAGGAGGGTGCTCACACGCTGCAGACCAGACTGTGGTGGTTCCCAACTCATCCTGGTCCTTCCAGGCTGCGTGCATACCACAAAACCAGAGTGGTGCTGACCAGATTTAGAAGATCTGCATCCTCTGCATTGTTCGCAGTGTTAATTCCAGTAAATTACAGTGCTACGCTTTGTCACTTATCTGGGAGATGGATTCAATTAAATGGAAAAAGAGCTAATTTAGAAAGGAAGGCACTTCTTTGCTTTTTGTGCAAGGTGAGGGGGCTTGCGGAGCACTCTGCCTACCAGACAGCACATTTAAGGCTTAAAGCACGCTGTGCATCACAAAGCAATAAATAAAGGCACAGAGAGCTGCAGCAATTAGAGTTATAACAGGTCTTCAAGGATAAAGCTCCACAGTTTTTGAAAAGTCTTTAGAGCACCCACTGGTCTCATGGGACCAACAGGACTTTCTGCGGGGGCCGGATGAAGCCAGGAGTGCAGTGAATGCTTTGCAGCCTTCTCTGATGAGGCTGTTGGTGATGGGAAAGCCAGCAGTCGAAGAGCTCGGCAACAGCAGCAGTGAAACAGTTTGCTTCTTAAATTGTGTCATCCCATGTGTGCTGCCTTGTTTCTGTGAATCAGTGACGATTGCCAAGCTGTTTGTGGTTAAACAATGCAGATTCTCATAATCCTGCTCCTCATCTTGCCTCGTTAAGGGCCTGGCCACAGTGGCGTTCTGCCCAACTGAGGGCTCTGGGGGTAGTTGTTGGTCCTGGTTCAGTGCCAGCACCGTGTGTTCGTGATGGCACTGTTTTCTTTGAAATCAATTGAGATGTCACCATCTCTTGATCCCGGAGTTACTTAATGAACTGGTGAGACGGGCTCTATTTTTAGATCTCCCTCAAACTATGAATGCTAAAGCTCCCCTTGTCCTCAGTGCTGAGACAGCATCAGGCAGGATTTATGGGTTTCGTTTAATAAGAGGCGTGCAGACTGAAATAGAAAGCTCCATTTCCTTGAAAGGGCGGCAAATTAAAATGGCATGGCAGTGCCTTGAGACGGTAGAGGAATACATTCACGTGTGGCCAGGAGGATAAGATGGAGCTGGGCTTTTCTTGTCTCAGTTACAGCACAGCTGAAGATTACAGACACACGGCTGCTGGGAGCTCTCGCAAGTGTTGCAGATTGGATTTCTGAGTGTTTTCTGAGAAGGATAAAACTCTTGGTGGTTTATTAGAGAATGTCAATGACTTGAAAAGTGTCCACTTCATTGTGTATGTCTTCCCTTAAAAATTTATGGTCCATGTCAGGTAAATATTTTTTGCTAAAATAAGAAATAGACAGAGACATAGGTAATTTAGATATTTCAGTCTTACTGTAATCTGAAGCCAAGTCGGATAAAATGCAACCTCAGGAAGCCAAGGAGAGTGTCTTAAGGCTTTCCCCGGTGTTTGCACCTGCCCCAGGTTGAATGTGCAGGGCAGGTACTTGCAGGCTCCAGGACAGCGTGGAGATGAGAACAGATGGGATGTAATGGTTTGATGCAAGTGGCAGCTGACTGCTGTTCTTCCTCTCCCCCGCAAATGAAAATGGATGAAGTTACACAATGCATCTGTACTTGCTTCTCTTGCACAGTCAAAAACAAGAAAGATGCAAACCAACCCAAACCCCATCTAGTAGAAACAAGGAATATGCCAACCAGTCACTCCAGAGATCTGACTCAGGACAGGAATTGGTTATAGCAATGATGATTTCAAAGTCTGTATGTAGGTCGCTGCAGGCTAACATTTTTCCCCATACTCCGAGTTGAAGGAAACTCTCTGGGAGCTGTGTGGTCACACTAGGTGTAAGTGCCTGTGTCCATGCATGCTGCAGGAACAAACAAGCTCCACAGTTCCAACACCAATTTTGATTGATTGTATCCAGCTCCAGGAAAGTGAGATTGAGTCCATCTGTATCTGTTAGGGTGGATAAACTCCACATGTTCTGGCCTGCTGACTGCAGGGCTGCAGCTTTGCAGTGTGGGGACAGTTCTGAAGGAGAAGCAGGAGGACACCATGGTGGGTTTCATGACTGCAGAGACACAGGAAGAGCATCAGAAAACCCAGCCAGAATGAAGCTCACTTCATAAGGATGAGCAAAGATTGAGTGGTGGGTTTGCTCGTGAAAATAAATTTTGCTTTTCTATTGGAGTGCAGACTGCAGTTGTCTGCACACACGGTCATCTCCCACTCATAGTCAGGTTAGCAGAGCTGCACATTCAGGCAGTGTTGTGTCTGCAGGGTGAAGGCAAAATGCCACCTTGCTTAAGTGTTCTGCCTTGTTTTTGTCTGTGGTTTGGGTTTCTTGGATTTCATTTACTTATTTTTACATTTTTTTCTGGATTGATGCCTTACCAGGATGACCAATTGTGAGTTCTGCTTGTATCAGTGTCATTATTTTCTTCTTTAGAGGAATTAGAGCTGCAAATTGTTTGTAGCTCACAAGCTACAGAAGTGGATTCTGAGGCTATTGCTGCAATGCCTTGAGAAATCAACGAGAAATAGATGGTGTAAACAAACTGTGTGTAGCTGCTAATATTGAAGGGAGAGGAACAAGAGCCAAAGGCAAACAGCAGTTGCCATTTCAGCATTATCTGCCAATTTTATCTCTTCTCCTGAAACTTCTACCCTTTGCACAGTAATAACAAGATATAGACTGTGCAAGAGGTAAACTTTGGTTTTCTTTGTTTTGGGAGAAGAGGGATGGGGCAATGGGAAGTAAGATCTGAGGAAAATCATGCCATTTGTAAGCTGTAATGATGGAATTAAAAAATATTTCAACAATATGAGTATTTGGTGATTTGGTGGCATTCTTTATAGACTGACTTGCAGCAGTTAATGTAATACACTGAACATAGAATGTGACTGGTAAGTGTATGGAAAGTTTTGCCGTTCTTGTATGAACCATCTAAAATCGTGGGTAATGGGGTGAAAATGTGGAGGAACTGATGTGTGTACAATTAAAGTGATCATCTCTATAAGGATGTGATGGTTTTGGAAGTTTACTGAGCTGAAAAAATTCCAATAAAAGCTACACTAAAAGGTTGTTAAAGTGCGTGTGGAAGTCCCTGAATGAGCTGGTGCTGGAGATGCTGGGGAGGCACTGGGGTGGTACCCTGTGAAGGCTGCCTGCCCACACCAAGCTGTAGGCAAACGTTGGTAAAAATATTCCGTAACTTCCAAAGATACTGCTGACAATTACTTACAGGTACTGGCTTAATCCTGTGACGGCTCTGTGAAAACTGAGCCGATGTGCAGTGGAATCTTTTTGTCACTTAATAAAAATGAGTGGAATTCTGTCAGCTTCACTGGTTCACAAGTAAATCAGATTTTCTTACTTTTTTAGGTGATGGAAACTGAGAAGTCTCAAGATGCAGCTTCTGCAGAAGCCTCCAGAGGAAACAACCAGAGTCCAGCTCTGGGAAGTGGCATATTGAAATACAGAAGTCGATCCCAAGGTAATGCTGAGTTGATAAAAGATAGTGGTAGGAGAGGTTTTATGTTGTGTATTTCTTTTAGCTCCCTAAAATGAGATAGGTTTTCTTTCCTTTGGACACTGCAGTAGTTTAATTTGGAAGGAAAATTCGAACTGCTAGATGTTTGCGTTCTGCCTCCTGAGTTGAGCTGTTGGACCGACAGAAACATGAAACAAAATTTTGTAAGCTTCTTATTTTGGGCTTTCTCTTTAATGGGCTGGGGTGAAGGAGGTCTCTCAAAGTGTCATCGCCAACACATCATTGTTATGGTACTCCATGTTTTTGCACTATGCCCAAGTCTTAACATTAATCTGTGTGCAGAGCTCAACCAAATTCTCATTCCCTACTCTATGAGGAGCCAGCCCTCCAACGTTCACTCTCATTTCCATTTACTCTGATGTTTTTACCATCCTCTGGGCAGCTGCCCTGCCTGTACTCCCTGTGGCTGTGTTGGTGGCTCACTGGGATCCAGCCCAGAGCATCCCTCAGCGTTGAATGTGGCATAGCAATGGAAACTGTACAGAAATGGAGAATAAAACACAAAAATGAAACTTATCCTAGAAGAATAGTGGGGTAGGTGACAAGGAATGGTAAGTGGTGAATGCACAGAGGGCTTGGGAGTGAAAGAAATACCAAAACACTGGGTCTTACTAAGGTAGGTGTCCTGAATATATGTAGCAGAGTCATGCCTAGCAAGAAAAATAGCAGTAATTTCATATCCCAGAGCAGAGATTGGATTTAAATGGCACTCTTGGTGGTGAGTACAAATTCTGCCTATGGCTGCAGTGGTAAAGCTCTCAATGCTGAGTGAAGACAAGCTCTGTGCTTGCTCCCTTCCTAGTGTTTACACAGCACGCTCGCCAAGAGGAGATGGCAGAAAACTGGTTTGGGGCTCTCCTGGGTAACTTTGCTGCGGATCTCCCTGAGCACATGGCTTTTGAGCTCAGTTTAAAACCAGGGCAGTGAAGATGAAAGGGAAGCAGAGCTGCTCCCTTCTGTGGCAGCTTCAAGTTAGATTGGTTTGTAAAATCCAGCTCATGTGAGTTTTGCAAGTCTTGAGCTTTTATCTGTCGGACAGAAGTTAATGGTGCTTCCCTATGTGGTGGGGAAATTGCAGAGATAAATATGCAGGAAATGCTGGGACTGAGTCCCAGGAAAAATGAGGATGGGAGGAGGACTGGTTGAGGAGCAGAGAGCCTGGAGGCTGACCACAGGATGTCTTGCAGGACGAGTCATTTTGCTTCCAACATAAAATTTGTATTCTTCTCCTATTGAAGACAGCTAAAACCACAGCCAGAAGGAAAGAAAATAGCATTTATTTGGCATGTTTATCCTTTTTCCCTTCCAGAAAAACTTCCCTCAAGGTGACGTGACATCGCCAGAAATGAATACAGCTACAGTGTCAGATCTTTTAATTTTAAATAAATGAATTAGGCTCGAGAGCTTAGTGTGCATGCAAGTGACATTGGGTGAGAACAGCTGAATTTATTCTCTATCCCTGAGCTACCTGCTCAATTATCTGCTCTTCCCTACTACCACAAGTGGCAGCACTGAAGAGTTCAACATCACAGAAAAGCTGTGACAGCAGAAGGATTTTCAGTTGAGGATGATCAAACCTAGCTTATAAGTGCCTGGATGGGTGCAGTAAGCATTGTTTTAAGGCACTGCTAAGTTGAGGTTTGCTGGAGGTGATTAATGCGTGCTGGATAGAAGATGAAGCAGCTCTGAGATGTTTGTGAGATGTTTCTCTTTTTTCCCTAGGTGCTGGATCCCGCTTAGAGTCTGTGGGAGAGGATGATGAGCTGATGGTGGAAAATGGTGAATCCAGCTATGAGATAGCAGTGAAATACTCCCGGGGTGGAAGGAAGCACTCCCTGCCACAGCAGCTGGAATCAGCAGGAGCTCGACAGGTAGGTGCAAAACCTGAGCGTAAGCATGGTCAGGATGGGAAGCATTCATGCTGTGATCAGGCCCTGAATTGGATGCCATGAGATGCACCTCCAGAGATCTGAGCTCTTAAAAAAATCCTACTTCTCTTAATTCTAATGACTTAATGATGTAGGGCACTTTTTAATTTTATTTTTAGCAGATAAAGAATTCAGTATATTGTGAAGCTGCCCTTAATCTTTATAATTTAAATAGTGACTGGTACATTACAGAACAATCCTTCTGTGTGAAATGGGGGGAAAATTTGGCAAAATTCAATTTGACAGTAACAGGCTTGCATTTCATGCTTTGAATGCTCATCTGAACGTATCTATTAAGATCCCCCCCTCTTTCCAAGTGCACACAATTTTCCTGATGCAACATAGAATCATAGAATCATAGAATCATAGAATCACCAAGGTTGGAAAAGGCCTAAAAGATCACCCAGTCCAACCGTTCACCCATTCCCAGTAGCTCCCACTAAACCATGTCCCTCAACACAACATCCAGCCTTTTCTTGAACACCCCCAGGCTCGGTGACTCCACCACCTCCCTGGGCAGTCCATTCCAGTGCCTGACCACCCTTTCTCAAAAGTAATACTTCCTCATGTCCAGCCTGAATCTCCCCTGCTGTAGCTTGAAACCATTCCCCCTGGTCCTATCACTAATGACACGAGAGAAGAGGCCGACCCCCAGCTCACTACAACCTCCCTTCAGGAAGTTATAGAGAGCAATGAGGTCTCCCCTGAGCCTCCTCTTCTCCAGGCTGAACATTCCCAGCTCCTTCAGCCTCTCCTCATAAGCCCTGTGTTCCAGACCCCTCACCAGCTTTGTTGCCCTCCTTTGAACACGTTCCAGGGCCTCAATATCTTTCTTGGAGTGAGGGGCCCAAAACTGGACACAGTACTCGAGGTGTGGCCTCACTAGTGCTGAATATAGGGGAACAATCACCTCTCTGCTCCTGCTTGCAACACTGTTCCTGATGCAAGCCAGGATGCCATTGGCCTTCTTGGCCACCTGGGCACGCTGTCGGCTCATGTTCAGCCGAGCATCAATCAATACCCCCAGGTCCATTTCCTCTACACAGTCCTCCAGCCACACCGCCCCAAGCCTGTAGCGTCGCCTGGGGTTGTTGTGGCCGAAGTGCAGGACCCGGCATTTGGCCTTGTTGAAACTCATCCCATTGGCTTCAGCCCAGCTCTCCAGCCTGTCCAGATCCCTCTGTAGGGCCTCGCTACCCCCAGGCAGATCCACACTTCCAGCCAATTTGGTGTCATCTGCGAATTTACTGAGGGTGCACTCGATGCCCTCATCCAGGTCATCAATAAAGATATTGAAGAGGACAGGCCCCAGCACCGACCCCTGGGGAACACCACTCACGACCGGTCGCCAGCTGGATTTGACTCCATTAACATCCCCAATGAGACGCATTTTTCTGGTGCCTATGCTACACACTCAGCCGTGTCCCTTGTTTGCTCATTTACCAGGAGTACCACATTGTGAAGAAGTCCACTCGTTCCTTCAGTGCTGCCCAGGTGGAATCTCCATGGAGACTAACCCAGCCGTCCATCATCTCTAACATTGTCCTGATGAAAGGGCAAGGCAAGGTGAGGATGTCTGCAGGTGTTTGGTTTCTCCCAAACAGGATACAGGAGGCACTGGCGAGGCAACTCCTACTCTTAGCAGCTGCATGGAACTGGTTTTTGCTTTCAGAGGTAGCACAGTAACAGTAACAAACTCAATTTTGAAATGTAAATTATGAAGTTGCACCTGCAAAATACAGACCAAACAATATTTGTGTCATAAAGTCAGTGTGGTATGGCTTTCATTCTGATTTGGTGCATCTAGTCATTACTGAGATATCAGATGCTGAAACTGGATGTGTAAATATGCAGATGTATGTGCAGTTGGAGCAACTACATAAGAGTACCTGTTTGCATGCCTGTTTATGGACAAGTGTGTTACATCTCCGTGGAATCTGGATACATTATAATAAAAAAAAAATTACTGTAAACTAGGTGTTAAACCCCCAAACGGGTTCCTGGTTGGTTGTTTATCTGAGAGCACTGAATTCTAAGGGTTACAGGGTCCTTTTTTCACAGAATCACAGAATCACAGAATTGTAGGGGTTGGAAGGGACCTCCAGAGATCATCGAGTCCAACCCCCCTGCCAAAGCAGGTTCCCTACAGCAGGTCGCACAGGTCGGCATCCAGGCAGGTCTTGAACATCTCCACAGAAGGAGACTCCACCACCTCCCTGGGCAGCCTGTTCCAGTGCTCCGTCACCTCACTGTAAAGAAGTTCCTGTGCACATTTGTGCAGAACTTCCTGTGCTGCAGTTTCCTTTTCCCTTGTCCTGTCTCCACTCACCACTGAAAAGAGTCCGGCCTCGCCATTCTGCCCCCCACACCTCAGATATTTATAGACCTGGATCAGGTCCCCTCTCATTCTTCTTTTCTCAAGGCTGAACAGACCCAGTTCACTCAGCCTTTTCTTTCTCCAGTAATGTATTTGCACATTTCCAAGGTACCAGCTGACTGAATGCTCAGGGAGTAAAAAAGGCATTATATTCAGTTTATATTGTTTTCCCTAACCCAGTCCATGCGCTCACTTAAATATGTGAAACATATGCATTTTCCATTCTGAAATACTATTTAAATTCATCAGATGGATGCGTTTTGGACTAAAAAGCCTTGTTTTGGCTTCCAATTCAAGTACAAAACAAATTCTCTTTAGTGCTTTAAGTTTGGGAAAGACTTAGAAGCAGTGACTTCTCTCGCTAGGTTGATGCAGTTGCTATAACTCCCTGTTCTGAGACATTTTCAGTGAGGCTTCCTAGTGAGTATTTCTCCTTACCCTAGTGATTTTTCTCCTTATTTTTTAACCTTATTTTTTGCATAAGAGTTGTCTTATCTCTCCTTGTGTGATAAGCCATCCTTATCTGTTGTGCTGCAGCTAGCTCCAAGCTGGGAGTATGCAGGCTGTAGTCTTCATGAGCTACCTCAAAGAACCACTATTTCACGTATCTTCCACATTTGGAACCATTATTTGTGTTAGAATAAGTGCTGCATATGATTTGTACAATAACATCTGTGTTTTTATCTATGTGGACCTGGGACTTGGAAAGTATTTCCCTGCAGCACATGGCCTCATTTTCTCACTGCTGTGTGGAATCTCTGTGGAGTGTTTTTCTCCTGGGAAGCTGCAGCACTTTGGGAGGGTGGGCTGACTTGTGTACTGCTGCCTTCTGCAGCCCTATTTCTCCTTAGCAGCCCCACACAGACATGGGGAGTGCTGCAGTCTTGTGCTATCTGTAGGATGTTTTGTGTTTGGTAATTGCACTGTAAGCATTCACTCGAGTTACTGTGTGTTGCACAATAGGGTTGTAGGGTGTTTCCTTTCTGGAAATCAGGAGTGTGTTATCAAAGTACCAGAAGCTTGTAACAACAGTGGTCCGTATTCATAGAGTGAAACAGGAGAGCTGTGTGTGTTACAGTGTTGTAATGACACTGTATCAGTGCCTGCTCCAGCAGCATCTCTCAGCTGGGCAGTGCTGCCCATGGCGCTGCTAATAGCCTTGGCCTCAGATCACTGACCTACAGCAGCATCCCACCTCCCCGTCCACCTGGTCAGTGACTTTTCCCTTTAACGTGTAAGAGGCACATACAGTGGTGACAAGATGAGAAATATGGGGATAGATGAAGGAAGTGCTTTGGCTGCGAAATAACTCAGCAAGTGGAGGAGATGTTTGTTCTGCTGTGCTCATCTGTTCCCTGATCAGCTTTGCAAGGCAGTCCTGAGGCCAGCCACGGCAGCATGGGGGGGGCAGGAGCTAACAGATGGAGCCCTGGGGAATGCATTGATCTAGATTTATTTAAATACAATGTGGTGCGTGTCTCCAGAATAATTAAAAATGTACATGTGCATGACAGCCCCTCTGTGCCAACCCCTTTCCAGCTACAATTCCTGACATTATAGCACTGACCTCATGTCATGTTTTTCCACAAGGATATGTAGGATCTGTGACAGCAGGAAAACCTGTAGTTAATTTTGAGTTTAGATCTCAGAGAGGGGGAATGTACTGCCTGTCAATTTAAGAGCAATTTAAAATTGGAATAGGAGATAACATAAATATATTGATCCAGGGTTAAGAAAATAATCTCAAAATCACATTTTTAACTTCTAGCTCACGGTGCCTGCTCCTACATTTTGGGTTGGTAAAGCTGTTGCCATTAGAATGACAGTAAATTAGGAGATGCAAGCAGAGAGCAAGATTGCGGTGCAGTTCATCAGAAGCTTTTAGGTTTTCTTTCATTCTTCTTTGTACGTTACCAGCAGTCTTTCTTAGGTGACAGTAGAGTAAAGGTGCCAGCTGTGTGTCCTCTCCTCCCTTTGCTGCAGGGTCTCGGATTCAGCATTGTGGGAGGTCAGGATTCTGCTCGTGGACGCATGGGGATTTTTGTGAAGACTATATTCCCCAATGGCGCAGCAGCTGCTGATGGAAGGCTTAAGGAAGGTATGGTAGAAAGACACCACCTGTACGTAAAGGACCACACTGGGATACTACTTCAGTCCAGCTGAAAAATTCGAGTACAGCTTTATTTGGGTGCCCAGCCATCAGCAAGAGGCTGTGGAGGATGTAACACACCCTGTTTATCCATCCTGGGGGGGACTTATCACAGCAGTTGACTTGATAATGTTGCATTTTGTGAATGGTGATCTACAGCATGAAGTTGTTTTTCTGCCACAGTGACCCTTGCTATTCCATACCTTAAGCTCCAGTTCTTCAGATACAAAGGGTTGTTGGTAACAGGGAAATGTGTGGCTTAAAGATGCAGGTGTGAGAAGGGGAGGTACACAGTGATGTGCCTGGGAGAGGCTTTTCTGAGCCCCTGTGTTTTTTAAGCCTTTTGGTATGATTTTGATTTAAATCAACAAATAAGGGTCATGGCCAGAAAAAAAAGAAATGATGGAAGATGGGATTGGCAATAGGATCACCCAAGTGGCCAGAGAAGCTTCCCAAGTGCTGATCTCAGATGGGTATGATATGTAGAGCCAGTTCTGTGTGTTCCTGAGTGCTCCCATGTTAGAGAGACTCTTAGAGAGTTAAAAGTACGGAGTGACCACAAACTTAGGGTGGTGGTCTGTAACTCTTCTGTAAGGGGTGGGGATCCCCCTTCCCACAGGAATCTGCTCCTGTCTTACCTCTCCTTGTATTACCTACCATTCCTGTCCTTACATGACATGTTTGAGGCTGCATTGGGTGCCAACTGTTCAGCACGCTGCCAAAGGGATGCTCTTGCCCTGCAGCATAGGTTATGGACTCATCAAGGGAAGCTGCTAAGTAGCAGCTGTCCTAAAGACTCAGCAAGCCTTCACTGGATATTCAGAGCTCACAAGCTCCAGAGAAAGTAGAGGAGGGGCAAACGTGGGTGGTGACATCACCCCATCAAATTTTGAAAAGATGAAAGTGAAATAGCAGAAATTGGGTCTGGTTCCTGCTCACTTTGCCATTCTTTTTAATAAAATGAAAGAGGTTCAGCGCAGTGGGGTGTAAATAGTACAACCCAGAACCCAGGAAGCTTGTAATAAGCAGGTAGATACACGATGGGAAGTGCTTGTTGGGGGGAGCAGGGCATTTGCTATCACAGTGTGTGGGCTACTCGCTTTTCCCTCCATAGGTGCTTGGTAAGAGGAGCACATTTGCTTTCTGTGCATGGATGCAAGACCATTTTTCCCTGTGCAGGTTTTGGAGTGGTATGTGGTAGTGTTTCACTTAGATTCTCATTTCTCTTATTGATGCTCATAAAAGAAGGGGGATTTTGTGGTCCCCTTGGACTTCATGTTATGAACATCTTATTTTCAGACTTAAGTGAATATCTGTGATGATTTCAGTTGGTTTGTTAGTATGAGAATACTATATTAAGGATCTCTTCTTGAAGAGCAATCTTTATTTTGTGAATTCATCATTAACTTGCAAAAGCATTAGGACAAGTGAAAATAAGCTGATGACAGTAGGGGGGTTTTTACTGAGCAGTTGGTTGAAGTCTTTATAGTAGCAGATTGCCTTATGTAGAACGCAGTTTTCTTACATCTATATAGTCTGTGCAATTCTGACTTAGCTTTTTTTTTTTTTGTATCTGATTACCAGGAGATGAAATCCTGGAAGTTAATGGAGAGTCTCTGCAAGGGCTGACCCATCAGGAAGCCATCCAGAGGTTCAAGGTAACAAGGATGTAGCACAAGAGCAATTCATGCTTCTCTTTACTGGGTGCTTTTTAGCACCTTTACATTCTTTTGCTTTCACAAATTTAATATACACGGTTTTACTGGCAAACGTTGGCTTATCATGGGCTCTTCTCTCCAGCAACTCAAGAAAGGGGTGGTGACCCTGACGGTGCGCACGCGGCTGCGCAGCCCCAGCCTCACACCCTGTGCAACTCCCACCCTGCTGAGCCGCTCCAGCTCGCCCAGCTCCAGTGCCAGCGGTGGCACACCAGTGCCCGGCCCCGATGAGGCGGATGGTTCCTTCTCCAGCCGCAAAGGCCCTGGCCCAAAGGACAGAATTGTCATGGATGTGACGCTCAATAAAGGTAAGGGTGTGTTGGAATGGGCTGGGAGAATGAACGTATATTTCTTAGGGGAGGTTTTTGGGAAAACGCTAATTAATGTGTGTAATATCCAGGGCACCTTCCCTTGTTGTTCTGCTCTTGAATCACACAGTGAAGGA
The DNA here is from genome assembly GCF_019238085.1 of Lagopus leucura. Lineage (NCBI taxonomy): Eukaryota > Metazoa > Chordata > Aves > Galliformes > Phasianidae > Lagopus > Lagopus leucura. Next base: position 17,589,592 of record NW_024962268.1, read on the forward strand.
GAAGAACATTCTCTGATGCCAAAACTGCTGAGTAGTTCCCCCTTGTACATCCTGCTGTTCCAGTCAGGATGCTGCTACTGGTAGCAGTGACTGTGCTGCTGGAAGGGGTGAAGCTGTGAGATACATGGCAAAACGTGAATTGCTCTCTTGTCAGACCAGATTGTCCGTACCCTTCCTGTAAAGCACAGGTCTGGGCAGGACATTTCCCTGCAGACTGCTCAGAATGGCCCAGGGGAGCTGCTTGAGCTCCTGCGTGAGGATCGATCTCACGAACAATAGCTGCATGAGGAAAGCTTAGTGCATATGCCCTCTGTGGTGGGACAAGCATGCCTGCTTTAAAGACTTGGATGATGTCTTTAAAGGTTGGATTAAGCATTTGGAGAAAGCAGGTGTCCAGCAATTCCTACTTCAGTACATAGTTAATGAATACAGTTACAGGAGGACAGCAAAGGGAAAAGGGCTCACAGGAAAGCTCTGATCCAGAGAAGACTCCTCATCTTTCTTCGTGCCTCTTTGCTGAGGGATGTCATGCAGGTATTTCACAAAAGAGAGCAGTGCAATTGGCAGCATCTCCTGTGCTCCTATTTTCTGAAACAATTTTAAGTGAGATTTTTATTGGACTGCCATTCCTTCTCCTTTGTGTCTCAGAGCAGATCAGACTGTGTATAGCACTTCCAGTCCCAGGCAGTTCCCAGAGCATGTTGAACATTTGCCAGGAGCAGAGCCATTCCTGGATCTCAGAAACCAGTCAGGATTGGGTATTTCCAGCTCTGATTTCCAGTGTTGGTCTTGGCTTCCTGGCTGGCTGCAGCTAAGGCCAGTCCTGAAACAATACGAGTCTTGGTCTCAGATGGGATGTGGGAACAGAAAAGCTTGCGTGTCCTATGTGAGTACAATGAGCAGGGAATAACAGTGCTTTCCTTTGTGCTTTTTGTTTTTCACAGAGCCAGGGGTTGGACTCGGCATTGGTGCCTGTTGTCTCACGCTTGAAAACAGTTCTCCAGGGATATATATCCACAGCCTGGCCCCAGGATCAGTGGCTAAAATGGATGGCAGATTAAGGTTAGTTAAAACAAAAACATACCAGAGTGGTTTTGCAATAAAATCAATGGAAAGTTTCTTCTTACCTATTGGTTGATGCAGCTGGAAAGTATTTATACTTCAGTGCTCACCAACAAGAAAACATGAAAATAAAGGCATTCCAAAGTGGCATGGAATACTCAAGAAATGTTGTTCTGTGGGCTGTAGGCAGCATAATCGTTAAGACTTGTTTTTGGCTTCTTTTAATTCTCTGTGAAGAAAACTAAGCCTGCTAGCTCAGTTGAGAAAGGGAGCAGCAGGACGTGCTGCCTTGTGTCTTTTTCTCAGAGCTGCAGTCAGAGACCCCACAATGGGAGGAGGTGTGCAGAGCCCCATGTAAATCTCAGTCACCTGCAACTCACATGAGAGGAGCTGTGGGATGTTCTTGCAGCTGTCTGTGCCCCAGGCTGCAGTAGTGCTCTTCTGCCATTACTGTCTGGAGAATCTCTGTTCCATGCTTGTCTCATGTACTCCGTCGTGCCATTTGCATGACTATAAGGAGCTCTTGGAGAGAGAGGAAATCACTCCTAGGGCTTCCTTGTGCATCACAATATGTGACAAATTTATTTTCTGTTCCTATCCTGGGAGCCTTGTTTTTACAAGACATTCAGGGAATTTTTCCACTTTCTGCATTGCTGCATAAGTGCTGCTAGGTGCCAGGAGCATGTCTGGGAGGTCAGGCTGTGCTGAAGATGCACTGTGACTGTGTGGTCAACACCATGCTTGTGGCAGAGGTGCTGTGTAACAGCCTTGCTTTTGTGTTGGGCAGAGAGTTCTTCCTTGTTCTCCAGCAAGACTGTGATAGAGCATTTTGGCTTAATAATAATAAAAGAAGATAAGTTCATGGTTGCATCTCTGCCAAAAACCCTTGAAATTTCCTACCAAATAGAAATGCCTACAGGAGACAATACCTCAGTGCCAGCTTGCTTTCTTGTAAACCTCTTTGGAACAAGATTGCAGTGCTGACTGTGTCTACATGCAACAGCTGCATCATTATTAGGTTTAAATGATTGATTATATCCAGGCAAACTTCCCAGTTTTCTAGCTTACTTCTTTGAGACATTGCTCCTGTTGTCCCATCAGTGGTTTATGGCTCCATAAGCCAAAACTTACAGGATGGTTTTGATTTTGGAAAACCTCGTTAATCAGATGCTGGTTTTACAATATTGGAAATGGTTTGAGCCCAGCCCTTCTTTATCGGAACTCCCCCTCTCAGTTATGAGCCCATGTAAGTGATTCCATTTTTCGTAGTTTCTAAGAGGTGTTTAAAAGGTAGGCAGAGCAGCAGCATGATTACACAACTGCCTTTGCTTTCATAGTGGAGTGCAGATTACAGAAGGCTGCCACATGCATTTGCCATTTTGTGTTTGGCACGTGGACTCAGTGTAAGCCCATTTTCACTGTCACAAGTAACCCAACATAAATCAGTGGTAGTGGATTGTTTGAGTATCTACATAAGGCAAATGTTTTAGTAATTATGGAGGATGCTTTAATGATATCCCTACTTGATGATCTTCTCTTTTGAATAGTTCCAGATGTCTGGATGCCGTGAGCAAGAGTTAAAAAAAGAAAAGAAAAGAAAACAATTTATGCTTTCCTCCCAGGTTATTTTTTTGAAGAGGGGGGACTTTTGTTGGCTTACTATGTTCTGTACATTAATTTGAAGCAAATACTTTCTTATCTCTCCCAATTTTTTCCTGGAGTCATTTCATAAATTCAAATCTACATCATGAATTTCTTATCAGTGTTTTTGTGAAGTAATTCAGTATGATGAGAAGGAACAGCCCATCTGAATCTAATTTTTCCTCTGTGCCCGACACGTATCTGAATGCAGAACTGAGTTTTGCTTTCACCCTAGTCCAAATGCAGCCAATTTTCTCTGTTGATTTAATAGGGTTTGTAGCACTAGCAATAAGTGCAGAAGGGATCACTGGACCTGCCTTGCAAAGTCAACAGGACTTAAAGCATTCACATCACTGAGAGCAAGCGCGAGGCCAGCGTTTTGCAAATGTTTTCCAGATACTTGTATCTCTGAAAAAGTTTGGCCACCAGTCAGAAGCACAAATGTATCTGTAAAAGGCGGATGTGATGAACTGGCTTTATGTTTCTCCGCAGTCGGGGTGATCAGATCCTGGAGGCAGATTCAGTCAGCCTGCGTCATGCAGCATTGAGCGAAGCCTACGCCATTCTGAGCGAGTGCGGTCCAGGGCCGGTCAGCCTTATCATTAGTCGGCATCCCAACCCAAAGGTAGGGAGAAAACGTCCCAGCACCTCTCTGTTGTTTTCTTCTGTTGCTGCAATTTGACTCTTGCTGCCAGGAAAGTGGCAAGTGAAGAGTGCTGGATTGTTCTTCCTATGACAAGTATTGTGCAAAAAGTCAGGCTAAAGGATTGTGGTGATGCCTTCCAGTTTTGTAAGCTGTAGCAAAATTAAATTGCTCCTGCTGCTTTTCTCCTCTTCACACAATGACTGGATGCAGTTCTCCTGGAACCATTGAGCTGAAGTGCTTCCATCTTTCTTCATATTTGTACCAAGTGTCAACGTAAACGTAGCACAAATCCTCTTCCTCCTTAAAGTTAATTTGCATTTAGTCCGTCTGTGTGTCTGTGAGTGGAATATAATTTAGGGACAGGAGTATAATTATCAACAGATTGAATTGATTAAGTGTAGTAAAGTAATAGGAATATTTCTTTTGAAAGAGCAAAGTCTGCCCAAACATCAAAGTTTTCCTTCAGGAATTAAAAAATGACAATCTGGAATGTTCTGCTACTGTGAAATGTGTGCAGGGCAATTTGAAAATAAGCATGGGTTTACAGAGTGAGTGATTATTTTCAATCAATTTTTAAAAATTGATGATAGAAGATAAAGCCCTTTTAGCCGAACTATAAGGAATAACAACTTCTTTTATTTCAGTATTTCAAAGAATTTCATGAATGTACAAAACCTTCCTGTTTAAACAGGACTGAAGCTGTAAAAATATTTGCATTTGTGTGTCCAGAGAGCTCTGACTTTTGAACTTGTAACTGCAAATAGAGGCCCTAATAAATCCATAGCTAGGAGAAGTGAGGTTTCTGACTTTATAATTAACTGTATATTTTCTGCTAAATTGAATATGCAAACAATAGACAAATAGAGTCACACTGCCCAGAGTTTATGGCCACTGCCACGAGGCTTTGTGATGCTTAAAAGAAAAAGACCTTGGTTCTGCTAGTTAAAGTAAGCAGCAAGGGGTAAGATTTGGGCTTGTAGCCTAAGATAACAGTATTTCTGGGGAGTCTGTATGCTGTGCTGAGCCAGCATGATGATTCTGTTTGATTGCATTATTAGGGCATATAGACTTTTCAGAGTCTGTAAGTATAATAAGAACTCGTGGGGTAGAGCCTGCCCTTCGCTCCCTCTTTTCATCTCACTCTGGTGGTGGCTCAAAAGCCGATGAGTGACCCAACCAGGTATCTGCTGAGATGAACTCAGTTAGGCTAATTGCTCACCATTACTCAGTAACAGAGGGAAACTATTAAGTGTATCCTCTTACAGTTTTTCATAAGTGATATTTGAAATAACAACAAATCCTTTGCCAGAAATCGGTAAGTAAAGTTAGAAGTTGAGCTGGAGGGTCCCTGAAGTGTTTCCACTGCAGGCAATCTGCAATCCTTTATAGTTGGATCTTTGAAGGAGTGTCTGTATGGGGACCTACGTTTATCCCATTTCACTGTCATCATTTCTCTGACAGCATTGGGGGACCTACAGAAATGTTTGTCTGTTGTTGGTTTTTTTTCGTTGTTGTTGTTTTATTATTTTTAATGTATTCATTAATTATAGTACACCAACATGCAAAAGTAGTTAAGAATTTGCTTGTCCCACTTCATAGAAGGAGTTTGATTTTCCTGAGGTGTGGAGGATGCTAAAGAATCAAACTTGCCAGAGCTTGCGGAAGTGGGGATTTTTGTCTAGCTTTAAACAAATGCTGCAATCTACTCAACACCTGGCTTTGTTCTGCATCTTGTACCCAATGGTTTGTGTAAAGGTCCTGGACCACATTCTCAGGGTTTGATCAATGTCCTGTATGGACTCCATGTGTCCCGGGAGCCCAGAGACTTTTGCTGCAAAGGTCATGCCACAATCTGAAAACAGATGTATTTCTACAAAGGCTCTTGTTGTTTTAGACATTTTTATACTTAATCTCTCATTTTATGGCACAAGAGGTCCACAGTAAATTTAGTTGCTGAATACGTTCACTTTCGTGTTTTCATGTACATCCAAGAGAAACACCACAACATTTTCTTTGTTCTTATTACTCTGAGTAAGTGTGGTGTTTAAACTATGTTTAAACTGCTGAGTTTGCTTAGGAGTCTCTCAAATCTTCCTGGTTTAGAAAGATTCAAGTTTCTCATCTCTCTTTATGCTGAATTTTAACTCATGTAAAGCAGTGTGTACAGAAATTGCTTCTGACAGAATTAAATTGCCTTCTGCTTTTAAATATATTATCCTGCAGACTAGTCATTCCTGTACAAAATTATATGGAATTTGCTAGTAATAATTAAGCGCATGGCAGTGATTCAGGAGAAAATCAGCAAATATGGTAAACCGGTATTTATTCCTAACCCAGAAGAACATTTATTACTGATAACAGTTTAGGTTTTCTTCTTTTTAAAAGCAAATAGAAATTAAAATTAGAACAACAGCTAATATCTTGGGAAGTTTGATATTATTCCAGTAGATTAAGTGTACAATATCTTGTGTTGCTGATGTATGCTTGTACAGAGAAGTCTTTGTTTATATTAAAGTAGTATTTTCTCAATAAATCAACATACAGGGTTTAATTGAGTTAAAATTGTACTGTAATGGCTTCATTTGACTTCTTTAAGTCCAGCAAAGTTTTGTTTATTGGCACAATATGGTGCTTGGACATTATCTTCATAAAACTGGCTGCCTTCTGCCTCCTAATTTCTGAAGGTGTTTGGATGGATCAAGTCTGGATCAGGGGACTGAGATTTAGGAGCTCTCAGCTAGGTCTTCTTAATTCTGGCTTTGAAAGCAGTATGTCATATGTGAATCCTGTTTCTAGTCAGGCTTTTATTTTACCCAGTTTGATCTCTGTCTTCCACTGGACATTAGGTTTCTGAGCAGGAGATGGATGAAGCAATCGCACGAACTACTCACCGAGAGAGTAAGGACACGGGCTCCTCTCATGTCTCAGGTAGCAGCCTGTTTCCTCCTAAATATTTATCCCTTTCCAGATGTGGGAATGTTTAAGGACATGCTCTTTGGTTCGTCAACATCCTTAATGTTCTGAGAGACCTCAAAACAGCTGACCAGTTCTGAGGACAAAATACCCTGTCCACTGCCAAAGTCTTAGCAAAGACATCCAGTTCAAGTGGACCAGATCTATGGATCATGTTGCCTACTTCAGGTTTCACAAGGTTGCCATAGTCTGAAAGTAGAGATGGTTGGTCTGTCCTCTCTTCATGATCAGCTTGGAGAATGTCCTAGCAGTGGACTCCTCCTGTGTACACTTACCCATGTGGAGGGCAAAGCAGTGACAAAAAAGTGTCTGTGTGTCTATTTGAAAAGGTCCATGTGTTGTGTACTGTTTCAGTTGTTAGGTTCATGTCAAAATATATTCTCAGATGTTTGTTTGACCGTTTTTTATTGTTGTTTTTTAATTATTTTTCGAGAACTTGTACTTCCTAAAATGTTACAGATGAAAGCAAGCTCTTGGCAATGGCAGAATGACCACCCAGGTGATTTTCAGACAGAAATGCTAAATTTATGATTATCCCTATATTCTCTGTCAGCTAAGGCCCTTTTTGCAATAGATCTGCCAAGTGACTGCTGGATTGTCTTCTGTGGTTGCAGGGGAGGGAGACCATCTCCTGCTCATCCTGTGCTCATAGCTCTGCAGGCCTGGTGGGTGTAGTGTGTTTCTTGGTAATATTTCACCTGATCTGAGGGAGAGCCCATGAAACGTTAAATAAATCTTGTTTTATGAAGGCAGTTCAGATAATAAGCGGGATTAAGAACAGCTGCAGGCTCAGATGGTGAATGAAGGGGGTTGTTTGGATATATGGACCACAGCTTTAATTTCTGACATCTAACTAAGCTGTGTTCAACAGGCACTGTGCAAAAAACCCCATCTCCTGGTGTGAAGACCAAACAAGGAGAGACCTCATCTCCCCTCAGCTGGACAATGAAACGCTTCCTGGAACCAGCAAGCCGGGTAAAGGATCAGATACAATAAAGGCAGGCTGCTGCAAGTGCTGAAGCTGCGACTTGATCAGGGTGCTCAAAAATAAACCTCTACTCTCCTTCCGTGTTACAGGGGCTCCATAGAAGTATTAGTTTCTTAAGCCACATGTTTAAATTCTAATGCTAGCTCTGCAAACTCCTGATGGTGTGATCATTGCCTTCAGGAACAATGTGCAGAATGTGGCACAGAAAGCTGTGGTTTCCCACCTCCTGTCACCTCAAAGGAATCCTTGCTTTGCAGGAAGCTCCTGCTGACACAGGAACGAGTTAGGAGGAGGGACCCAAGCCTGTGTGCAGAAGGTTAAGTGCTTGGTTTCCCTCCGTAGCTGTGGGGAACAACATGTACCATGGGGAAGTCTCTGTTGCTTTTTGGGGGGAAGATAAAGAAGTCATACATCAGTGACCAGAAGTACAAACTGAGCCCTTCTGTAAGTGAAGAAGGTGTATAAAGGAGTTATAGAGGAGAACAGTTTAATCCCTGGTTTGTATGTTGAATATCTGCTGATCAGTAAGATTTGGAATCTCTTTTATTACGCAGGCCAAAAGGGTGTTGTTGTGATGCATTTCAGCCACCAAAGTTTGATCCTCAATATCCTGGCAATTCCCTTATTTTTTAAATTGGGCTTAAACTTCCTTTGCTGACAAAGGTGATGTGAGTTGAAATTGTGGTGCTTGTTCCGGGGAACGTTTAAGGACATGCTCTTTGGTTCATCAACATCCTTAATATTCTGAGAGACCTCAAAACAGCTGAACCAGTTCTGAGGACAAAATACCCTGTCCACTGCCAAAATCTTAGCAAAGACATCCAATTCAAGTGGATCAGATCTATGGATCATGTTGCTTACTTTGGGTTGCCATAGTCTGAAAGTAGAGATGGTTGGTCTGTCCTCTCATGATCAGCTTGGAGAATGGCAGGGGCTTTAAGCATTGATGGAGTTAGATGACCAGCCTGTTTTTTTCAGCAGGGATCCGTCAGCTCCGAGGCAGAGCTTTCCCAGTACTTCTCGCATGATAGCACGAGCCACATCCCATTCTCTGATGCTGTAACTGGCTCCTGTGATGAAGAACAGCTCCGTCAGAAGAACAGAAGCAGCTTGCTGGATGACAGCTCCCTTCTTCCTGGTAACCTGAATAAGCCATGGAAATGCCCGATCATTTGGTTAATGGGGGGAGAGTCACTGAGCACTAATTTGCTTTTCAGAAGAGCTGTGGTGACTCCTGTGCTGATAGGAGATGCCTGGCAGCATAGTGCAAACCGCTGCTCATCATGTGAAATTCTGGAAGATGGAAGAGGTTTACAACAATGCTCATAAATGCCGGTTTCCATGGTAGTTTGTCCAAATTGCTGCTCTGAGAATGTCTTCATTTGATTGGTCTGGCCAAATCTAGAATGACAAAGCTGCAGGGATTTTTTTTCAGATGGCTTATGATCATCTGATTGATTACATTTAAATGAAAGTGTTCTTTGTGACCATAAATACACAAATTCAAAATGTCATCTTTAGCAGTGTAAAAACAATTAAATGTTCAAGTTGACGCTAGATTTTTTGCATATTATCTTTCTTCTCATAGTAATTGACTGGAAGAATCATTCCTTACTGTTCTGATTTCTGATTCAAAGATAATATATTTATTCTTCCTTTCCTGTCCTTGTCTACTAATATCTTTGTCTTCTACTCATTTTTCTCCAGAAATTTATTATTTCATGCTAAAAAATTGTTTTTATGTTGGGGGGAGCTTTCTGCAAAGTAAGATGCAGTTCTTTCTAAAAATGATATGAAAAGGATTCTCAGGGTTATTAGTCTTTAATTTAGTACTGATGGCTGTGTACTTCTGTTTTTGTTCAAGAAAACATTTCTCACTCACTGTAAACTGATAAAAGCAGCATCCTAGATTTAAGCAAGATGTGAAAGAAATGTTCAATGTAAAGAATGCATGAGTATGTACATCTCTTTCTTCTTTGGGTGATAGCCATAATTTAGAAATAAACTGAAAATAAAACCAGATGTGGCATGAACTGATTTCAGAAATTACTCATAAATTCTGAAGTTTTCTGCTATTGCTCTTACTGTGTATTGGAGTTGGAAGGAGAACTTAAAAAACTGCTTTTGTTGTCTGAGGCTGAACTTCTCTGGAAACGTTTACATGTCCTCTGCTGCAGACTCATGCTTGGTATTAAAAATCACTGATAAATACAATTAAAATATAACTTTTTTTTTTTTTTTTTTTTTTCCCTTAGCTGCTAGAGAAGCAGGATTGGCAAAAGCAAATGTTCTGGTTTCTTCAACTAGTGGGAGATCATCCTGTCTTCACAACAAGCATGTGGAGTCTGTCCGCCCTGGCATCCTCAGTGACAGTCCCAAATCTGCTCGCAGCCCCTTTCATCGGCAGAGGAGGGTTGTCTTCTATGATGGCGATGCCAGTGATGATGATGAAAGTTCCCACTTGCAAAGAAGCCAGAAAGCCAAGAGCCAGGAGGATGCTGGCATTGTCATTACAACCTCATCAGTAGAAACTGATGATGAGATCCAGGACAGCAACTCATCTAGATATATTGGCACAGAAACATCTTCCCCTCTCTTCAGCAGCTCCGTGGAGTCTGCAGACAGCACGCCAGAGCAAATAGACTCTCCTTTCTTCCCCATCATAGCTTTTGACTACTCTAGTGTGCCTGAAGTTCGTCTCAGCAGCCTGAGTTTGAGGGAACTCCGAGAGGCACAGCTCGAATCTAAGAGATCCCCGAGACTGGAGCACAGGGCTGTTACAAGAGTGAAAAGCATGATGAGCACCGAGTGCAGAAGTCTTCAGAGGCAGAGGACAGAGGAGCATGGCGCTTACAGCAAGCCTGTTGCAAGGATGCTCCCTCACAGCAAGAAGTGTGAAGCACCTGATGGGGCTGGGCAGTGCCAGGGTGAAATTGTCACTCTGGTTCGCAATGAGCACGAGTCTTTCGGCCTGGATTTGGAAATCCAGGCTATGCCCTTGAAGGTTGTTGTCACAGGGCTACGTCCAGGTGGAGCAGCGGAAAGGGTAGTTATTTGTTTTGGATTGCCTTGTTATGATTTGCTTTCGCTTTGCAGGGATTATTGTTGTTAAGCCAGTGGACTGTGGAGAAAAAGTGCACGGGAGGCACTGCTGCTGCTGGGCAGAAGTCCTCATGCCATATGGTTCTCAAATGCCTGTTGAATGAAATATTTGATTCAGAAGTGCACTCTGGCTGGCTCAAAACTGAGAAAGTCAAAAGGTAGATGCACTGAGATGGACTCATCCACATTCCAGAGTTACAGTTTGAGGAAGCACTACTTTGTTTTCTTACATTTTATCAGAGGCAGAAACAAGATAAGTAAATCCTGATGATAAAGGTGCTTTTTAAGACAGGAGCTGTGTTGCAACCTGGAATGCGTGTGTTAATATTATCCCTGTTATTTTATGAGCATATATCCCTTTATTATACAAACCTGGTGCCAGGAGGTGTTACTTGCTGGCCAGATTTGCCACGTACCATAGTAGTACCAGTAACGTGTTGTTTTTCTGCATCTCTTACTTGCATATGTCTTCTGATTACTGGCTTCATGCTGGACATGCAACTGCTGACTTTAGATACAATAGCATAAACAAGGGAAAAATTATATTATGGTGTACAGTGTTCAATGTTGCATTTTTAATTTATTTAAATACCACTAGTGTTAACAGGGGATACATCTCAGCAGTTCACATTGGGCTGTAAGAGTTCAGGATTTGGGTTCTGTTCCTGCCTCTCTTTCTGTCATATTACACCATGATGAGAAAAATACTTGTTTTTTTCACTTTAAAAGCTTATTCTTTGTCCAGCGTAGTAATCTAGGAGAGTCTAATTAGTCTTAAGAGATTTTGACCAGGGATGTAATTCCTACATGAAAACCAAAAAAATTGTAGACTGTATTCCAGTCTTGAAGGTTTAATCCAGACCAGTCCATTTAAATGAAAGTGGCTGTGTCCTCCATCCTGATACTCATCTCTCAGAGAAACCAGCAGCTCTTTTGATCTTCCTGGTTGAGGTTGGTCATCAGTTCCTCTCCTGGCACAGACACAGCCTGCTCTTTATTTGCTGGCAAACTGTCAGCAGTGGTACCTGTTCGCTGTGGTGACGTGAAATAGGGAATGTTGCTTATTGGCCATAATGTTCCCTGCAAACTTTGCTCCTATGGAAATGGTGTATTTAAAATTTCCTTTGTTCTGTCATTGCATCAGGGATCAATGGGCAAGATGACTGTAGGAGATGAGATTACCACCATCAACAGTATTCCAGTCAGCAAGATGACATATGAGGAAATTTGCTTGCTTATGCAATGTCTTCCTACATCTGTAACCCTGGAGATCCAGAAAGCAGCATCAGGTGAGAAGAGAGTAGTTTTGCTTTTGTACCATTTATTATGAGTACCAGTCTGATCTTCTGCTTTCCTCCTTTCCACATTAATTCAAATTAAAAGCACCTAATCACCTAACCAGGCTTCAAGGTACTCCCTGGTGCTGTGATGAGTGGAGGAAACCTACATCCATGTTCAGTGTTCAGAGCTCCCATTTACAGTATGTCCCTCCTGTCGGCATTTGCTGAGGTCTGAGTCATTTTGTGCATACCTGAGGTTAACTTGGCAGCAGCCCTGTACTGACAGCCCATTTTTCTACTGTGTCTTTTCAGGAAGTACATTGAGCCTTTATAATTACATCTATCTCTTTTAAGAGCAGTGTTTTTGGGAATGGACAGCTAGAAGATAAGATGCTTTCTTGTGTCATGAAACCCAGGATTATCACAATCTTATCAAAATGCTTATTTGCATGCATCTCATAAAAGATTTTCTGGTTTGAATTGAAACACTTGATACCTCTTTAGTTTCTGCTCAGGGTTGATTTATGCTCCTGCAGCAATATATGCTTCCCCACAGGCTGTACAGATTTCATGGTGTGGAAGTGAATGTTTGAAAAAGAAAAGCATACTTTTCAAATTCAGGAAGAACATAATATTTTGCTTTATTCTAGCTTATGATCTTCTTCATGTTCCTTTTAATACCCGTGAGCCTAAATTCCTTCCAAATGCTTCAATTCCAGTTGTTCTTTAAGGAATTTCTGGTTTGGCAGAGAGTCCTTTTCTTGTTTCCTTATTGCTCTGGCTTTTGCAGTCTACCAGCACTGGGCTAGGGGCATACTGACACTTCTTTATCAGGGAACTCTTCTACTTTCCTTTTGCTCTGCCTTTCTGGCAGAGAAGAGGATGTCTTCCCCTCTGTTGACTCCAGGGTGAGCTCGGAGCTTTATTAACACAGGTATATAAGATAAGCAGTGTGGACAGTCCTGCAGGTTCATTCAAAGATTAGGTAGACATGCAGGTGTGTTTGAATGAGCAGGAAGGGATGCTGACTGTGTGAATGCATTCCTGCTTCTCCATGCACTTTCTGAGTCTCATCTGGTAGTAACCAGTCTTGGGAAGACAACTTAGACGTGGATTTGTGTCCCAGAAGCAATGAAGGAAGGTACAAGCAAATATTGGGGGTGAACTGGTGAAAATTAAGGAACTGGGGCTATGGGTGAACTGGTACATATTAAAGTGCAGCAGTGGCATGGCGCTCAGTGTGTTGCCCAGGAGTAGGTAAAGATATATTGTAAGAGAAGAAAGGTCTGTGCCAGAAGTCTCACAAAGCCACTGTGCTTAATGCATGTGTAACATCACCCATGCATGTCACATGAAGCACCTGCAGGAGAGTCAGGAGGATCAGAGTGAAGGTGTTCACGCACTGCTTGTTGCTGTTACCTGCTCACCTTTGGTTGCTGTGGCAGGGCTTTGTATACTCTGTGCAAGCAATTGGAAGTGTTTTCAATCAAACAAGCAGTGAGAAACAGCACTGCTCAGCCTGACTTCCTGCACAGTGACACTTTGGTAGCTGGCTGCTTGACTGTCTAAATCTCAAAGATGAGAGTTAAACAGATTATGACTGCTCGGCCTGGATGGGAGGGTTCTTCCTTCCTGCATGCTACTCAAATACGCGGGGTTATGATAAATTGGAGTTCTTGTAAACATGATTATAAAAGAGGAGGAGTGCAAGGAAGAAGGAAAAATCTAGTCTGAGTACATGGGTGTCTATTTTTATAATATATCATGGTGTTTTTGATATCACTTCCTACATCTGATAGAATTTGTATTTCTTTTTTTTATTCTTATTTCTTTTAAATCATGATGCAGCTGTCAGCAGATTTACAAACCTCATCCTGTCTCCAGCAGTAGACACTCAAAGTCAAGCTGATGTCAGCAGCACCCTCTCAGCTGAAGAACTGAGTGCTGGGAAACAAGAAGGAGCAGGTTTGCAAAATGCTGGTGGTGGCTGTGCAGTACAGAGAATGACACTGCCACCTGATGCCGTGACGGAAGATGTGGAGAGAGGTACCACAAAGAGCAGCCATGCCGGGGATTGCATGCCTGTCACTGATATTGATGACTTGCTCATCCAAATGGGTGCTCCTGAGAGCAGGGCTTCGCGCACCCCGTCGCGAGCAGAGAGCCCCTTCCGAGATGAGTCCACCACCATGTGCTGCTGTGGGACTGATGAAGGCTGCCCTGGTTCTGAGCCGCGTCGGGGCAAGGAGGAGCTGCTGGAGAAGACTATGAATTGCACAGTGAACGCACAAGGGGTTTTGGGGCTGTCTGTGTTGGACTCTATTAACACAGGAAAACTTTTTACTGTGAATAAAAACTCTTTAAATAACTATTCTAGGAATTTTAGCAGTTTAAGTGAGGATGAGTTGCCTGCAGCAAGCTGTCCAGACGGTAAGGGAAGTGACGGGTTTCCAAAGTCCATGTATGGGGCTGCAGAAGATTCTCACTCAGATGCAGAGTCTGTCACAGAAACATTTGATAGTGCTAGTGACGTGTTGCATGGGCCGTGTGCTGCTGCTAATCTCCCAGCAGTCTGTACTGTATTGGAGTCAGATGATGAGCAAATTGAGATTTGTTGCATGAACGATGAGCTGCAAAAGCCTTCTCAGGAGCAGCATCTCACATCTGTGACAAGCTCATCCTCTCTGGCACCACCACATCACTGTGGTGGCAAAGTTTTGCAAACTGAGGATTGTGCAATGTGTAGGTCACTGGAGTCAAGAGTCAGCAAACTGGGCTTGGAAGACTGCAATGGTCCCAATTTGTGTCCCTCACCATGTTCAAAAGTCTTCTCTGCTTCCCTGTGTTCTCCTTCCTCAATCTTTCTGCCAGAAAATAACATCCTAAAGAATTCAGTTGATGTCCCTGAAGTTTACACATTCCATAACAATGGTGCCTTAAGTGCAGAAGAGCAAGTGGGTCTGGGGATCAGTAATGGACACATAAAATGCTGTGAGTCTGTTGAAGAGAAAGGGTCTCTGCATTGCAAAAAAGGTGGCTTTTGCTCTGCTGGAAATGTCAGTGGCTTGGAGAACAGCTTGCTTGAGAAAGAAGGATGTCATGACCAACAGAGATCCAAATCTGAAAGTGAAACAGTGGTTGATGACTGTAATCACACTGTTACCTATTGCTTAGCAAAGAAAGAAACCAACAGTATGTCCAGCTTGTCTAAAGCAGACAGCAATCATGTGAATGCAACATCAGCAAGAGCAGTATCACTCAGGTCTTCCTTTCCCTCCCGATCTAAAGATCCAAAGGCTAATACAACTCATGACTTGCCAGGGAAAAATGAGAAAACTAACTGTGTGACTTCAGGAAGGACTTCAAATGGGAAAATCCAAAGCTCGAGCACAAATCACAGCAAAGAAGCTGTAGTACCACACAGCCCATCTTCACAGAAAAAATCTTGCCAGGAGTCTAAGGGAATAGCACAAAAAGGTATAATGGAAACCCTTTTAAATAACCAGAAGGCCAAAGGAGGTCCAAAGCTAAAAGGTTTCACTATCAAAAGCAAAGCAAAGACAAATTCAGATTCTTCCAGTGTTAATCTTACCAAAGTCAGTGGGGCTGATCAGAAAAAGACTTCTATTTCTCCACAGCTGTCTCCTAAACTTTTGGGGAAGAAAGCACTGTTACCCCGTAACTCATCTACAAATCCAGATCTGAGCAAGAGCATTTCAGCAGCCTCAAAGACTCTGAAATCTGAGCTGGAAAATAAACCATCTCTGGTCATTTCTGAAGATTCACTTCTGCCTGCCCTGAATGGCACCAGCAGCCCCGCAGCATGCAGTGAAATGAACTGTGGTGGGTGTGGGCAGCTAACGGATCTGCAGCAGGCATGGGGAAAGCCAAAAGAAAAGCAAGCTTCCATGCAGCCTGCAGTGTCTCAGGGTAAGAGTGTTAAGGTGGATGATTTCAGAGCAAGAGACGGTCAATCCAAAGTTGCTTCATCCGCTCAAGGGGAAACAAGAGTTGAATATATGAAAGGGAGAACTGAGAACTCTGGAATGAACCTGAACACAATGAAGAGCATCTATAGTGCAGATGACATTAGGCAGTTAGATTTGCAAAATGTTGGAGCGTCAGCTGTAGGCTCTTCTTCACTGAGGTCTCCTGCAGTTCAGCTGGAGCAGCAAGAAGGGCAGGAGATTCAGCGTAGTTTCATTGAGGTGAAGCTTTCCTCCTCCTCCTCCTCCTCCTCATCATCATCATCATCATCATCTTCATCTTCTGCCTCTTCCTCACCAGCACCATTTTTGCAGCTGCCATTGCTGGAGAAAAATGAAGAGGTGAACACAGAGATGCATCAACCGACTGAAGAGATGGGGACCACAGTGTATTTTTCAAAAGTAGATATTGCCAGAGACAGAAATCTCTGCGGCTTGTCAAAACCTGTGACAAGGACATACTCGATGCCAGCCCAGTTATCTGGTCACTTAAGGGAGAACTGCCATGCTGTGGAGCTTCAGCCTGCACAAGGTCCCCAGGGCCATGCTGCAGACAAAAAATGTCCCCAGGCGGTGATGGGTTCATTACAGATGGTGCATCTCAGCCTGCCAAATGGCCAGAGTGGGAAGGAGCAGGTATACAGCTCCAAAAGCTCCCAGAGGATGCATGACACATCCCCCTCCGCCAGTGATGTTACTTACCCTGCCACTGACAAACTGAGGAGTTTCAGGAGGAATTACTACTACTACGAGCTGAACTGGCCACATGAACCTACCTCATCCTTTTCTGTCAAACAAAGGATCAAATCCTTTGAAAACCTGGCAAATTTCGACCGGCCCATTGTGAAGGCCATCGATATCCACTCGGCCACGCGGTCCCAACTTGGCAGGAGGTCATGCAGTGGGATGGCCACTGCATCCAGCCCTGCTGACACGCCTCGTGCTTTGCGGCGCAGCTTGAGCTCCTACGGCAGCACGCCGATGCCAGCTGACACTGTGGCCAAGTCACCCATAAGCACAGAGCCGACACGTGCAGTGGAGGGTGTCACGAAGGAAGGAAAGCCCCAGAGGGGTGAGGAGTGCAGCACTGGGGCGGACCAGTCTCCTTTTCCCCCTGTGGCCTCGCAGGTGCGGCGCAGCCGAGTTCTGGGCCGGCTGCCGCTGTCCCGCTCCAGGCTGCGGGAGCTGAGGGCACTCAGCATGCCTGACCTGGACAAGCTATGTGGTGAGGGCTTCTCAGGGCCGCCCCAGCCTGCCTGCTTCAAAACAGAGCTGGAAATCACTCCCCGGAGATCCTTTGTCTTGTCAAGCCAGGAGAGCCCTACCAAGGCAGGGGGGATGGGCAGTGGCAGCCCTCAGGACAGCAGCTCGGGGACACCAGGGTCGGCCTCAGATGATGACTCACCCCGTGGTGGCTCTCCAGATGCAGAGCACCTGGGAAACAGCTGGTCCCTCAGGTCGGTGTTTGCTGTTTCTATCAGCCATCTTTTCTGCAGTATTTTATTTCATCCCTGCAAGCCTCTCCTGATGAAAGCGCATTTCAGCTTTGGCCCTTACACCAATTCCTTTACTCTTTCTTGCTCTGCTGCATTTCAGAGCTGCTGCAGTGCTATTTGGCTGCAGCTGCTCTTCAGTATGGGATGGGATGCTTTATCCTGGCAGGGCTGAGCTCATTTCATGTGACCCTTCTAGCTGTTCTTTTGGTTGTTATTTGGCATGTTATGATGCAGCAGTCACTGCCTCCTGCCCACCCTGGAGGGATGACAGACAGGCTTGTTGTCTGCCCTCAAAAGTGTGTAGACTTCAGAAATAGCTGTCTGCCTGGTTTTGTTAATGTCTGTTGCAGAAATCATTGGGAAGCAGGGGGGGAGTCGAGTGGGGGCTGATTTTCAGAGCTGTTGTAAATTGTCTTCTTTCTGCCTTCTCATTCTCCCAGCTAATACCATTTTTTATCCATGCTCAAGATTTCTGTTTGCTGTTGAGCTGCCCTTTTGTTGCTTACCCTAATGCAAATTTTACTGTGTGCTTGAAATATATCTACACAGTCTAGAAATACACTTTTTTTTTCCTGTTTTGTTTTGTTTTGTTTTGTTTTAGCCTGGATCAGCTACTCATCTCAAACCTGGACCAGCAAAAATTGCAGTCTGTTTTGTCAGCTCTGATACCAAAATGTGACATTGCTTCTATGCTCCAGGAAGTCAAAGCACAAGTGAAGGTAATAACCAGAAGATGAAGCTAAACTATTGGCAGTTTTTCTAGGGGTTTTCTTAATGGCCTATAAAATCCCTTCCAGAGTTCCTCCAGTCATCCTGCAGTAGGTTATGGTTGATGATGGTTTTACTACTGCTGGTTTTTGAATGCTTACTATAAACCCTGAATATATTTTGGTGGGTTCTGGATAAAAAAGGATCTTGTTTGTCCAGTGTGAAAGCAGTTAAGAACCACAATAAGACATTTTAAGTGAGGAAGAATGGCTCCAGTCATTGTTTAAGCTGAGAACCTCCTTGGTTTGCCAATAATTGCACATCAGAATTTAACTTTCCACCAGCCATCATAGTCAAATCCATTTTACCCACCACACGGGGGAAACTCTGTTCCTTTCTGGAAGCAAACACTTCTTTTAAGAAGCCAAGATCACAGACACTGGTGGCTTAGAGTGCCAAAAAGCATCTGATGGAGGACTTGCAAGAGACCACTGTGCACATTTTGCTGTTTTCTGCGGAAACGTGTTGTGTCGAGGTAACCTTCATTATTTAGATGTATGAAGAAGGCCTCTGAAATGAAATGATTGCCAGGGTGTCGTTTTCCCTCTCTGCACTGTGTGTGTTTTTGGGATATGTCCACATCCTTTTTGAATCAGAGCTGAAGTTGATAAAATAATGACAGCACTAGAGGGAAAACTGCCATCTGGTCTGCATAACTGCTGGCTGAGCTGCATTTAGAGTATTTCTCAGACTTAACTCACAGAGTATAGAATGGACTGAAGGGAACAAGACCTCCCCAAAATACCCAGCTTTACCTCCTTCCAAGGACAGCATAACTAAAGCTTGCAATTCCCAAGAGGTTTGTGAGCCAAGACAGTTTGATAGGTTTACCAAAGAATTTAGGATTGGATTGTACTTCTGGACGAAAGTAATTAAGTGTTCTTTAAAGTATTTTATATGGACTATTGGAGACATTATTTATTTATGCCACTTCTCAAAATCTGAAAACTCAAATATTTATAAAAGTAAATGCTTTCTGGAATGCACTCCTTGTCTGCATAGTTTCTTATCCATATTTAAGCCCAGTATGGCACACATGCTGGAAAATGTTATGCTAGTCAACTGGTGGGTTTAATTGTACAATAGGACGATTCTTCATACTTACGCAATTGCTGAAAAATGAGGCAGACTGTCTGATTCAGAGGGAGCTTCTCCAGGAAGAGTTTATCATTATCTTATGCTTTGGGTGGTTCTGAATTTACTCCTGGTGTTCAGTAAATGCTAATAATACATATTTTAAAAATCAGATCTTTGGTCATCTGATGAACAGGCTAAATGGAGAGGCTAAAGATTTTAGTTCTTTTATGTGACACTGCTCGTTTCTTCTGTAAGTCTGGGCAAGTTCCT
This sequence comes from Lagopus leucura, assembly GCF_019238085.1. Lineage (NCBI taxonomy): Eukaryota > Metazoa > Chordata > Aves > Galliformes > Phasianidae > Lagopus > Lagopus leucura. Next base: position 17,608,881 of record NW_024962268.1, read on the forward strand.
TAGAAATTCTGAGGCAATAGCTTGCCTGCAAACTGTAGGGAGCTACTTTGTGTTGACTTACTTCTCAGATGTCTGATTGTACTGACTCTTCTCAAAGCCCAACACATCACTCTAGGTTTTGTGCTTCCACTATGCGGCCAGGTAAAGGAATAGACTGATCTGTTGCCCAATTTTACGCATGCTAATAAGGACTCACTTGAGGGCTGGACAAGGAGGAAAGGCACACGTTTGGGAATGGGAAACCAGAGTTCAGTTAGTCTTACTGACCATCCTGAGGCATGTGGTCATCACACAACCCTGTAACACTTCTGAAAGTGTAAGCAGATGAAGTTACAGTATAGAATAGTTTTAGTTGGAAGGGACCTACAAAGACTGAGTTCCAACTGTCAGACCACTACTTAAAACATACAATCTAAGGGCATTATCCAAATGCTGTTTAAACACAGGCAAGTACAGGACATCAACCACCTCTCTAATAAGCCTATTCCAGTATTTGGCCACCCTCGCAGTAGAGCAGTTTTTCCTAATCCCCAGTTTGAACCTCCCCTGGAGCAGCTTTGTTGCCCTCCTGTGGGTGCTTTCAAGCATCTTGACCTTCTTTTTAAATTGTGAGCCCAGAACTGCACCCAGTATTTCAGGTGAAGACACACCAGTGTGAGGGAGGGAAAGGGTAGAAAAGAACATGACCTCTTAAACAAAAACGCTTTAATCCTTAATGCTCAAAGATACAATTGTTTGTTACCCTCGGAGCACTTTGTTGAAGGAAGCTAAGCTAGATATGTGACTCACTGTTGTATCCAGGCTAATGTAAAGCTGTTCTTGTTTGAGTGTGAGTGAGGAAGGTCTTGACAGCTACAAAAGGCTGTAGGTTAATGTGTTCATCCCTGACTGCTCTTCAAGAGCAGTGCCCCCATGTGCCCCCTGTGCCCCATGGATCAGTGGTGTGAAGCAGGGGGGCATCAATTTCTCATGTGCTTTGCAGAGATGCCTCTAATGCAGAAAATCTTCCTTGACCATTACTTGGCAAAATGCACACACAGAGGCCAAGAATTCATATTGTTTCACCACTCAGCAGAAATAATCTGCGATTCCCTGTGCTTTCTACACTGAAATTAAAGGCAAGCACTGAGTTAAAGTGTTTGATTTAGTGAGTTGAATATGTCATTTAATGCTAAATAGATTAAGAAGTTTGCTTCTAATGATGTGCCATTAATTTTAGTGTTGGCAGCTTCTGGAAATGTTTAATGTTGGATAGGTTCCCAGGAAAAAGATGAGAGTCCTGCTTTCCACTCCCTGCTTCTGGTGCTCTGCCCCACAAGCAGTTTCCCTTCTATTGCAAAATAGAGCATCTGTAACAGTATCTGTTTTTGTCCTAATAACCATTCAGAAAATGGCACCAGACTTGTTGGACGGAACTGCTTCTCTCTCAATGCAAAATCTGCATTTTGGTAGCAGTTCATTACTTCAAAGAACTCGACTTCACACCTTCCTGCTGATCTGGAGCCAAGTTCAACCCTGGTGCAGACCAGTGCCAGTTCCTTTTCTGTGCTGTGTTCTTCTTTCTGCTACAGCACAGCTTAGTCCTGTTTCGATCACTAATGGATTCATTACTTCCACCTCAGAAGTGAAATAGCTGTACCACTGAATCTTCCAAGCTGCAGTTTGTAATCATTGCTCCTTGCAAGATTGCCCAGCACTGCTGAGAAGAGGTTGATGCAGCTGCCATAACTGCCTTTCAAGAGAAAGGAGAAATAGGATAGAAGTGTTCATAATAACATAGAAAATACAGTGTTTGGTCCTGAAAGATGTATGGGAAGTGTCCAGTTATCCTGCAAAACATCCAGCAACGTGAAGTTGATTTTGAAAGCAAGGCTGTCCAAAGTGTAATACCCTTCTATACCCTAATTTTGACTGCGTTCTAACCTTTGACTGACTGAAGAAATCTCTGCTGTCACCTGAGTTTTCGCACAGAGCTGCTACTTATCTGTAGCAGAAATATAAATATATTTCATGTCTCAATTAATATTTGAATTTCTTGAGCTTTTTTTTTTTTCTCTTGCCATAATCTGAGAGTACTGGAAGTTTGTGATTTGTGCAGGAACTTGGTCTTGATCTTTGCTTTTATTTTTCTCTTTATTCTCGTACCACTTTGCCCCCATTTTCCTGCCAGAGCAAAGAAGATGCATACTTTGTAGTCCTGAGTAAAGAAGAAGGAGCTGGCCTGGGATTTAGTGTTGCTGGAGGAATAGATCTGGAACAGAAATCAGTCACAGTAAGTGATGACTGCAAGTCATCTTTTTGCAAAGCTTGTTTTAAAGCATGCTGGTGATTAGATCAAGTGCTCATTTATCAAGACTCGCTGCAAATCTTAAAGCAGTGTGTCTCAGAGGCAGCTGCATGCTGTCTGTGACTGAAATCGAAGGGAGTGTCTGCTGTAATTTTCATTATGGAGATGGATGCCAATTATGTTTTCAGTCTTTGAAAGTGCAACTGCTGTGCTACTGGGTAGTCAGAATGCTATGCATATGAGTAAAACTTTGCATGCATACAGCCTTTTAGAAGAAATCTGTATTTCCAGCCTTTGAAAGGAAATTTTGTGCAACACAAAAAAGTGAAGTTTTGGCAAATCCTGAGAGCGACTGTTTCAGACCTGAGCAAACATTCTGGATTCCTCTTCACTGATCTGTTTTACTGTTAGTAAAAACTGTTGGATGTCAGTAAGTGTCAGTATGTCAGTAAGTGAGGGTTTTTTTTTCCTTTTTTTTTTTTTTTTTTTAAAGAGCATTTTATGCAGCATTATGAACCAAGAATGTTGTGTGACATTGAGCAATTTTTAAGCAAAAGATATTAAAAAGTTGAAATACTGTTCAAAAAGAGTTCAGTGAGATAGAAAAATGCCAAATGACAATGTCCCGTGTGACAATTTATTTGCACAGGATGTGCTTTTGAATTCTGTCCTTGGAAGAGACAGAATCGTAAGAGAGTGGATCGTAAGAGAGCGAAACATTAAGTACAGAGGCCAGAAGGGTATGTCCTCAGCTTTGGAGGGTGCAGGAACTCAAGTAGGAGTGTTCTGGTATTTGCTCTATGACCAGTATAAATAAATGTATTGTGCATTTAGTGGTCTCTGAATCAGAACATGGTAACAGTTTAGGGACAAGCTCCACTTCTCTGGCTACCAAGATTGCGTTCCCTGTCTCTCTGGGTGCTGAGCTGCTCAGATAGGCTGTTCTGCCAACACTTGGGTGCAGAAATGGAAAAGAAATGAAGAACCTGAGGAGTCTGGGCATGTGTGGGAAGGCAGCAGATGCTTTGGGCATGACCTCCATATTCCACTTACTACCTGCATTTGAATATCTGCATTTGTCACTGAAGCAGTGATTCCAGCTCTGGATGCTTGCTTGGGCTGGCTGGAAAACTATCTTTGTAAACCTGGTTGCAGCAGGTGCTTCACAGAATCACAGAATTGTAGGGGTTGGAAGGGACTTCCAGAGATCATCGAGTCCAGCCCCCGTGCCAAAGCAGGTTCCCTACAGCAGGTCACACAAGTAGGTGTCCAGGCAGGTCTTGATTGTCTCCAGACTCCACAACCTAAGGAGGGCCTGCAGCAGGAGGGAGAAGGAGTCAAAAGGTTTCTGACTCTTGCTGTTGTTTTGGATAAAGTGGAGAAATTCCTACAGAACATGCCGTGCAGGATGGTGTCCACAAATGCCTTGAGCCTTTGTCCAGTGTGCCTAGAACCGTATTGCATAGGAAACGGTGCTTTGGCTGATAAATCACAGTGCTTGGTAGGCAAGTCTTTAAATAACAAGTCGTGACTGGTGTTGTCAGTCCCTTTCTGTCAGTGGCACCTACATGAATCTCAGCTGTGCTCACTGGAGTTTATTCTTTTTTAATCCACCCTGAATGAAGTATTTTATGTCCTCTAGAAAAGACATGTTTTGAGCCATTAAATCGTCCTTTTGCATCCACTCACATGATACTTGATCAGACAAATAAAGAGGAGCAATTAAATATTGTATAGCAGCAGTAAGTCAGAGCCTTTTTGTGCACAAATACTGTGCATCGCTTCAAAGGCTATTTGAAAACTGCTTTGGATTCTGGTCACTGGGAATTTGGGGAGTGGGTATAACACAGTGCGGTGCTGTTCTTGGTGAGTTTGCTGTAATATGGATGTCTAGATAACCTGTGGATCATTCAAAATTAGTGTTGGGTTGAAATTATTTGAAGTGTATTATTTGAAGTTACTGTTCATTGAAGGCATCTGAGAAAGTCAATGAAAGCACATAAGTGCATAAGTGACACTACATTCCCTAGCTGGTTTTGGTTGTCTTTGGCATAGAGCTGACCGTGCAATAGCAGCATGAACTCCCCCCCATCCCAACCTGCAGTTCTTGTCCAGTGACATAGACTTTGTATTTGAAGCTGATGACAAGAGCAAGTATTGTGTGCCTGACACCCGGGAAGTGGGCAGCAGCTGTGAACTTTGATAGTGGGGGTCTCTATGTTCACTACATGTGCTTATGAGCTGAATGTGTCTCTAAGGTAAAATTTTTCTTGTAGGTCCACAGAGTGTTTTCCAAGGGAGTGGCATCTCAAGAAGGGACTATCCAGCGAGGAGATCTTGTTCTGTCAATCAATGGCAAATCTCTTGCAAACTCGGTCCACGGTGACGTCCTGAATGCACTCCATCAGGCAAGACTGCACAAATATGCAGTCATTGTCATCCAGAAGGAAAAAGACAAAGCAAACAATTCCTCCAGACGTGAGATATCAGCTACTGGCAGAAAATGTGTGGGGTCTGGAAAGGATGTTTCCATGGAAATAGGAACAGGTATGATCTTTGTCCAAGAGCACTTGGAAGGATTCCTTTGCAGAGCAGACTGAAGGGGAAAATGTCCATGTGTTTTAGATTAAAAGAGTCCGTGCCTTATGTAATTGGAGGGAGCAAATGAAATTACTCCTAAATTTTATTTGTTCACTTTGGAGCCCAAATGCAGATTTTTTTTGGTTGATGTTGTTGTATTTTTGTTTGAAATGTCACAACTAGACAGAAGCCTAGAAGGATATGTAGGACCTAATCCAGTTTCAGTTACAGTTAGTGATTCTGTATATTCTTGTGATCCACAATACATTTCTTTAAAGTTGTAACACTAGTTAGAGCAAGAAAACAAACAACAACAAAAAGCAACCCAACAAATGAAATCACAGCTTGTTGTCCGTGGAGACCAACTTTTACTTTGCTCTGTAGTAGCAGATTTTATACTATTTCTCTAAAAAGAGCAAAAATGGTTTTGGTGTTGTAATAAATGGGTAGAAGGAGCTAAGTCGATTTCAAAGCAGCCATCCCATAGGAAACGAGGAGTAAATGTTTTAAGCAGCTCTCAGTGACAGTAGTAAGCCCTGCTTAGGAACAGAGCAACAATTCCATGCACTTGAGAGGTCCATTCAAAATACCCCAAATTTTTGCAGGATTAAGGCACTAAACTTTTGTACTGTCTGAGTGTATGCAGCTGCCTGGGAGCAGGAGCTGACAGGAGCTCCTGACAGGAGCACAGCGCTGACCTGCTCCCATCCCACAGCAGTGCAGGGGATGGAGTGGGCAGAGGCTACTGCTGACAGCCCCAATGATCCAGCTTCCCCTGCTCCCTGGGCAGTACCAGGCATACACCTCAGAGCAGAAGGCAGAAAAGGAGATGCTTCTCACCTGTTTCGAACCCTTTGGACATAGCCTTTAGAGGATTTTTTTGTTGGCTCTTCTTTTTCTGTAGCAGTTTTAATTGTCTTAAAATTTGACTGGATTCTGTAGTACAACTTTATAATGCAGATAAAAGAAATTGGGAACGCTCTGTAGATGAATCATCCTTTCTGTAACTACTCCCCTGGATGCACTACACATAATGATTTCAGAATCCCTTTTACATCTTAGTGGCACATGCAGAGCGTGGTCTGCCGGCGCTAGGTGGCAACGTTCTCTCACAAACAGTGTTGTGAGAGAGTGTCATTAGGACGCACATTAGGAATGTCTCTCCATCTCACAACATCTCACATTAGGAGTGTCTCTCCATCCTTTGCGGCAAGGCTCCTCTCCAGATGTTTCAGATAACATTTGGAGTTGTTTGAGGTAACCGTAACAGCCATTTGTGATGTTGCAGGCTGCAGAATTTTTACACTCACGCAGAGCAAAGAGGGTCCTGTTTTCCAAAACTATAGGCTTATTTCCTTCTAAACAAAATCATAATTTATGTCAACTACAGTTTCACTGCATTCTAAACGTATCTAAGACTTAGGAAGTGGCATACACCTGCTGACTGATAGCTATGATTATTTCCGTAGATGTGAGACCAGAAACAAATATTCACACTAGTGAGTGCATACAAACTCTCTCTTAGGAGAATGGAGCATATTTTTTTTAAATGTAAGTCTTATTTATTGCTGTTATTTGAAAAGGTGCAACTCCTTGGATAATGAATGGGAAACAAAAGAAAGTGCTCTCCACAGTACTTGCACAATTTTTTTTCAATTCTTTTGTTGACATTTAAAATCTTTGTTGAGTTCAGCTTCAATTTCAGTGCCTTCATGGACTTTTGTTGCCCATGCAAAATGAAAATGCACATATTGTGTTCTGTGCTGTCAGTCCTTCACAGCGGCAATGTTACACATATGCTTCTGAGAAGCAAGGTGACAACATGTTGTAGTTTCACTATGGACTGAACTCTGAGTGGCTTCGTCACTGCAGCAAAAAACAAACCCAACCAAACCCAACCTGCAATTTACTGTTAAATGCATAACAAGATGCTGTGTGTATTCTGTTGCAGATCCAAACCTGGACATGAATGATGTCATCTGTGTTGAATTATTGAAAACCTCTGCTGGCTTGGGCTTCAGTCTCGATGGTGGAAAAGCTTCTATTGCTGGAGACAGGCCCTTGCTTGTAAAAAGAATATTTAAAGGTACTGCAAACATGAAAATACAGCAGATATTAACCCAGTTTTCTTTTTTTCTTATTTATTTATTTTTTAAACAGGCATGTATCCTCTGACTATTACCACTTGCCACTGACTATTACCACTTAGTAACCAAAGCAGTCATTAGAAAAAAAATACTCTTGAGAATGTCTGGAGATTGCATCTACTACTGAGTGCTTGTTCAGCAATCTGATTTACTTATGATGACGCAGTTGCTTCCTAGACTTGTCTGCTATTGTAAGCATGAAATCACAGCAGCATTATTGTACATAATGGTTTGAGAAGTTCAAACCTAATGAAGCTGAGGGCTTTCAGCATTTGTACAGGCTTAATTTCGAGTGATACATTCCTTCATCAAGGAAAAAAGGTGAAAGTGCTGTTTCCTGAATTGTTTATCAATTTCCATGCATGTATTTGTTTTTTCTTCTCTCAAAATTGATTCTAAGAGGGAAGGACATGTTTAATTTTCAAGGTCATTAATATATGTCTGTAAACACAGTCCTTCTTCTCTCCCTGATTGATTGTGGCCAGTGTTGTAAGTTGAACTATCATTATAGAAAACTTACTAATAGATTGCAAGAGCTGAGCTGAGCATAAGTGACACCACTGCTAGAAGAATGGCTTAGCTGCTGTTTGTCACAGTAGAAAGCAATTTTTTATTTATATTGACTTTGTTCCTGTTTTGCTTGTAGGTGGTGCTGCAGAGCAAGCTGGAAACATAGAATCTGGAGATGAGATTCTTGCTGTTAGTGGAAAATCATTACTTGGCCTCATGCATTACGATGCCTGGAACATTATTAAATCTGTGCCAGAGGGCCCTGTTCAGTTACTCATCAGGAAACACAGAACTTCAGTGTGATGGAAGTGCTACATCTAATCACATTTGCTGAGACAAAACAGTTAAAACTGGCTAGAAGCTGTCTTTGTTTCTAATGCCACAGAAGTGTCTTAATGCTTTACAAAGAGGTGCTAAGAGCCTTGGAGAACCACTGAGCAAGAGCGTGATGATCGTCTAAAATCTCTCCTGTTTATCAAGAATGAAGGAAACCAAACACTAGAGATGTTTTTTTTTGTATGATGTGGCAGTTTTAGTGGAACTTCAAGACCTTTACTGAGTTCGGTTTAAAGTATTTTGACTGAGAAATAATGTTGTGCCTGTCCCTCATATTTTTAGTATCTGCAGAGCATTGGGAGTACAACTTGTCATTTGCCATCCTGTTGACAAGGATGATACTTGGACTGTATTGTATTACTTAGCTATAATCTGACTTCAGGACACTTACTTAGGGTCTGGTCCTTATTTGTTATAATAAGAGAATGTCTGGAACAATCTCACTCTATTCTTCTAAGTGCAGTTTTGCTTAAAGTGCATGACAAAAGAGACGTATAATTTTTGCACAACTTTTATGCCTAAGGTGAGCGTTTTATTGCAAAGGTGAAGAATCCTCTAAAAACTGATGAATTAACTCAGAATCTACCACAGCTGAATCTGCCTTTAGGGGAAACGTGTATACAAAAGCACTTGGCAATAAATCAGCAGAAATCTGTGAGCAAGAAAATCGAGTCTGAATATTAGGTGACTGTCCACCAAGGTGTAGGCTGAGTTGTTAGTTTTTGGGAGTGATAAAAATTGGGGATTGAATTTTCAAATTTAGGCTTCTAACATTAGACACCTTTAAATACACATATATTTTTAAAAGAAGGGCAGTTTCCAAGTGCTGAGCACTTGCAGATCCCACAGACTTCAGCGATCGCTAAGTATGTCTGAAAGCCAGGCTGCTTTTATTTGGCTGCAAGAGGCTGAAGGTTGCCCAGCTTGAAATACTGAAGCTGGCAAATGGTGGTCTAAGGATGTGGATTTTAACAGATTAAATCTGAACTGGCCATATTTATGGTGGCTATTAACTGTTCTTTTAATTATTATTTTTTCCTTTCCTGTCCAGTATTTATTTTTTTCTTGTGTGGGAGTGGGTGAGTATGTGTGTGCAAAGCATAAGTGCTTCTGGCTGCATCAGAAATGGGCTGATGCTGAGGGTTTTGGATAGTGAGACTGAAAACTATTTGCATGGGTGGGAGAAGCCATGCTGTAGATAGAGAAAACTGTAGGGGCTGCAGTGCTACAGGTGCTTCAGGTGGGATTTTCTCAGCTCTGCTCCTGGTGGGCCATGCTGCTGAGTGTTATTTATAGTCTGTTCTACGCGGAGGAGAATGTATGAGTGCGAGAGATTAGACTGTGCTATTTCTCTTCCTATGTCTGGGATGGCTAAACAACATAAAAGAGATAGAGGAGGAAATGGGCCAGTGTCCTTATCAGCTGAGAACAAGTTGTTTGTTCCAGAGTGCTCAGGTTGTTTGTCGCGTTGGGCTGGAGCCCCGCTTGTCGCCAACAAGCCCAGGGTGAGGAGCTCTGAGCCTGGAGCCGGTCCAAATGTGAAGTGCTGCCTGCTGTTGTAGTAAGGCAATATACTGCATAGTTGTTATAAGAAGGCCAGGACTCCTCACTTGGGGCTGTACCCCAAGATCATGCTATTGTTTCCTCTGTTTATGTCTCAGTTCACAGTGCTTGGATCAGTTGCTTCCAGGATGGTGGGCCCTTGGTTTGGTTCATTTCTGTGGCAGCTGTGTCAATCAGCAGCTCATGATAGGCAGCATAAAATTCAGTTCTGTGGGGCAGCCAGAGACCAAGTGAGCAGGAAACCTGTGCAATGCTTGCCTATAAACAAACGTATTTTAATCTCTTTCGGTGACATGTATGAGCACAAGCATCTAGGAGGAGATGCAACTTTTGGTTACATGAAAGGCAATACTGTCCATAGTCCTACAGCTGCTTTGCCAGCAGGATTTCTGTGGAATGCATTCAGGGTCAATGAGGTGGATTTGGGTCTCCTGAGACCCCAAAGCTCAGCTCCTTTGCCAGGACCACTTCCCACCTTTGGTCCCATCCTTGTGGGGGAGGTTTTGGGAGGGTACAGCACCTGGGGTCAGCCCCACACTGGGGCAGCAGGCCTGGGCCGGGACAAAAGAGGTTAGCTTTGCGTCTTCCCTGAAAAATCAGGGAGAAGACATTTGGCAGTGATGATTAAATGGGTAGGCCTTGTTCAGGAGTGACCAAAATCTGATTGTAAAAGCGTGTATAGTAGATACGTAAAATGCATGTGGAATTTAATGCAACGTAGTAAATATGTACCTGTATCTGTATAACACGTTCAAGTGCAGTACTGACTTTTTGCTACTTTAATGTGCTAAATCACAAATAAGTTTTAGGAAATGATGGGGATATTTTTTAGTTGAAAATTTTTGAGGTCACAGTGTCAGGAGGACATATGGCACTCTCCCAGTACATTGTGAGCTCAAAGATGAAGTCTTCATTTTGTAAAGCAAACTTAATTTGAGATGTCTTAAAATGATACGTGGTGAATATTTTCAGACACTTACTTGCAGATACTGTTCTTTGTGAGTGATTTAGAAGGCTTTTGATCTTCAGTAGTTGAATACTGTTTAGTATTTTATTTTACATGCATGTAGATAAGTGTTGGATGAGTAACAGCAAGAAGAGGTGGGGAGTTCTGTGTGTAATTCAGTAGTGGGGATAATTTAAAGATAGGTTTAACATTTTAAGTCTGATACTTAATATGGGTAGAACTATTTACTTCTCTAATAACTTCGCAGCAAGAAAAAGAATAGTGTTTAACCCTCATTGTTTCTGCTCCTGAAAAAACTTTTTTTTTTTTTTTTTTGGTGAAGGAGCAGGAAACACTTTGACCAGTGCTCCTGGTGTTGGTATGGTTACAGTGGCACTTCCTGATGTTTCTGTTGGGGTGACACTCTACATAAAAGCCCCAGGATTTACAGAATGTTGGCCTGATCTATTACAGAAAGAGTGGGTGAAGCAAACAGATGTAGTGAACCATCGGTTGTGCGTCTGGCAAAGTAGCTTACTTTTCTGAGAGGCTGGTCACAGCAGAGTGACACAGGAAGTTGTGTTAATTCATCCGTATTCAGTAAGTTCACAGGCATTTTGGCCTCGCTGTTTGCATGTCAGGCCCACAGTGATTCTTCACCACGCTGGAGAGCTGACCAAGCTCTAGGAGAGAGCGACCGTCCAAAGACTCACAGCTGCATTTTCATAGACCAAAAGTCAGGATGAAATTATGCAGTTGGTCCACTGCTTTTCACCAGGAACCTGAAGGCGTGCCAGATGAGGAGAGTTTGCTTCTAGATAGAAGTCTAGTGGGAGGCTTTGCTGCTTCCGAGGCTTGGAGCACATGTTGGATATGAGAATAGGCTCTGGTGTGGTACAGCAGTAGCATCTTCTGCAGGCTTTTATACCTGGGAGCTCTTCCCAGCTTCTTTGGGGATTACATCTGTACTTAAACAAACAAACAAAAACCCACAAAACAACAACAAAAAAAAAAACAAAGCAGAGGTGTGAGGTTAGGCCTAAGTTAGAGAGGGAACAACATCTAATCATTTTCTTGCTTAAAAAAGTAATTGAGAGCAGATATGTGTTAAGAAACTGTTGAGTGATTCAGGTTTTCTGTTGACCCTCACTTAAAATTAACCCTTATAAATGTTCTGCAGCGGTTCTTGTGAAAATCTGAAGGAAACATTCCCAGGTGGGAATGTTTACCTGCTTCTACATTTAGGGTATGTAAATGTACATGTGGAAATATCAATGAGGAGTAGGCTAGATCATGTGAGAAATAGGGATCCCACTCTAGGTTAGGTTTTGTGTATTAGGCTGACACACTTCTTGTATGATACTGTATATTTACACCTTTATTTATATGAATAAAACTTCTTCTAATGAAAACTGTTTTAAATGACTTATATATTATAAACAGCGAGTGCAATAACATGAAATAGATTGTACATTTTCCAATTTGCTGTCTCTGTTATGTAAAATCTGTGTTGCCATAAACTGTTTTGTTTGGGTTTTTTAGTGATTTTGAAAATAAATGGTATCCTTAGTACTCCTCTAGGTACTTATTTCTGTCACACCAAGGTCTGGCTGGTCCATGGCTGGAGCTGGCATTGCAGAGAGGAAGCTGTACTGGGGACCGTGTACAGAAGCCGTGCAGTAATACTGTTAAGATGTGCATCTAAACCAGAAGTGAAGTACTGCCCTCCAAGAACAGTCATTCAGAGTAAGCAGGATAAAAGCATTTAAGAAATGTTAAAAGGTGCTTGGGACCTGCTTTGGTGTCCCAAAAGATGTGGTGGTTTTTGTTTTGTTTTGTTTGTTTCTGTTTTTGTTTTGTTTTGTTTTGTTTTTTGAAAATGGCGAAGTGGAAATGAAGAGTTTTCATTATGAGCAGCAATTTCTCAGCCTCCTGACCAGCAATGAGCTGTAAGGAAACAGGTTATACGTATAGGAGTTATGTGTATACAGCAAGTCCTAGCTTATTATTTGTTTTCTTCAGCCTTCCCAGGGGCTATGCTCCCCTCTGGAACCCCGCTGCACTGGAGGTGAGGGCTGGGCTGGATGTTACTTTAGAGGGGATGGCGTCGGGGTGCAGTGGAGTTCACAGCAGGAGGCAGAGGCCGAGAGAGAGCTCCCAACGGGGAAAGCTGCTAGCATTCACCTTTTGAAGTTGCTGCACTGTGGCAGGAAGCCAGCCTGCCACCCAGAAGGATGCGTTGGCCTGTAAAGCACAGTGCAGATGTTCTCCCCGGGAGCTGCTCTGACATGGGAAATGCCGGAGGCTCCCAAAAGCAGCACTGCCTGCGAGTGCCTGGACATGTCAGTAGTCACTGCGAGGTAGGCAGAGCGGGGGAAGGAACTGGTGGGTTAAGCATTTATATCCTCTTCGCCGGCCCGCATGTCAGTGCGCATTGCTCTGCGTCTGAGTGATGGGTTGGGTGCTCACAGCAGCTGCATGGGTGGAAACTCCCAGCCCCTGCCCTGCCCTCTCGCTCACATGCCTCTGCTCAGTGCTTGCTAACCTCTCACCATTCACGCTGATTTGCAGTGCTCCCAGAAAGAGCGGGTGGGCCTTTGGGCAAATGGAGGAAGGCGTCTGCATTGTCTCCATCTCTGGACTCTCGTTCCAGAAGCTTCTGTGTTTGCTTTCAGTTTCTTTATTGGGTGCTGTGCCAGGAAGGTGCAAGTGAGTAAGAGTCACGTGCGCAGGCTAAAGTCCCATCCCTTCTGCTGAGTCACCCCAGAAAAAGGCTGCCTCGGGTCCAACGGGTGGGAGGGTTTTCCTTCTGTCTGTCCTGCTGTCGCTTCATCCTAACACAAGTTGATCTGGGGGTCCACAGCTTCAGAGCAGCCTGGCTCTTGCAGGACCAGTCCTGAAAGCCCTTAATTAAAATCTTAATTGCTCCAGACAGTGGCTCATTGCAGAGAAATACAGCAGAGATTAGACACAATGGACTTAATCCATAAATGGATTAGCACATGGGACCTCATTTAACACTAAGCCATGTATGTTGGTGAAAAGTCAGATTTGGCTTTTACCCAACCCAGATGTGTTTTGGAGACCAGGCTTTTTCTGAATCTGTTGGAGTGCCAGCAAAGGGGAATCTTGGCACAAAAAGCAGAACTTTGTGCTCTGGGGCATGGCTTTTTTTTAATTCCCATATCACTAACATACAGGGTTGAGAGATCCAAAGAAGATAACTGACTTAGTTGCAGTCAAATTTATCTTCCTGCCTGAAAAGTTTTGCCTCGTTTGCCATTTCTGTCTTTGTATCTTTGCTGTTCTCCTGTTCCATTAACCTTGCTCACCTGGATTGAGGGTCCCTGTGCCTCTACTGTGGTTATTCATGGATCCATCTAGATTTCCAGCATTATGTCTGTCTTTCCCTCAGCCTGCTCTGCTCTGGGCCCTGCACATCCAAGGCCCTCAGCCGCCCTCACGCTCCTTGCCCCGCAGAGCCTCACCACCATGACAGCCCTCCTTTGGGCGCTGTGTGACAGCTTTATGTCTGTACACTGTGGCACCCAGCCTGCACCCAGAGCTGGAGGTGACGCCGCCCAGCACAGAGGGAACAACGCCTCCCCTCACTGGCTGGTAGTGCTGGGCCTGAGGCACACAGGGTACGGTCAGCCAAGAAAGAAAACCCCTTCTGATGCTAGTAAGCACCCTCTCCCAAAGCAAGGAGTTTCCCTTCCATCCGTATCACGTAAACCTTGCCTGGAAGCAAGTTTCCCAGCAGTCAGAGTATTTTCTGAACTTAGCCAATAACAGAATCAGAACCTTCTTGCCTTTCTGCTGATGATGCCACATATGTGGCCTCACCTCTCTGAATCAGTTTGATACTGCTGAGCAAACAGGCTCAGGAGTTCCTGCCATTTTCCCCTTCCTGGTGATGTGCCTTCCATGCCGTGCCACTGCTCCAGCACAGTGCTGGGAAAATCCTGTCTGCTGTGGGGGTAAGGGACTGCCCTGGTTCCTCCTCCAGAGAGACATGGAGCAAACATGGCCTTGTTCTCCACAACAGCTTGGTTATGTCCCCTTGAGGAGCACAGAGGGGAAGGAAACGTGGCCATGAATCCCTGGTACACAGTGGAGCTGGCTGTGTGCCCAGGTCGAATTCTGAGTCTGGAGCCAAAGGGAGGAGAAACAAGGGTAGTAATGCAGGGAAACCCAAATGGCACAAAGCCATGTGATGGCAGCAATATTCGGGGTATACCAGCCCCAGGGCCTCTCCCCAGCTTTATGCAGTACTCTGAGGGCTCATAGACAGCTGAGATTTGTGTCACCAAGAGACAGTGCAGGGGAAGGGCAAGGGCAGGCAGCAGCTTTGGTACATTCACACCATCGTCCAGACAGCACTGGTGCACTCAGGCAAAGCCGCATGTTTGCAGCAATGTCAGGCCTATTGCTTGCTGGCCGTCCTGCCATTTGCTTTAGGGAAAACCTTCTGGACCAAAAGCCAGCACACTGCATCCAGTGCTGCTCCATCCCTGCAGACACACATCATGACCTTGCTCAGTCTTGTGCTGACGTGAGAGGAAAACAAGAAAATAAGTCACTTCCAGAGTGTATGCTAAAAATACACAGCAGTGTATGAGTTGTTGCTTTCCGAATGACTTAGAATAACATCCAGGGGGAGTGTGCTCTCTGTTGTCTGTTGTCTAGCAATTTGTTTATGAAATACCACTGGTGCATCCAGCCCCGCGCCGGCTGCTAACACGAAGCCGGTTTTCGCGCAGCTGAGCGCAGTGTAAACGTGACCCGGCGACATGTGTAGGGTCAGGCACGGGGTGTTGGTGTCTGGTTGTGACACCAGGTGCTCGGGGTGAGTCAGGGCCCTGCAGACAGGAGGTGGGGGCTTTGTGCCCCATAGGGCAGGTTGCTGCATGGCACTACGATGCCTTTAGTATTTTTGTCATTTACCAGATTCAGAATCTTTGGTCAGAGTTTTATCCCTCTTTAGTGCTGGGAACCTGTGTCCCGTGTGGCACTTTGGGCAGCATCTTGGGTTCTCCATGTCCTTGGACCTCAACTTTGAGGAGGAAGGTCTGTGCCACCCCTTGCTATTCCCTCATGGTAAGCAGTGTGGAATTTCACCCCTTTCAGGGCTCCAAGATCAGAGAAATTAGAAATCTGGCCTTGGTGAAACACAGCATCTCCTTCTGCCTGCATCCAAAAACAAAACAAACCCCAAAACTCAGCTTCAATGTTTGCCCTTCACTGGTGCCTGAAGATTCTCTGACATAAAGCTGCAAAGCTCTGGTGATGGTAATAGTGTCCTTGGCAGGAGCAGACTTCTAGAAAATGCTAGAACAGGTGCCTCGATGTCTCATTTTGAAGTTCATGGGTATGGTTATGTGTTGTTATGTGTTGCTCCTCTTAAACGATGCTGCTCTCCCAGCGGCAGTCTGCTGTTGGTTTTGTGTGTGCCCTCTGACTTCCACCTATTTGGAAGGAATCAGTGTAATATGATTGCTCATTTACAACCCTCAGAAAAACTGGAGTTATAACAATGACTCATTTTTTTTGCTTGCACTTCACATTTATTATCTCAACAAGAATTCAAGACATACATGCATGGGGCATATAGGGAAATATCTGGCCTCAAGAAAAACAAACCCATGTTGATACATCATATAATAGCAAATGCTCTGGGGAAGCAACAGAAGGAAATGTGGGGAGGACATTAGCAGGCTCATGTACTGGCACTGATCACCTGGATACAGGCGTTTTCCTGAGCTCACTCGATGCTAGCACTTGACAACCCTTGAAAAAACAAAAACATTTCACAAAAAGCAAATAGTCCTTACAGATCTAGGCAGAAAAACACTTGCACTGGTATTTCATGCAGATGCCCCCATCATAATGCGTTTATGAGGACAGATATTTTTTTTTTTTTATAACATTTGTGTTGAATTATTGCCCGTGCTCCATGAACTCCTCTGTAGGAGCCTAATTTCCTACCGAGTTTCAAAGCAGCATGAAGCAGAAGACCTTTATCCAAATATATTTCAGGTCCTGATGTAAATGCTTTGTGCTCCTGAGCCAGGCACAGCCCACGGGGTGTCACCAGGCCATGCAGCACTGCTGTTCCTATTGATTGCGGGCAGGCAACCTTACTAAGCAGCACGCTGGTGTTTAACTAAAACTCTTTGCATTCAGTTTTTTTATACCTGGAAAACTGGTGTCTGTAGATGTCAGTGAAACATGTTGCTTTCCAACAAGAAGATGAATTACAGCTATTCCTGCTCCTGCTTAGTGGTCAGTGCCAAGGAGCAGCAGCCTCGTACAGCTGGTTGTGGCAGAGCAAGCAAATCTGTCAGCTACGTCATAGCAGCTTTGCAAAGGCAGAGGAAGGAGAGCGAGCTGAAACACGGGGTATAAATAAAACCAGAAAATCATTACTAGGCAGGAAAAACTGAACTGGAATTCAGGAGGTGCAACTACCCACCCTTACACAACACAAATACAGCTGCATACCAAAGCAGCACTCATCTAGAGGAGCAAGTGCGTGGCCTCACCTGACTTTCTGTGCTACATCTCCTGAAGGAGATGGGTGTTCTTTGCATCTCTGAACACTGATTGAAGAGGCAGCGACAAATGTCAACAGCTAAGGCCGTTTTATTGCTAGTGTGCACCCTTGAAAGAACACTGCTCAGGAGCAAGATGTGGCGTGCAGAGGTGGCACATGTCTGAGCTGTGAGTTTAGCGCAGCTCCTCTGGAGCCAGCAAGGGGAACTCCAAGTTACAGCAGCACATTGCCCCTCTCCGGGTGCTGCAGCAGCTCCATCTTTCCAGAAATAAAATGGGGGTGCCATGAAATGAAAGAGAAAGTACAAGGGAAGGATCTTCCCTTAAAGAACTATTGAAGATTGCGGCTGTTTATCTGTACTGACTGTAACAATCCATTTTATGATTTCTTCAAAGAGAGGCAGCTGCCTTCTTTGAAAAACGACAATCTGAAGAAAATTCGAGTTTTGACTCAGATTCAACTTTGTGGTCTGTTGATGAGTTATTGTGTTACTTAGAAAAGCACACAGTGGTGTTGTATTGTCATCAAGGACTTCTTTTCAGTGTTGGAAGAAACCTTCCACTCAACACACATACCTCAACATCAGCATTTGTACAATATACATTCGTATCACTCATTTAATGATTACTACATTATGTTCCCCTCTTTAATGCGAGAAGTACTTCCTGTATCATCAGAAAACATAATGCTTTCTTCTGGTTAGTATGAAGTACTTCCATCATGTTTTGAGCATTTGTTCATACTACTCTTTGAGCCTAAAGATGTAGCATTCGCTTAACAGTTCTCTGAAATCCTCCTCTCATACAAGGGGGCTACACATATTTATATTTTATATATGTAATATATATATATATATGCAAATATATACATATATATAATATACAGACTAGAACTATGCAACGTCACATTAATTCACAGAATTGCAATTTTTTTTTTTATCCCCAAAGCCACTTGCTACAACAAATAACCTTTAAATTAAGGCAGTGGTTTTAATGAACGGATGAGATATCCCCAGCACCACCACTTCCCCGTCCAGCAGAATCCAAGCTGTAGAAGATAAGAGCAGTCAGAACCTCAACACCGGCTTTCACCTCGTGATTCGTGCCCACGTTCCACAACCCTTAGTTCTTTCTCTGCTTCGGAACCTTCTGTCCACAGTTCTGGGTGGGACGTGGGATGTGAAGGCAACAAGGGAAGCAGGGTTCTCACAGAATTCCCCAGCCCCGAGAAGGACAAGTTCCAACCTGCCCCACATCCCCCTGCAGAGCGGCGAGGGGCTGTGCTCATCACTTTGTTTTCTGCTTGGCATCCGTAAAGCATAATAATGCTGTAACACTTCCCACAGGAATCACGTAGCGACAGCCATCCTTCGGTGGCTCCAGGTAGCAAAACACAAATCAAAGAGCTTTCTCTGTCTCCCAGTGTAAGTGAAATCTCTCGTTCCAGATCTGCAAAGCCGAAATCTCCCCTCTTTCTTTTTCAGCACCGCGGGCGCGGCGGCTCACGTTTTGGGGCAGAAGAGTTTCGCGATGAGGTTCAGGACCTTCTGCCGTAGGTCCGCCTTGTCGCCGATCCTGCGCAGCTCCAGCGCGCACTCAGCCACCGCGTCCCGCTCTGCAAAACACGCGCAGGGCGATAGGGGTTTAATTCTAACGAGGACTTTTCCAGATAGCGATATCGGGGAAGGGAAGAAGAAGGCAAAGAAGAAAAAAGAGAAGAAAAAGGGAAAAGCGTGTATCAACCCCCCAGCCCCCCAAAAAATAAAAGAAATAAAAAACTGAGACCTGTCTCCCTTCGCTTTTCCCTACCTGCAGGCGCGGCGGGCGGCGCAGGTTTGCGTATCGTCCTGCCAGGCATCATCGCGGCAACAGCTCCGCACGGTCCGGCTCGCTTCGGCTCGGCACCTCTCGGTTCAACGCGGGTCGGCGGCGGCGGGCGACTGCGGGCAGGCGGGGCGAAGCGCGCCCTAAGAGCGGAGCTCGGCGGGGTTTTCCCTCTTTTGTGATGACGTAACGAACTGCGCGGGAATCCCTCCCCCCCCCCGGCCCGTGGCGGGAGCGTGTCGGAGCGCGCCCGGGCCGGTGGCGGTGTGCCGAAATAAAGCGTGGCGCGGAGCGTGGAGGGATGGGGTGTGTTGGGGGGAAGGGGATGGGTATGAGGGATGGAAGGCTGTGTCTTCCGGCAGGGAGAGAAGGAGGGAGGTGTGCTCGTGTTAAAAAAGGGTGGAGGGATGCGGTGGAGTGCATGGGCAATGAGGGGTGGAAGGATGGACTGTGCTTGGCACGGAGGCGCGGAGGAGTAGGATGTGGGCAAGCAGCAGCCAGTGACTGAATGTGCCTATGGTGGGCAAAGCGGCGCGAAGGGACCTCTGCCCACTGTTAGCCAGCAGGTACTCCTGGCACAGTTTTCTAAGGTTGGTGACCTTGTCCTCAAACCAGGTGGAACAAAAGGAGCTGACCCACACCTGCAGCTCGGGGTCCTTTCCTGCTGCTGGACCCTTGCACAGTGCCCAGGCGGCCCCGGCAGCCTCGGGTGCTCACCTGCAATTGCAAGTTGTGCTACACGGAAGAAAAGCCAAAATTACCGTGTGGCCCTCGTGACTTTGTGATTGTAGCATACTTCTGGGAGAGCTGCCAGAGGTCTGTGAGTGAGTCACCCGTCTGCAGGATAGTTTGTGTTTACACGAAAACGAAAAAAAGAGAAAGAGAATAAGAAGGGCTGGACGTAACAAAGAGCTGATTTGTGGTTGGGTGCAGTGCATACCCACCTTTTGCACTGCAACATTACAAGCAGGAAAAGACACTGCAACAGGGCAATCAGGAAGCGCTTCCCTGTGGGATCAGAGCCTCTGGAGCAAGTGTCCACAAAGCTGATGGATCTGCTGTCTGTGGGAAGAGGAAACTTCGCCAGCTCAGCTCAGAGCCCCTTTTCCCTGTTTGTCTCGGGGTGCCCTGATGGAATCCACAGCGAGATGTGGATTTTGCACAGCTGAGGCTGCAGCACTGTGAGCTGCACTGAGCAGGCACACCAGATGTCAGTGCCCATTGGCACTTTCCTCTGTCTGAGAATGCATTGCCCTCATCTCTTACCTTTTAATATAAAACCTACATGGTATATAAGCTTATTGGCTAGACGTGATATTTTTGCGTTCATTTCACATCCACGCCAACATGTGTGTTTGTAATGCAGGCCCATACGGGGAAAGCTGCCCTTTGACCTTTGATTCCTGTTATGGGAGAAACTCTCTCCAAACAGGTCTGTTGAGTTTAGGTGGTGGGAAGGCAGCAAGCAGCCCTGGGATGCGTTGCCCTTGTGGCGGGTATCCCTTGGGCAGCACTGTGCACTGTTCACAACCCCATGAACAGTGGTGCTCAGCAGCTTCAGCAGCACAGGGAACAGGGACACACTGGCCCTCTGTGTTTTCCTTCCCACAGAACAAAAAGTGAGGAAGAGGAACACAGGGGCAAAGCATGGAAAGAAGAATTGCTGTGAGCATTTATTTATCTCATTTAGGCAGAGCTAGAAAAATTTTGCTCTCCTGTGTGGATTTGGAGAGAGACATACTACTCAGGCATAAAAACCAGTGCCCTTCAATCTTGTTATATCACAGAATCATGGAATCACTTTATGACTTGAACTAAAAGGGACCTCAAAGCCTCCACAGCCCCAACCCCCGCCGTGGGCTGGTTGCCCCCCACCAGCTCAAGCAGGCCAGGGCCCCATCCAGCCTGGCTTTGAGCACCTCCAGGGATGGGGCACCACAGCTACTCCAGAAAGTCTGTGCCAGGACCTCACTGCTCTGTGAGTCAAGAATTTCTCCTTAGTAGCTAATCTAGCTCTATCTATCTCCCCTCTTTTAGTTTTAAGCCCTTCCCCCTTGTCCTATCAACTGTCAGATTGCGTAAAAAGTCAGTCCCTCTTCTGCTTATAATCTCCCTTCAAGCACTGGAAGGCCATAGTGAGCTATCTGTGCAGCCTTCTCTTCTGCATGCTGTCAAGACCAACTCTCTCAGCCCTTCTTCGTAGAAGAGATGCTCCATCCTCTGAGCATCTGCCCAGCTTAGCAAGGCTCCCTTGCCAAAAAGGGGAAGAGCCTTTAGAGGTAGCTCATCCTACTGCCCCTGCAGCAGCACCAAGAGACAGACTCTTTTCTTTTGAACATATGCAGGAGAGGAGATGCTTCTCCCTGCCAGAGCAGTGGGTCACAGATCAGTAGACTAGCTGATTGGCAAGGTTCATTTATTTCTTTCTGTTTCTTGAGAACGGTGGTAGGGCAATAAGAAGAGTGGGAAACTTCAGTGTGCAAACTGGTTTAAGAAGTCAGAGCTCCTGCAGTGTTTAACTTTGCATGCCCTGCCACTGCAGCCCTCCTACGTGCAGGGAAGGGAGCCCACTGCCACAGGAGGAGCTTGCTGGGTGCTGGTGGACAGTGAGGCTGTGGCCAGGGGCCACTCTTTGCTTTGCACAGTGTGGCAGGGTGAAAAATAGCCTGCTGTGGTTACAGACTCCCATTGAGCTCTGACATGTTTGGTTTCAGTTCCTCTAAACAAAGCAGCATGGCTGTGAGAAGAGCAGTACCCCAGGAGACTGCTCCTTAGAGTGGTCTTGAAAGCTTGTGGGCCATGGGACCCCCGTAGGCACAGCCTGGGGGAAATGGGTGGGAGCAGTGGTGAGCAGCCCTGGACCTCAGAGCCATTTTTCTGCTTATCAGCAACTGAGGATTGAGGGATTGTGTAGCTGGGAAGGGAGAATCCCAAGATGCAGTGTCTGGAGTCGTGCTGGTGTCAGGCATTGCGGTCTGAGCAGCACTGGGGATCAAGAGCAGCGCGTGACCAACCTGCAGCATGACTAATGCCAGTGGGCAGATGTGATGAAAGGAAAACGAATGGTGCAGAAATGAAAACAAGCAGGAGTGAAAGGAAAGCAAGTGTTTTTTTCTCTAAACTTTAATGCTTGTGCTGAATCAGCTTTGAGCAGCGCCTCTCTATAAAGTTAAATAAATCATTGCGATGTTACAAGAATCCTTCACTACTGAGTCCTGCAGCCCGGTGCTCGTTGCTCTGTACTCACCGAGGGGCTGTGTGCTGCTCTCTTCCTTCCTCTTTCTGCAGACTACATCTCGGCGGCTCCTGCAGTGAGTGCTGGAGCAGGAAGCGGAGCTGCGCTGCCAGGGCTGTGAGCCAAAGGTCATCTGGAGCGCAGTGGGTGCAGCCATGCCAGTGCATGGTGGCTGTGGTGGCTGTTGTGCTGGGCATTCAGGCCATTGGGTTTTTTTCACTGCTGAAAAGGCTCTTCCTGTTGGTTCCTGTTAGCTGTCCTGCTGGGCTGGCTCTTGCTGTTAGAAGTAAAATCGTGGAATCATGTAGGCTGAGAATGACCTTCATGATCCCCCAGTCCAACTATCAGCCTGACCTACTGAGTCCCATCACTAGGCCACATCCCTTGATGCCCTGTCCACATGTTTTGAAGAACTGGGACACCACCACTGCCCTGGGCATTGCCTTCATCCTCTCTTTCTACACTGTGGAGCCAGGGGCTCCCCTGCATTTCCACAGCCACAAAGGAAGATGTCAGTGCAGATTCACACAGTCATGTAAAATAATTAATTCCTCTTTGAGTTGCTGGAGTGATCTAGCATCAGATAAGAAATGAAGGAGAACTCCAGTTACACCCAACTTATCAGCTGTTTAAATATTACCTAATTTCCCTACCACTAACCATAGATCCTCCCTCCTTTGCTGTTTTCCTTGCCTGCTTCCTTGGAAGCTCAGCCATGTATTTCCTCAAGGTGAACACCTTATTCATGTACAGCAGTGCTCTCCCACTGACAGGTGGGTGAACACCTATCTTCTCCATGACCGTCTGTATGCCAAACAAGCTGCATTCATTTTTTGGGGGGTGAAGAATGAAGGATGACTGGAATGTTTCTGGCCTGGTGCTCACCACAGGCAGGGGCAGTTGTCCTGCTGTCAGCAATAATGTTTGGTTGAGGATGTGGTTGGGTACCAGAGCCACTCCTCAACATAGCTGGAGAGCAAGGTAGTTTATATTGAGTGTGTGCTCTTTGATAAAGAAGTAACTGTGAGAAAAGTGGGCCAGTGTGAATCAAATGAGGTTCAATGAGGCCAAGTACCAGGTGCTGCCCCTTGATCGAGGCAGTCTCAGGTATGTGGACAGACTGGGAGGACTGAGAGCAGGGGAGGACTTTAACGTTCTGGTGGGTGAAAGACTTAACACAAGGCAGCAGTATAAGCTTCCAGGTCAGAAGGCCAACACTACCCTGGGATGCATCCATAGAGGCATAGCAGGACGGAAAGGGAAGAGACTGTCCCCTTCTGCTCTGCCTTCATGAGGCCCCATCTGCATTACCACATCCAGGTGTGGGGCCAACACAAGAAAGGTGTGCTGTTGGAGTGGGGGGTAGAGGAGGTCCACAAAGATGCTCAGAGGATGGGACACATCTTCTATGAGGAAAGGCTATGGGAGCTGATCTTGGATATCCAAGAGAAGGCTTTCAGGAGACCTTACTATGGCCTTCTACTATTAAAAGGAAGATTATAAACAGGAAGGGGACTAACTTTTTACAGGGACAGATTGTGATAGGACAAGGGAGAACTGTTTTAGACTTAAAGAGGGGAGATTCATAATAGAATTTTTACACACTGAAGATGTTAAGGCACTGACACAAGCTGCCTGGAGCAGCTGTGGATGTCCCATCCCTGGAGGTACTTAGGGTGGATTGGATAGGGCACTGTGCAGCCTGAGATGGTGAGAGGCAGCCAGCCCACAGCAAGCAGGGTTTGGGGCTGGGTTGGCTTTCCCACAGCTTTTTCCCATAGCTTTCAGGCTGTGCCATTCAATGATTCTATGATTCCACGATGACTTATTTGACTGAATTTCCTTGAATTTTCTTAAATTGTTATATTATCAGTTCTAAATTTCCTACGTGCAGTGGGAAAGGATCTGGGGCTTTTGGTCAATGCTTAGCTGAACAGGAGCCAGCAGTGTGCCTATGTGACCAAGAAGGCCACAGCATCCTGGCTTGGATCAGAAATCGTGTTGCCAGCAGGAGCAGGGAAGTCCCTCTGTATTCATGCTGGTAGGGCTGCGCCTCAAGTACTATGTTCAGTTTTGGGACCTTCACTACAAGAAAGGTATTGAGGCCATGGAGTGTGTCCAGAGAAGGGCAACAAAGCCATGAGGGGTCTGGAGCACAGGGCTTACGGGGATTGGCTGAGGGAACAGGGACTGTTCAGTCTGCAGTTGAGGCTCAGGGGAGACCTTATCACTCTCTTCAACTCCCTTAAAGGAGGCTGTGGCGGGGTGGGAATCAGCCCCTTCTCCCAATAACAGCAATAGAACAAGAGGTAATGTCCTCAAGTTGTGCCAGGAAAGGTTTGGGTTAGATATTAGGAAAGATCTGTCTCCAAAAGAGTAGCTGGGCACTGGAACAGAACATCCAGGTGAAATTGAACCCTGGAGTGGTAGCAAACGTGGAGAATTGGTACTGAGGGACATGATTCAGTGGGCAGTGTTGGTAGTAGTGAAAAAGTAGTGGTGAAAAGCTGGACTAGATGATCTTTTCTGACCTTAATGATTCTATCGATCCATGTGAGACCGTTCTCAGTTCACACTATTGGTGGTCACGAATATGGCTTTCTAAAGAGTTTAAAAGAACCCACCATAAGAGCATGCAAAATTCAGTAGATTGTTTGTTAAGTAGGTTTCAGCACTTGTGGTGATAACAATTTTCTTATATCCTCATGAAGGCCAGTCCTGGTAAATGCTATCCAGAACAAGCAGATATTAGTAAAGTAAATGTTGGCTTTCATCACCATTTATCAGACTGGAGTGGAGTGTTTGCAGGGTGACTTTGCAAACATTACTAAGACTGTTAATGCAGCTGCACCTTCACCACTCAGTTTTTTGCTCTTTCTGAGGATCATGCTTATGGTTGTTGATGGTTGTCTGAACGTGTTCTATTCAATTTCAACTCAGTGCCTATCAACAATTTTTATTCTAATGCTCAGGCTAATTCCTTTCCCACATTCCCCACAATGTCCTCTGCACTTTGCCATGATGCATAAAGTCAGTACATCAGATGTAGGAATGAAATAAACAAGGGAAATCCCACAAATGAGATGCTTGGTTCTTTCCTGACATGCTGGTGCCTTAAAGAAAGTTAATAGGAGAACTGAGGAGTTCAAGGCACCTTTGCTGGACACCAGCATGGTGAGCTGGGATTCCATATGTAGCAGCAAGCCATCCTTGTGCTTGGGGAGTGCTGCAGCACTTCCTCTGTGCCTTGCCAGTGCTTTTCAGGTGGGACAGGAGTGACTTTGCTTGGTTAGAAGATGGTCACCCTAGTCTGAGCAATGCTTTCTCTGTGCTGAGCTTTGTTTGAGTGATCTCCATTTGAATAAAGAATCACTTATTCCCCTAAATCCCACAAACCAGTTTTGAAGTGGGAAAGCTGATCCTCTGTGCGGGAAGCAGGAGAGCAAAATCCCAACCAGTGAGAGAGGAGCAAGTCCAAGACCACCTTGTTAAGACTAAATGTAGACAAGTCCATGCATCCCAGGGTTCTGAACGAACTGACAGATATGGCTGCCAAGCCATGCATGCTCCATCGTATTTGAAAAGTTGAGGCTGTCAGGCAAAGTCCCCGGTGATTGGGAAAGGGGAAACATCACTCCCTTTTTTAAAAAAAGAAAGGACGACCCAAGGAGCAACAGCACAGTGAGCCTCGCTTCTCTGCCTGTGAGATGATGGATCAGATCCTCCTGGAAGAGATGTTAAGGCACATAAGGGATCAACAGGTGATCTGAGGCAGCCAGCATAGCTTCATCAAGGGCAGAAACAGCCTGACTCATCTAGTGGCATTCTGTGATGGAGTGATGGCATCTGTGAACAAAGGAAAAGAAATTGATGCAATATAAGTTGTGAAGGCTTTTGATATGGTCCCACAATGCATCCATGTCTCTAAACTGGAGAGATGTGGGTTTGAAGAGTGACTATTCAATGGATAAAGAATTGGCTGGATGATCTCAGCCAGAGGGTTGTGCTCAGTAGCTCTATGTCCATGTGGAGGCCGGTGATGAGTGGTGTCCCCCAGGGGTCTGTCTTGGGGCAGGTTCTCATTAACATCTCTATTAATTACATAGAAGTGTGATCAAGTGCCCCTTCAACAAGTTTGCGGATGACACAAAGCTGAGCGGGGCAGTTGATACGGCAGAAGGAGGGGATACCATCCAAAGGGAGTTGAGCTACCTTGAAAGATGGGCTCATCTGAACCTAGTGAGTTGGAACAAGGCCCGCGCCACGTGCACGTGAGTTGGAGCAATTCCAGATATGTATACAGACCAAGAGAAGCAGCCCTGCAGAGGAGGACTTTGATATCCTGCTAAATGAAAAATGTAACATAAGCCCGAGAAAGATGTGAAGCTGTTGGAGTGGGTACAGAGGAAGGCCATGGGGATGCTCAGAAGGCTGGAGCACCTCTCTCATGAAGAAAGGCTGAGGGAGATGGTCTTGTTCAGTCAGGAGAAAAGAAGGCTCTGGGAGACCTTGTGTCAGCCTTCCAGTATTTAAAGGGAAATTATAAACAGGAGGGAAATTAATTTTTTACACAAGTAGAAAGTGATAGGACAAGAGGATATGGTTTTAAACTAAAACAGGGAAAATTTAGATTAGAAGTCAGAGGAAAGTATTTCACAGAGACAGTGGTAAGTCCTGGCACTGCTGCCCAGAGATGGTGCCCTGTGGTGCCCCATCTCTGGAGGTGCTCGAGGCTGGGTTGGAATAGGCCCTGGGCAGCCTGAGCTGGTGGGGGGCAACCAGCCCATGGCAGGGATTGGAACTGGGTGATTTTTCAGGTTCATTCCAGCCTAAGCTGCGTTAACTATGATTTTATTATATTTTGTGAAACCTTCTCCTTTGAAATTGTAAGTCCTTAACTCTTTTTCACTGCAAAAATTAGAGTCCTACATGTGGAAGAGGCAGATAGTATGCTTAACATTGTATTGGCTGTCCTCTGCAATTGGAATCAGTTGTGATTTGTGTGAATACAAGATTAGGTGTGTTTAGTCATTGCAGGGTCATGTCTTTGCTGCAACAAGAAAATGAAGAGTATGTGTTTGGGGTTTCATTTTAAGATGTCTGTTTTGGAATAAAAAGCACAGAATCATGTGATTGTATTGTGGGTAGATAATCACAGTCCAAATCTCATGAGCGTCAGAATCGGCCGCACACACAGCCAAGGTTCTAGGGTGAGTACCAGCAGTCCAATCTACCAGAGCATCCAGGGGATGGAACCTGGACTACTTCCACTTCAGGATTTGTGCGCCACATCATGTCAATGCTAATCCTACAGTATCCTTCCCTCTATATTAACAGTCCCTATGCAGGCTGTAGTAGCTGAAAAGTAGGGCAGACAGGAACCGTGTTGGGGTGAAAGATGTCAGGGTGGTCCCAGACTGACAGAAGTGGTTCAGCTGGCTTATCACTAAAGGTAAGAAAGGCTGTTGTCATCACATGGCATGAGGTAATCTCACTTAAAAGCTCTGCGGTTTATTGCTCTGAAATGAGCTCATTTCCTTTTCGTTTTCGTTTTCTCACACACAGACACATACACAAAAGGAGAAGGGTGTGATGTTTTCTGCTTTTTTTAGATGGGAAAGACAATAAAACACCCCCTCCCAGATATGGGAAGTCATCTGCAGCTGCCCTGCGTACCCTCTGTGGGAGATCTTTGCCACGAAAGGCTGCAAGAAATATGCTGTTGGCAATGACCTTGCACAGAAGGAGGAGGAGGCTTGTTCCTTCCTGCCAACCAGTGCTCCTTTTGGGGTGCTCAGAGCTTCTTCTATAGGTGCAACTAGCTCTTAGAGAGGTGCTGGTAGTCCTCCCTGAGCACTCCTCCATTACTGTGCTGACCCAAGGGTCATACAGTTTCAAGTTGGATATTAGGAAAAACTTATTCTCAGAAAGAGTGGTCAGGCTGCCCAGGAAGCTGGTAATTGTAATTGGAGTAATTGTCCCTGAAGGTATTCAAGAAAAGGGTAGATGTTGCACTGAGTGATGTGGTCACAGGCATGGGTTGATGGTTGGACAAGATGATCTTGCTGGTCTTTCCAAACTTAATTATTCTGTAATTCTATGATCCCACTTCAGTTCTAGCTGGCAGCAGGGAAAGAAAACCACCATAAAGATGAGTAGGTTTCAGGTCCATGATATGGGGACAACCTCTCCTGCTCATCTGCAGTCATGTGCCAGGTGCTGTAGTGGTGCAGGGGATATGCCTGGAGGGATAGATAAAGCTGCAGGGTGAACTTTGACATGAAGAGTGAAAACAAACAAGTCAGAAATTAAAAAAAAAAAACCTCACTTTGAGGGTGAGGACACAGTGTTCTTCCTCACCAGAGATCTCTTAGCAGATGCACTGGCTGCTCCAAGTGACATAAAGGAGAAGTAAATAGAGGAAACAGGAAAAAATGTTTTGCACTTATCAACACAAACCCTTTTTTTGTGTATTACAACCTGTGGCTCCTCATTGGACCCATATGCTTTGAGAAGGTCCCAGTGGTCTGTTTATGGGTCTTGGAGCTGTGCATGCCCCATGCCCCTTGACCAAGCTGTCCTATCTTTTCCATCTTTGTGCCTGCAGAAGAGGAAGAGGGGGGCATGGGGAGGAGGCATGTGGCCATGTCGCATCGGCAGGTGCAAGACTTGCCGTTGTACAGCAGTCATGCTTGGTGGCCATGATGCCATCCTCCCCCCTTATTTCATCATCCTGTGGTACAGAGCTCTGCAGAGCTGGGAGGAGGGTCAAATTATCACAGCTGCAAGGAGCTCAGAGATCTGCACCAACCTGCAAGGACACATGATGCCTGATTTGTTCTTTTTTTTTTTTTGTTGTAATTGATTCTTTTTCTAAAACAAAGGAATTAAATTGACAGGTGGCATCATGAGTCTGGCATAGGACACCGATGTGTCCAGGAGCAGGTAAGTTCCATTGGAAATAGTGCAGAAGGGGTGGAAGATGGCAGTCTCCTCTGTGGGGCATGTGAAGCTTGTTATTCCACAAACCACATCCCATCTGCAGGAACACCATGGGATTTGGTGACATTCACCTTCTGCAGTGTGGTGCCTGGTGGGTGCCT
This sequence comes from Lagopus leucura, assembly GCF_019238085.1. Lineage (NCBI taxonomy): Eukaryota > Metazoa > Chordata > Aves > Galliformes > Phasianidae > Lagopus > Lagopus leucura. The sequence goes on from NW_024962268.1 coordinate 17,637,967, forward strand.
GGCTGCCAGCTCCCACATGCCCCCAGTCACCTATGGCTTTTGGAGTGTCTTTGGTGACCCCATGGGATGCGATCTTCTTGGAGTGATCATGGTGACCTTCATGAGATGTGACCTCCTTTGTGACCCCTTGAGACATAGCCTTCTTGGGGTAAACATGGTGATCTCCATGAGATTGACCAATTAAGGAAACTGAAAGTGCAAAAGTCCATGGGACTCAACAAGATCCATCCACAGGTTCTGATGGAACTGGCAGATGAAGTTACCAAGCCACTATCATATCTATCACTATCACATCATATTTGAAAGGTCATGGCAGCCTGGTGAAGTTCCCACTGATTGGAAAACAGGAAACATAACCCCCATTTTCAAGAAGGGAAAAAAAGAAGATTCAGGGAACTAAAGGCCAGTCAGTCTTACTTCTGTGCCTGGCAAGTCATGGAACAGATAATCCTGAAGGCCCTTCTAACGCATATGGAAAATAAAGACGAGGTGATTGGTGGTAACTGACATGGCTTCACCAAGGGCGAATCATGCCTGAGAAACTTGTTTGTCTTTTATGATGGATTTACAGCATCAGTGGATAAAGGAAGAGCAACTGACATAATTTATTTGGATTTGTGCAAAGTATTTTACACTGTCCCACATGTCATCATGGTCACCAAATTGGAGAAAAATGGATTTGATGGATATATCACTCCCTGGATAAAAAATTGACTGGATGGTCAGATTCAGAGAGTTGAGGTCATCAGCTCAATGTCCAAGTGGAGACAAGTGACAAGTGGTGTTCCTCAAAGACTGAAGTTTGGACCAGTGCTTTTTAACATTTTTGTAGGTGACATGGGCAGTGGGATCAAGTGCATCCTCAGCAATTTTGCAGACAACACCAATCTAAGAGGTGCAGTTGATATGCTAGAAGGAAGGGATGCTATCCAGAGGGACTTGGACAGGCTTGAGAGGTGAGCCCATGCCAACCTCACGAAGTTCAACAAGGCCAAGTGCAAGGTCCTGCATCTGACCTGGGGCAATCCCAAGCACAGATACAGTTTGGGCAGAGAATGGCTTGGGGAGAAGGATTTGGGGTGTCAGTTGATGAAAGATTCAACATGAGCCAGCAATCTGCACTTGCAGCCCAGAAAGCCAACTGTATCCTGGGTTGCATCAAGAAAACTGAAGTAACCAATAGGTTGAGGAAAGTGAGTCTGCCCCTCTATTCTCTCATGAGCTCTCATGAGAGCTCACCTGGAGTACTGTGCCCAGTTCTGGAGCTCCCAACACAAGAAGGACATGGAGCTGCTGGAACAGGTCCAGAAGAGGCCATGAAGATGATCAGAGGGCTGGAGCACCTCCCCGGTGAGGACATGCTGAGGGAGCTGGTGCTTTTCAGCCTGAAGAAGAGAAGGCTCCAGGGGAATCTTATAGCAGCCTTCCAGTACCTGAAGGGGCCTATAGGAAAGCTGGAGATGGACTTTTTATCAGGGCATGTAGTGACAGAAGGAGAAATGGTTTTAAACTGGAAGAGGGTAGATTAAATATAATATATTTCTTCCTAAATACAGGAAGGAATTCTTTACAGTGAGGGTGGTGAGACACTCAGCAGGTTGCCCAGTGAAGATGCGGATGCCCCCTGCCTTGAAGCATTCAAGGCCAGGCAGGATGTAACTTGAATCAACCTGGTCCAGTGGGAGGTGTCCCTGCCTATAGCGGAGAGTTGGAAATAGCTGATCTTATAGGTCCCTTCCAACCCAAACTATTCTATGACTCCATGATTCTGTGAGATGTGAGCACCTTGGTAATCCCATGGGATATGACCTTCTTTGGGGAACATCCGTGAGATGTAACTCCACAGGGTGACTCCATTGGATAGGACCTTCGTGATGAAGTGTTAATGATGGTAATGGGTGCTGGGAAGGAATGAGCCTTTACTTGCAGGCCTCTCTTGGACTTCCCCAGTTCCTCTGGAGAAACGGCTTTGCCACCCCACCCTAATCTCCTCTTCCTCACCAGTAATGAAGATCCCATCTTCCTTCCCTCAGACTGTGTATTCAGGGAGGGGCACAAACTGCGAGGAGGGCTGTCATAGGCATATGGCCTTGTGGCTGCGGGTACCATCATTACACTTCTGAATGTCAGGTTCCTACTGCCTGTGAGAGGCTGTGGAAGAAGTTGTCACTGTATATCATCTTGCCTCTGGGTCTCCAGTTTAGAAGTTCACAGAATCAGAAAAAAATGCTTTCAGGCAATAAATATGTTTGGCAGAGGTGGTGTGAAGTCTGAAAACCAGAAGTCTTGCAACAGGGATGCTCAGGACGCTCACGGTTTGCATGCTCAGTCAAAGTAAAAATTGTCAGCATTCGGTTTTGACTCAAGATTGAATCACTGTCAAAACTGCTGGTTTTGTGGCATCTCAGCAATTGCCAGAAAGCACAAAGTGACGACATCTACAGAAATAGAAAGCAAAAAACCTTGCCAAGCTTTTAAAATCCCAAGTAAAAAAAACTTTCTTGGTAGAATTTGTGGGAAATCTGAGCTTTTAAGACAGGCATTCAGTTGCTGATTGGACCTGTAGTTTTGTGATACATCAGAGGTTGAAGAAGAATCTTCAAAATGCTTGCTTAAAAATGTATCCTCCAAAAGACAAAAAGAAAAGCAGTGCACTGAATTCAGTACTGGAAATTCCAATAATCAAGTCTGCTTTTGATATTCTTGTAATTATATGTGATATATATATATATATATATATATAAATATATATAATATGTATTCTTGTAATGTTTGATGGAGTGAGAGGGAATAGCCTTAAGCTGCACCAGAGGAGGTTCAGGTTGTATATTAGGAATAACTTCCTTGAAAGAGTGGGCGCTGGCATAGGCTGCCCAGGGAGCTGTGGAGTCACTGCCCCTGGAGGTGCTCAAGAACTGCGGAGATGTGGCACTGAAGGATATGTTTTAGTGGCAACACTGGTGGGAGGTGAAAAGTTGGACTAGGTGATCTTAAAAGTCTTTTCCAATCTCAAGGATTCTATTATACTATGATTCTTTGCTATACCTATTTCTGATGTTCTTTCTTTGTCTCTTGTTTTCTCCTCTTCATTTAATTTTTTTTAGCCATTACTTTTATTATTTTATTATTTGCTTAGTATGATGCCTCTGGGTTCAGAGCAATTGTTTTTCTCTTCCTTCTACATGATATTTTACCATCCAACAACAGCCTTAAATTTAAGAAAATAAATACTGCAGAGTAGATGAGCAGTAACTATACTGTTCTTTCTTTTGAGTTGGTGGTGATGGTGAAGTGTCCTGTTTGTATAGCTGTAGTAGCCTGTAGTGTACCTGAGATGGGGACTACTGACAAGCAGTATCAGGGTAATGTTATTTTTAACATTATGAATGCAGGATCAAATTGCACTATTAATTTACATAGGTCATTTGTAATATAATTGGTTGGAAATATGAGCTGTAAATATAATTGGAGCAATCACCAAAATAACAGCTTTCACTTGGTACTTTAGTCAGGATAAAGCAAAATCATGTTCTTTCACAAATGTATAGGCAAAGTGACTTGTTAGCTGAAAACACTGATACCTGAAAACTTCCTGTCTTACACTGAAGCACAAGAAGTTTTCTCTCATTAATGGACAGAATCACAGAACCATCTGAGTTGAAAGGGGCCCTTAGGGTCATGGTCCGACTCCCCTGAAGGGAACAGGGACACAGCTCCACCAGGGTGCTCTGATATCCTTAAATGGAAATTTATTTGTGCCTTGCAGTGTAAATGTTTCACTGCTTCAGTTACTTTTAATTCTCTCCTGTGCAGAGCATTTTACAAAACCAAACAAGCTGTAAAGCCAGTTTGTATATGTACAGAAAATGCAAACCTTGAGATGAGGAAATGGAGGCTGCCCTCTGACCTCTCAACTCTGCAGCTTAGAGATTAGCAGAGTATGGTGTGTTCATAGAGCAAAGAGGAGGATGGGTTCGGTAAGTGAGCAGAGCTGCAGCTGTGGTGCAGACAGGTACCTTGTACCTGCTGTTTCTCTTCCTTCATTCGCTTCTCTGCACACCCAGAAGCTGGCTGTGGGCACAGTGTGCAGCAGGGTTGTTTTGAGGAAGTGCTCCGTGCAGCCTGCTGCTCACTTGGAGCCACACACCCAGCTGTGACGTGACAGTTTTTCTTGCGGTTGTTCTCTTAATGTCTGAAGTCATTCCAGCTGGCTGTGTGTAGCTGCTCTTCTGTCCCCAACAGTAATCACTGTACCACACCCAGGGACAAAAGGATGGAGGGCAATTTGCAGCATCAATCCAGGGTTACTTAGCAAGAATCTTGGAGGTTGGAGCAGAGAACTAAAGAGGCTACACTCTCTGGACAATGGGATCAGTATTTTTTCCTGTAATTATTAAGCATTTGATCTCATACTTCGGGCATAAGGGAAACATCAGTGGATACAGGGGTATATAATAAGGATAAATAATTATATATTTCATAGAGTCGTATAGTTGGAAGAGACACTAAAGGTTACCTGGTCCAACCCCTCTTCAGTGAAGGGGGACACCCACAGCTCCATCAGGTGCTCAGAGCCCCTCTACCCTGACCTTGGGTGCCTCCAGGGATCATCACCGTCATCATCGTTATTGTAAAAATCTTCCTTATATCCAACCTAACTCTCCCCTTTATTAGTTTGAAGCAATTTTCCCCTTATCCTTATCCCTATCACAGCAAACTCTGTCCCATTCTTTCTTACAGCCCCCATCAGACAGAGAGAGGCCGCCCTCAGGTCTCCCTCAGCCTTCTCTTCTCTAGGCTGCGCAGCCCCAGCGCTCTCAGCCTGTCCTCCAAGGGAGCTGCTCCATCCCTGGTAATTTCTGTGGCCCTCCTCTGGACGATCTCCAACAGGTTCGTGTCTCTCCTATTTAATCCCAAAAGAATAAGTTTTCTCCTGAATCCACTTACACTTTTGACCATAACACTACACTTTGAATACTTTTGACAGAAAAGTGTTTGGCAGTGTGGCTAAATTCTGCTCGAGAGCTGATAACCTACAGATTGGTTATCCATAGCTCAAAGTTGACATCTAATCATTCGTCTGTGAGTTCTGCCAACATGACTCAGTCTTTGTTTGGGTTATTTACAAGAAACATGTAGTAAGTAATTACAGTGAACTTCAGAGAGCCGGGAATGCTGAGACACATTCACGGGAATAAATCTGTTATGTCTCTAGGGGGTTTGTGGTTGGTTTTCTCAATTTACAGCTATACACACAGAAAAGCAGCTGAGAGGAGAGAACAAAACTGAGAAAAACCTTTATGTGAAAGAGGAAGCAGTCATCCAAAATTGCCTGTGTAATTATGGGCTAAAGACATGCTTACCGAAACAAAGGAAATGGGACAACTTCTATGTGTTTAAAAAACATGCTTTCTCTTCAACACGATTTTAATCTGTCTACCTCCATGCTTCCTTGCTTTAGCAAATTGGTGTTTCCACAGTCCAGTAATTTCTAGGTGTAGAGATGAGGTTGAGAGGCCTCTGCATCTTTACACTGTTTCTCTGATTGTTTATCAGAGATTGATAGAAAACACTTGCTTCTAGGAACAGACCACCGTGGGCTACTGTCGGTATTGACACTGTTAGGGATGGAGAGTACGGGATCTGTTCAGAAGGATAAAAATTAGAAATTCCAGAGTAGTGACAATTCTTACTTACTTCCAGATGATAAAACATAGAACATGGCAGTGGGAAAAGGTGCACTCAACTAAGACCAAAACTAAGATTGTATTTTTGAAGAGATTATAACCACAAGAAAAAATTTAAAAATTGGAAATACCATAAGGAAAAGCCCCAAAAACTCCATGGACCGCTTATAGAGTGCAAAACCTTTGCCCCACTCCTTCCCACAGAGACAAGAGAAGTAGCCAATTTGTGTTATTTGGGCTCAGATGCTCTGTGGGTGATTAAGCAGCTAGAGAGTGAGCTGGCAGCTCACCCTCTGTTTGCTGTGGATCCTTTCTATTTTCCATTGTGTCATGGAGGGTTAGCCTAAACACAGTTTCTCAGTGGAGATCTCCAATAGGTAGTATTTTCTTTTTCCTTTACTCCCTTGACATTTATTGTACAAACGCTACACTGCAGTTGCTGCTGTTTTTCAAACCATATGTACAGAGTGCAAAGACTGTAGAGGCTGCACAGAGAAGGACCTGATGATCAGAGGAATAATCCCTTCTCCAAATTCTTTAATTTATAGGGTGCCCATGGTTGGGAAGTGAAACAGACACACTGCACTAGGACAAATATGCATGACTAGTGGATGACGTTCACCTTTTTCCTGTTTGTTGACTTAATCAACCGAAGCTGTTTTCCCAGTTAACACTGGCATCAATTACTGCTATCTCTTCCTTTAATACTGTCCCCTGGCCTTACATATTGCTGCACATCCTGGAACAACTGAGCCATTGGGTCATCTGCGTGTGCAGCACCACAGTCAGAGATGTTTACTTCTCACACATCTCACTTTGCCCTGCCATTAGCTTGAGCCCTCAAATCCCCCTCCAGATTGATGTCTGGGATGGGAAGTACAGGACATAAGACACATCATGGGACCCGCATACCCCAAGCAGCGGTGTGCTCACTGCTGCCACATGCTCACAGAAGTAGATCCCCCCTGCACTGCCTGCTTCTGTGAATCAGGGCAGGTTTCTGCCCCACACGAAAGTGAATTAATCACTTTCGGTAGTGTTCGACTCTCTTCATTGCAGTTTCCTGAACTCCCAATCAATAGCCTTCACTAGAAAGTAGGCGCTTACCGAGGTGACCAGAGATGTCCCATGTCCACCTGTAACCCCTTGTTTGAAGATGCTTTCATGAGTGTGGAGATGCTGTTAAATGATCCATCCCAGCAAGTGTACTACCACAGTAAAGAGCACTTTGGAAATGGGTTTAAGTACAGGGTTTTGCACCACATGGTTAAAATCATTTAACCAACTTCCTCCTTGTTTTAGCAAGGGCATAATAACAACCAGTCATACTTTCTTAAAAGCCTTTCTTTTAAAGAAATTCAGAAAGGAGGAGACTGAAACCAGCTTGATTTTCAAAGGATGATGCCCAGGATTGATACAACTCTTTCAAAGAAAGCAGGACTAGGTCCGATATGGGAATGGAACAAGGGGAAGATGTGGCAGCTATGCAGCAGGTCTCTAAATGCAGCCTTTGCTGACACTTTCCTATCACTTCCAAATGTAAGAAGTGATTTTTATTTTACTGTTGTTCTCTCAAACTGTCCCTCAAAATAAATAGAGCATACTTGCTCACTGAAGCGTTTTCTTGGTTCCATTCTGAGAAACTTGTTGTTATGTCCTGCTGCATCCTCTTGCTGCCCATCAAGATGTGCCAGGCCTTCGATGTGAAAGATGAAATGGGAGGAGAGGGGCAGCTTCAAGAAGCAGAAGTTCTGAAATTTGCAGAGCCTTTGAAGTTGCTTTGACTGAAAGAAGAAAAGAATAAGAGAGAACTGGAAAATATGGGAGAGAATATAAAACAACCTATTTCTGCAACCTATTTCTGTGTGCTGAGGCCATGGAAGTAGTGGGACCCATAATTTGAGTGGTCTTGTGCTGTCTCATCACTGATGAAGCAGAGCCCCTTGGCCCAGGTGATGCGCAGAGTTCTGTGCATGAAGCTAGTGCTGATACTTTGCCTGTAAAGAGCTATTCTGGGGCTCATGGGGTGGAAGCAGAGCCATTCTGGAGAGTAGGAAGGTAATGCAAACCACAGAGCAGAAAGTACTGTAAAAAATACAGTAATTCTTTATAAAATGGGTATTGCATCATTTCAACAAGAGGGCCAATTTGTTGTTCAGCCTAAGGGGTGTGCCCACATCCAGAAGTCACCCAACAGAGTCATAAGTCATTCCCCAAGTAGTGCGCCCTGTGAATTTCCCTTGCTGTATCTAGTTTTGCTTAGATCACATATCAAGTCACCCTTTCTACAAAACAAACTCTCAGTTACTGATTCAAAAACCTCAAAAAAAGCAAACTCTTTATAGGCTAGGAGAAAATAAATATCACCAACTGGGTGAAAACGCAGGCCTTCAGGCATCACTTGCCACCTGGAAGACTTAATCTTGAAAAAGCCCCTGCTTCAAAGCATGCTGCGATCAGTCACCCTGCTTTCTGAAATCTTATGTCATGCTCCTGTCACCACTTATATTAAAGGGGCTCCTTAGTGTAGAATGCTGATCTTTGCTAATTTCGCTTTTTGAAAACCTCAGACTTCACCTTGCAGTTGCAGGTGCCTTTTTCATTTCAAGTTGCTTGTTGGTGGTAGGGCTTTTCCTCACCCTGTAGTTCAGCATTGGCTGGTTGAAGTGCCTTACATGTGAGAAAATGCTCTGTACTCTGACCACCCAAGAAAATGGATCCCCTTGGGCATAGCAAGTTGAGCAGAACCTTTCTGTCATTATAGAATAAATTATAGACTTGTGTGAGCTGGAAGAGGTCTTTAAAGGCCACTTGGTCCAATCCCCTTGCAATGAACAGGCACACCCAGAGCTCCATCAGCTGCTCAGAGCCACTCCAATCTGACCCTGAATGTATCCAGGGGCATCCACTGCCTCTCTGGGCAACTTGTGCCTGCACCTGTTGGAGGCAATGCAACATGCACCTCACCACCAACTGTAAAAAATTTATTGCTTACATCTAATCCTATCTCCTCTCTGTTAGTTTGAAGCCATTTCCCATTGTCTGTCACAACAGATGCTGTTGAAGAGTCTGTTCTCTTCTTTGTTACAGCCCCCTGTTAGATACTGAAAGGCGACTCCCAGCTCTCCCATATAAAGTGGTGCAGCCATAGGTCACTGTTGTCTGATGGAATTGAGTTCATCTGGCTGAGTTGCCAAAAAGGAGATTTGCACTTACCAGGATTTGACTGTATGCATTTTATCTTGCCTTATTATTACTCAGTGGCTGAAGAAACAATGAAAGCTGTTCGAAGTCTTTGCTTACAGAAGCTGAAAGTGAGCTCCCATTTGCCTACCTTAGGCTCCACTTTCACTCAATAGCTGCTCCCTCAAGACGCGGCGCTCTGCGAGAAGGAGCCCAAGACCTGGTTATGGGAAAACAATGGGTATCTTCAGAAACATCTTACATTTCTTTGAAGGGGATAGAATCTTCAGCAGGGTCTGTTGTGATAGGACAAGGGAAACTTATTTCAAATTGAAGGAGGGGAGATTTAGATTGGATATAAGGAAGACTTCTTTTATGACGAGGATAGTGAAGCACTGGAAAAGGTTGCCCAGAGAGGTGGTGGATGCCCTGTTCCTGGAGACATTCAGTGTCAGGCTGGATGGGGCTCTGAGCACCCTGACCTAGCAGATGTCCCTGCTCGTTGCAGGGGAGTAGGACTACATGACCTTTAAGTGTTCCTTCCAACTCAAACTACTATTTGATTGTTAGAATCTGGGAAATCCACCTCAAGGATCTGGATTCCGCAATGGAAAGCTATGTTAGACCTTCACACAAGGTTCACCCATGCACAGAAATATTTCCAATTGCTAATTTGATATTACACATTTGAAATTCACACCGTTGCATAAATTCCTCCAGTTTGGAGGCAGGAACATTACACAGGCCACCAAAAATTCCTATCAGCTGTTTGCAAACAGCTGCAAGTTATCTATGCAACAGGGGAAAGAAGTGACAACAGCCTCTAACCATTTGGAATTGAAGAAATTAATTTAAAATATAATGATGTGTGTAGGAATTGTTCTTGGCCAGAGAAACTAATTAGGTCTATCAAAGTGCTATCTTCTGCCTGCTCCCTGAGCCTCTAGCCTGCAGCATCAGAACAGGGCTAACAGCAGGCCAGAACAGCTGTGGTTTGCAATTCCCTCTGTGGAACATGGTACTGAAAATGCTGGCTCCTCGTGGCTAATGTGGGTTCATGAAAAAGATGCTTTACTTAGTGAGGAAGAATTTAATAAAAATAATTATTTCAGTTCTTTGGGAACTCCAAATGAAATTTTTGCTGCTTCTGCACCTTTGTGCAGGAACAGGAGACTGCTGAGGGCTGAATCTGTTTTGCATGAAGCTACGCTTGTGCAAGTTCTGTTCAAATATGAATGTGCCCAAGAGAAAAGTTTAGACACATGGTTGTGGTTTGCACCTCATTCATCCAGGGATGAAGTTTCCATCTTCACTGAAGTGCTGGGTAGGAAGGATGGTGATGGAAAGTAGCTGTTGCATTGCCTCCTTTTTTGTCATTGTAAATCATAGAATCAAATAATAATTTGATTTGGAAGGGACCCTTAAAGGTCATTTAGTCCAACGCCCCTGCAATGAGCAGGGATGCCCACAGCTCCATCAGGGGCTCAGAGCCCCTCCACTCTGACCTTGGGTGCCTCCAGAGATGGGGCATCCAGCACCTCTCTGGACAACCTGTTCTGGTGCTTCACTGACCGTACTGTAAATGACTGCTTCCTTATATCCAATATTAATCTCCCTTTTTTTTCAGTTTGAAGCCATTTCCCCTTGTCCTACCACAGCAGACCCCGCTGAATACTCTGTCCCCTTCCTTCTTACAGCCCCCTTTTAGATACTGAAAGGACAAACAGCAGCAGACTCAGATTTCCATAGCTGGGCTGATAGAGGCAGGACATCGCACGTTTAGATCAGGGACGAAGAGAGAGACAACCTATAGAGCCCATGCACTGGCAGTGTCTATCTGATGGTAGCCAAGCCCTATGTTAAGAGATCACGTTTCCTCCAGCTTGCTTTCCCCTGAGGGGCAACATCCTTGTGCAGGGACAAAGTGGGTGATTAATAAAACTATCAAAAAATTACAAAATTGGTAAAATATTTTACACTGGTGAATATTTTGCATGGTGAATCTTGACAGATTTTGTGTTAGTGCTGTTGATCCAGTGTTGGCTTGTGCCTGGGGTCGGTGTTTTCAGTCCTGCTCCAGGGGTTGCGCCATGCAGCAGTGATGTATCTACTAGATGGGAAACCATCTCTGACTGGTCTTACTCCAGTTCTAGCAAGTCTTGGTCCAACTTCTTCCTGTGGAAGGAGTTTGCTATTCAGTGCTTTCAACTTTCTGAGTAGCTGGGAGGAAGTAAGACACTGTTCTCTAGGAGTGCCTATGTGCAGACTGTGAATCTCTTATCTCCATCAGCATGGGGGAAGGTGCCTGGTGGGCTTGCTGAGACTTAATGTGGCCAACATTATGAAGGGGTTGCATGGAGATAATCGTAAATCATGGGGGGAGAATGTTTATTTTACAGTGAGAAACCCTTTGGAACTGGGCTTAGAGCAAAATTTGGAGCTGCCTGCCAGGTCTTTAGTTCAGCCCAGTAATCACTAGGTATTAGCACCACACCAATTCTGAGTGTTCCCAGGCAGCCTGGAGAGGTTTCAGTTCAAAACCAGAATTTCTGCATTTGCCATGGTTTCTCCTCCCAGATACTGTCTGTTTACCTCTGACTTTCTGAGGAAAATCCTGCTACTTTAGGAGTTTTCAGCAAAGCAAGAGTGAACAAAAATGACACCTACTGGACAGTTAGCAGCACATTCTTTTTCATTTGTCTACATCTATAAATGTGGGTCCTTTAATGAATCAGATTATTACAATTATTTGGCTGTTTTGGGGGCTTCAGAATATATGATCTATGTATGATCTATAATAGGGTTTTGGGGTGCTGTTGTTGCTTTTAAACTTGAGGCAGGATTAAAAATTCTCAGGAAAACATTGCACAATTTCTGTTATTCAATTCCATTTTCTGTAAGTTGTGGCTATTCTATGGTGCTGGGATTTTTTTTTCCATTACATTGAGGCTACACTGCTTCATTCTCTAATATGTAGAGTTTTAGCATTTTAGAGTTGAAGGATTATTAAAACCTCTTATCTCTTGAGGATCAAAACTGAAGAAAGGGAAGTGGAAAAGGTGGGAGGTCTGTCCTCTTGCTGGCAAAGAAAATCTGGTGACTTCACAATATTCTCATGAAAAAGCAACTTTGAAATTGAAGGGTGAGAGAACTGAATGCTGTTTCTTAATCATGACAAATGGGATCCAAGCTCACAAGTCACAATGTGCTGTGTTGGGTGGCCTTTGGGCTGCAGATGCTCGTACAGCTGTGCATGCCAAAGCCACCAGTGCTTGGAATGTGACACATGGAGCTCAAGAAGTACATCCATTAGCCTCTTCTAATGACTACGGCTCTTCAAACAGATTTTGCAGTTGACTCCTAATGGGGAATCATAGAATTGTAGAAGCATGAAGGTTGGAAAAGACCTCCAAGATCATCCAACTCATCCCATCATAATAACTAACCATGTCACTCAGTGCCACATCTCCACATTTCTGGAACATCTCCAGGGATGATGACTCCACCACTTCCCTGGGCATCCTGTGCCAATGCGTCACTACTGAACCAGGACATTCAGCAACACTTGGGTATGAGTGGTCTGCTCACCTGCTGCACAACTGTGAATTCAGTGCTGTTAGAAACTTTGGATTATGCCTTCTGTGCTTTCATAATTCCCATAAGGCTGTGAGACTGAAGCCATCTTATTTAAATGACTTTGACTCTTCAGAAAATCCTGTACATTGAGCTGGGAAATTGGCATGGTCAAGCAAGACAGATGCTGAATTTTTAGCTAGTGGGATGTTTTCCTCTACTGCTTCATAACTACATATCTTGCATTTCATCTGCCATTTTATTCTCCAGATTGCTATATTCATCTCCAAATTCTGCAAAATTGTTCAGCAATCTCTTATGACTTGGTGCAGCTGTGTTAAAGAAGAGAAGGTCATCCTACAAATTGTCCTGTGTCATGAGTCTGAGAATGTCTACAAGTTCTATGTGATTTGTAGACATAGAAAGCTATTTTCCCATGTTCTCTCAGTGCTGTGTGGATTGAAAGCCAAGGAGCTACTGTGAGACAGAGCTGTGGGTTTGTGGTGTGATATTCTCTTCTCTGAGGGGCTAAGCCAAGCCGGAGTTTATGTCAATGTCAACTGAGGATATGTTCACAGGCAAGGCCTATGGCTTGTTGTCAGGCAGTGGAAAACTGGGAAAGCTTTGAATGTTGCTACAGAGCCTTAAAATGTCAGGTAAAAGGGAGAATGCAGAGAAAATATGATTTAAAAAAAAAAAAAAAGCACCTGAAAATGAGACTATCCTAAAGATGTCCTCAGAATCCCTGTGTGTACAGTCTTGCTTATGAGCAGGAGGTGTCTGAGGCTGGGGGAGGCCACAGCTTTACACAAAGAAGTTTCAGTATTGAGTGATCAGAGCTTTGGACAGAGAGCTATACACAGCATTTCCAGGTGCTGAGGGGGGTAGGATTTTTATTTTATGGTGGCTTGGCTCCCTCTGCTGTGCATGTGAACCAAAGGCTGAGATGGGAGAATTTGGACGGGCTTCCAAGGGAAACAAAAAGGGGAAGCTCAGAGAAAAGCATCATAGCAAATCCTGTGACACGGTGTGCTCAGCTGTTCCATTCTCTGTGTATTTCTGCTCTCCAAGCAGCTTCACTGCAGCTTGTGACCAGGGAAGCCAAGGCAGACTGCTGCCAGTGTTTGTAACCAAGTTTATTTATTGGGAGACTGATGCTTCCAGTTTCACAATCTTTGCTTTCGTCCAACTACCAAAACAACAGTCTAACATAAACAAGAGAACAATGTGATATTTTCACTATTTACTGATATGAGATCTGTTTGCTCTTAATGGGTAATTAGTGTGTATGTTAGGTTTTTCCTCTGGCTTCCTTGTTTGCCTTGATGGTTTTGACTTTCCGTGTAATGATTGCAGTGCACTTCTCGTGGACACTGCAGTAGGCTGGGAACAAAATGCTGATTACCACACCCAATTAACAGCAATAGCTCAGGGCAGTTGAGATGGATTGTTCACTAGACATACTCCTACTATGAATTGATCTGAATAACTAGTATTGTAGGGCTGCTGTAAGTGAACTCTATTCAGTAAGTAAAGAGGATAAAATATATTGAACAACTTCCAGTTTGGACAGTCTTTACTGGCTCCAGCTGGAACAATCAAGAGGTTGGTCAACTCCAGAGGATGCTCACACTAATTGCTGGCCAGAATCAGCTCTCACCAGAAAATCTTTAATTCCTGATGGGTTTGTGTACGTAATACTCCCGGATATTTCCAAGCTATGCTGTAATGAGATTAAAATGCATTAAAATCTTCTCCAGACCCAAAACAAGTGCAGCTAGTCGGAAGTCCAGCATGGGTTGCATTTGTCAAATAAAGATGTCAATGACCAGGACACAAATCCAAGTCAAGTGCCTAAATAAAGGACTTTTCTTTTTCTCCCCCTTTTTAACAGCAGCTGCATTTGTAAATCTGGGTTTGCATCCATACGAAAGCCTGCAGCACTCAGTGGGACTCCTTCTATTAACTATAGCAAGTTTAGGATCAGACAGTAAATGATTAAGTGAAAAACTTCACAGCTGTTACCAATGTCTTCTGCTAAAGCCATTGTTTACTTGTGCAGAGCTCCTGCTGAGCAATGCAGAATATTACAAAATTTCCTTTCCAGGTACAACTACATGTAGGTGGCAGAGACAGTTAGAAGAAAGCTGCCTCAAAGGCTATGCTCAGCTTCATTGTGTAAATACCTGAACTCTTTGCTGTTTCCTTCCTATGTTGTATTAATCTGGATTGTTTTCAAAGGCAAACATTGTTCCAGTCTTTGCATATTTGTTTTTCATTTGAACTCAGATTAGATACTGTGACAGGAAGGCTAATGGGCTCATTTCAGCCAACTTTTCATTCCAGAGATGGCTGTTGCTTAACCAAAATATGACCCTGATACACTACTGAGAGTTACTTTGGAACAAGTTCCTGGAAGGGCCGAATTGACAAAGGCAGCAGCATGGAGGATATTGTGCCTGCTTTTTCAGTTGCATTTAAGGAACTGCAATGACCTGAGCACGTTGTGACATCAGATTTGTGATGGAGTTTGCATAACCTGATGCTTTATCCTTAGTGTTTCACCAGTAAAGTTGGGTTCCTATGAAAAGAGAAAAGTAACAAACAAGAATGGAAGTTGGAGTTATGTTCAGGTGAGCTATAAACAGCAAAGAGAAGCTGATGCCTACTTCTGCTTAGATGATGAAAGGTGATGCAAAAGTGTCATTTGATATAATGTTTTGGATTTAATTCAAGGCTAGAGGTAGAGATAATAAATAAGAACATAAATATCTGTGAGTATAACTTAAAATACACCTGACTACTTCACTTTCCACCACTGTAAAGTTCAAGATAATCATAGTCCAAGGAAACGTGAGTCAACCTGTAATTATTTTCAATCTCAGGCTGCTAGGATTGCAGTAATCTGCTCTTTGTCTTCAGACACCTGCTTGAACCACTACATGCAGGTGCATTTATTAATTGGTCTTTAAGTAGTGCCTTAGTTCTTGTTTCACAGGTATTCCCAAGTGGGTTTCAAAAGTGGGTGTAATTGAAAGGTGTATTCCCCCCAAATGGAGCTGATTTGGCTGAATTATTGAGTCTGGGTTGAATATGTACCATTAAAAACTGCAAAAAAGCACCTGCTCAGCTTTTCCCATGCCTGGAGAACCTCACCTCTGCCATTGTCCTTGACCCTCTTTGGTGGACCTCAGACATGCTGGTGAAAGTCAGCTTGGTAAAGAAAGAGAAGTGGGTTTATCCATTGGTATAGATAAGTGATGGTGGTTATAATCTGTCTTATAGCAGTTGCTCCACGAAACAGCAGTTTCTGGGTTGTAGCTGTAAGGGCTTGTGATACTAACAGAGGAGACAAACATTTGTGGTTACAGGTTGTTGTTCAAGCATGACTGAAAGCTTGAGGTGACTTCATGTTTAGGTATGTGTGGGTTATAATCTCTCTTCTTCTATGTTAGCTTCTTACTGCCTGACCTCAAAACAAATCTCTACAGATCTTGTTTTTAACACTGTGTGCAAAATGCACTCTGGGCAAATAGTGATGTCTTGGTTGTTTCTAAGAAGCTGGTTTTATGAGCACTGTTCCTTAGCTTTTGATTACCTCATGTTTGTAGCCCAATTAGACAAGGGTCAAAGGATTGGCATGTTTGTGTACATTTGGTATGCAAAATAACTGTGCTTTGTGCAGTGCTACTGCTGCTGTGCTGGTCTTGGAGTGCAGAGCTGGGTGGAGGTGGAATTAATTGCTAACCTGTTATCTTATCTAGGAAGCTATTGAGTTAGAAGATGAGGTGCTCAGGTGTTGTGCTGGGCTCATCTCAGGGCCTTGTGAGCTTCTCTTTTCCCCAGGCAGAGCTGTTGCTGGTGGTACAGCACAGGTAAGATGAGTGAGGTCTTGTTCTGGAAAAGCCAGTGCTCTGCAGGGACGTTGCTGAGCCACCGATGGGAAATGTCAGCTTTGCACAGAAAGCCAAAAGGTGGTGCTATTACTGCAAGGAAGAAAAGGAATCCAAATGCCTGCAGCAGTGCTTAGGGTCAGATAGGGACCAAGAAGAAAGCTAAGGACTTGCTACTTCTTTCTCCAGGTAACACATGTGAGGACTTTTCTAGAGTACTTGACATTTGGTGCTGGTGGGCAGAGACTGGCATAAAACTCAACACAAAAATATGTGTAAGGGGGACAAGGAAGAAAAACAAAGAAGGAAATAAGTGTCATCTTGTTGAATATATGGCAGAAAATGAGGGGAGAGATGCTAGGCTGGGCTCTGCAGCACAAATGGTCCATCACATGTTCTGCAAGGAAGCAGCCAGAGTTGCTTGGAAGTCAGCTGCTGCTTGAGGTAAGCATAAATAAGGAAATGAGACCACAAAACATCCTCAAAATAAAGGGAATATCAGTGGGAGAGTGTAGAGATGGTTGGCATGGAAGTGAGTGGCAGCAGGGTGTGAACATGCCCCTCAGAAAGTCTCTGCTTTCATCTCAACAAAGGGATGTACAACAGGACGTTGGCCTTATACCTACTCTGTCACAGTAATAATACTGAGGTGGTGTGCAGGTAGATCGGAGAAAAATTGGTGATTCCACAGTAAAGCCTGTGGTCTCCTATACGTCACCTCTTATGAGACTCTCTCCTCCCTTACATCGCGGTGCACACAAAAGTTCTATGGGACTGTATTCAGCTTCTGTTTCTGAAAACGTTTGCTGTCATTGTCCTGCTTAGCATGCAGAACACATTGGTTTGTACAGTCCTTTGGGACTGTAATTGTTCCTGGCCACCTCTTGGGATGAGAGCTTTGCACAACCAAAAGATTTTGAATTGCAGCTTATAGGGGCCTATGAGGGGTTGTTGCAGACAGCAGTGTGAAGTTCAGTGCTCTGTGTTGGCTGCCAGGGAAGACAATCTCAAGCCACTTCAGTAAGCATCCAGGCAACAAGTCATGGCACCACTGCTGCTTCGCCATGGGATGCTGTAGTGACCACCTGAAGCATTAAGGCATGGCATCCTGTGTGTGATTTCAAGCAGAAATTGTCAGTGTTCTCTCAAAATCCAAAAAGTGATATTTAAAAGGTTAAACAGAAAGGTGGGGGTTTAATGGTTAAAAATCTAGGACAAAGAGTGTGATGGGGATGCCCCCAGCAGGCAGGTCTCCCTTTGAGTGTTGCCTTAGCTCTGACATTTGCTCATCTGCTGTTTGCTCTGCATGCGTCCTGGGGTCTCTGCTGGGCTGTTTCCACCTAGCTCCTGAACTCTGTTCACACAAGTTTGAAATTCTGGAAGGCAGGTGGCATACAAACTCAAGTATTCTTCAAACTCAAGTAATCTGAGTTAGGTAGTGGAAAGGTGCTAAATTTGTTCTTAATGACACATTGCTTTAAACAAAACCAGCAGAAGTTAATCATATTCCTTATTGGGAATGCAGCAGCTTAGATCTGCAAAGTCTCTGCAACGTGAAACTCTCTGAAGAACAAATGTATGTGTCAACCTGTCCCTGTGACATAGGTATGCTGTACCTGAACAAGAGATAACCTGGAAGTCAACAACAGAAGTTTGGAAGAGAACTCACTGTGTTCCACTGCTGCTTGCGTGCAGCTCAGGGTTCTCTCTCTGCAGTCATCTTGTTTGTACTGGATGTTTCAACTTCTTATCACTTGTGTCTTAAGGCTTGTTTATTGAACTCAGGGTCAGTTTATTCAGATTGAATGACTCTTCTACTGCATGTTTTCATTTCAAGCATTGAGGGGTGGGGGGACATTTTGTGTGCTGCTGTATGGTTCCTTCAGGAGGTTGATCTTGGGTCACTGGTTGAACTAGTAGATGAATGATAGGAGTGCCTGTTGTGGTCTCCTTTTTTTATTTATTTTCTTTAACATCTGGTTCCAATTTGTTCTCTCTCTCTTTTTCAGCTTGTCTAAAGTGTTGTTGGTGAGGGCTAAAGAGTTGTATGTGGTTCCTAGAGAAGAGGCTTAGCCTACAGCGGAGCTTGTCTCCCTGTCTCCCAGAGTGAGAGAGATGGCCTTGTGGTTTGAGCACCAAGTGGTAGAATGAAATGACCTAGACTTTTTTTCTTGGTGCTGCTATAATCTTTTTGAGTAAATCACTGTGGGGAGTTGAGTTATAGGATATATTTGTGGTAAAACAAAAAGGTTGTGGCTTCAGTAGAAAGTAATTGGGGTTGTTTCTGTCTTCGTTTCTGCTTGTGTAGGAGGCTGTGGTGAATACAGAAGAGGAATGTGTATTTCCTAGAGCATATTCTCTGACTGGGGGATATCAAGTTGTAATAAATCTGAGTTTTCTGGGCAGTTCCCACACTGTCTTCTCATACTCTCATTAGCACAAGGAACAGCTTCCAAAAGTCTCTGCATCAAACACTTGCAGAGTCTGGTCCATCAGGTCAGGCTGCTTTTAAACCCACATCTGGTACTCAGAGGCACTGACCTTTTGGTTAACAGCAGCTTACAGATCTGTCTATTTGTGAGCAAAAGAGATGTGGAAACTGCCAGGAAGCTGCTTCCTGTATTTCAGGCTGCACAACGCTTTGGAAAATCAATAAATGCTTCACTGCAACAAGGTCTAAGATCTACATAAGTAAAATGAGGCCAGAAGAGTCCTCCTTATCATGAAGGTAATAGTGCTGTTGACCACAGGAGGTGGGAAATTACAGAGGAGAACAGTTTGGCCTCACTGTGGTGGAAGTATTGTGATATCTAAACCTGCGTGCCCTAAAATTGATCTGGATGTCCCAAACCAAGAGACAGGACATCCATCTGATGGATGTTGTGAATATCTGAATACCTCTGAAGGATGCTCTTGACAAACTTTCAGGAGTGGCCTTGAAGTACGTCCAACCCCTGTGCCTGTGGCTTATTCTGCTTACTGTGCAAAGGGGTGTTATTGCTCCTGTGCAGATAGGGTTGACTGAAAGCAGACCTTTGCCTTGGCAGATACTGCAGTACAGCCTGGCTGTGCCAGAGTGCTCTTCTGTACTCACCCACGGTGGTGAAGCTGAACTGAAGATATGAATCCCCTGTGTGAGGAAAATGGAGCTGCCAAAGACATCCAGTTCTCATTTTCTGTTTTTTCAAGAGGCCTTTCCCCTTTTTGTCATTAAAGAGGCATGTTTATTATTCTGATAACTTTTTTTTTTTCCAGTGGAGAAGTAAACAAAGGCTGTTGTTTGCTTTAAACCTGAAGTACTGTGGAAAACTCTTGGGAAAAGTGTTAAAGCTGATTTTTCTCTACTTTTTTTTTCCCTCACACTTGTCCATTTCAGTGTGACATCTCTATGAAAAATATATTACTTTTTTTTTTTTTTTCTTTCCCCTTTACCTCTGGAGAATTCCCTTTGTGTTAAAGATTTCTGCCCTTTGATACTCTCTTAAAAACAGCCTTTATCTAAGTGTCAGATAACACTCTAGTGTGGAACATTCTTGACTCTAAGTTTTTTTCTCTTTTCTAAGTAGTTTCTAATAATCTAATAATGTTCCCAAAAGTTCAGTGAAATATTTTGAATAAAGATTCAGTGGGTTTTTTTTTTGGTTTTTTTTTTTTCCTTTTTTTCCCCTTTCTTGAGAAATGAGCTTGTGGTAAACTTTCAGCACTCAGCTCTACCGCAGACTCTCTCCATAGTACCGGTCACATAATCACTTCTCTGATTTACATCAATTCCTTGTGCCATTGAGTTGTGGTGATAAATGATACACATCATTTTGGAAGGTAATGTGACTCTATACCAGCGCAATCCAAATGAGCACTTGATCTGGAGTTTTGTGGTTGGTTTGTTTGTTTTTTTAATGGACTGCTATTACTTCTGTATAGCCTTTTCCATCAATAAACTCTATCTGCAGGATGGATCAGATTCTGCCTTGCAGTCATTGCACACTCACATTGATTTGACTGTTGAACAACTGCAAATGGAGTTCTTGGTGGGATTTGATCCAGCAGAGAAACAAGGAAGCAGAGGATAGAGTGCTTGATTATACCCTGCGTACACTCCAAATATATTCTGCCATTTTCCTAAATTCAGGAGGGGATTGTGCTTTGTGTAGGATGCAGGGATGTATTGTGGTGTATGGCTGCGATGGGCCGGTGGGGCTGGTGTCAGTGGGTAGATTTGGGATGGGGTGATGTGGGATAGTGTAGTGCAGGCCAGTTTGGTTCCATAAAGCATAGTGCTTGAGATAAGAGCGAGCCTAAGGGAGGAAGGGGGGAATAATCATGGTGAATTTATACTGGGGAAACTTTCCCTGTATGGAGCAGGAGTTCTAGCATTCCAATGGCTGGTTCTGGTGCTAGACTTATGTGACATCTAATCTAAATCTCCCCTTTTTTGATTTAAAACCATTCCCCTTGTCCTACCAATGCTCTGATTATGGGGGTGAAGTTGCCTGGAAACAGAGCAGACAATAACACTCCTGGCATAGATGTGTGACTCTGACTGCAGCCCAGTGGGTGTGATGGCTTATTTATAGCAGGTGTTGGATTTAAAGGAATGGTATGGTTAGCCAGGAACTACGTGTGTCACATGCTTGAAATCTGTTCAGTGAATAAAGGTCTCATGGAGATGGATGCATCTGCTGAAAGTTTCTCTTTTTGATTGGTGGGAGATGAGAATTTTATGAACTGATTTTATAAAACTGCTAATGGATTTCTGTTCAATTTCTTGTTCTTTCCTTCTCATATCCATAAAAATGAAAATTTTCCTTTATCCAAGTATCTATAGTAGCTGCTCCTTTCTTTTCTATCAGTGCTTTCCTGAGGCTTCCTCTTGACTTCAAATGGGGCATTATTAATAGCTTCAGTTGTCCAGAAAGGTGCAGTTATGCTGAATAGATGCTGACCTGCTGACTTCATGACACTCAGCATTTTTTCCTGATTTTTTTTAATGCAAAGAGTGGTAATAAGAGGATTATTCCTAGTAACATTTGCTCCATTTTGAGTGCTTACCAAAATGTCAACTTTCTACCAACATTCTGATCATTACTTCCCTTCCCCTTCCTGCTGCCTTCCCCCACCCCCGCCCCCCCCCCCCCTTTTTTTTTTTTCCTTTCCTTTTCACAGTACTCAGAAGGAAGTATAAAGCTGGTGTCATTTAAAACAGTGTTAAATATTTTTTGTTTCTTATGCTGGTTTCCAGGCCACTGGAATATGAGCACTGACTGCTGCTGACAATCTTGGCATGAGAGTGTGTGTTTGTACAGTAATGTACACGTGTGCTCTTCGCTTTGGTTGACAGTGTGCCAGCTGGAGGTATTTTCATCAAAATGACTGCTTTTACCATCGGCACACCAACTGCTTCCAGAGAAATCACTATGGCCTGTTCAGAAACTCGATGCTCGATTTCACTTTCTGCTTCAGAATTCTCTGCCCTCGTATTTGGCAAATGTTGAAATTTCTAGGAATGATATTTCAACACATTCTCACAACATTGTTACTTTAATTCTGCTAATCAGCAAAGATTAGATGACTAATCGTGCGCTGGTGTTAGAAAACATCCCTCTTCAACTCCTGCCCTGTGTTTTAGTGTTTGGCCATTGCTTAACTTGTGGTGCAGTGCGTATTAGCTGTAGGGAAGCAGACTTTTCTGTGAGCTCCTCTGTTCTCATTTTCCACTGACCTTCATTCTGTTCGTGAAAACCAGGATGTATAGCTTCACAGGGGGGACAAAAGTCCTCTAAGAAAAAGGGTTGATGTCAAGTGGGAATCGAATATACTCAACCAGCTGGAGGAATCCAAAATGGAGCACAAATTGTGTGTTATTTAGCTTGTCTGAAAAATGCTTTGGTACTTATCAGAAACAGGAAATATTTGCAGTGGCAGAACTTCAGAGGAAGGGAAGGAGGGGAAATAATAGAAAGTTTAAATGAAACTAGTAGTGGAGAGGAGCACAGCACTGGTGTGATAGGCTCAATCCAAATATAAAATGAACTGTATCTCCTAGCTTCAGGGTTCTTCAAATCCTGCTGGGGAAAACAGCTGTATTCCGGTACAATGAAAAGATTTATTTTCTCTCTTGCCTGTTTTGATTACTAAATTAGGCTGATTATGTGACCTGATAAGTCTTGGTATTATTTGTTGAGATCCACATATCCACAGGTGCATGGCTCTTCCAGACAACTCTACTTTGGAATCAGTCTTATTTGGTGCCATTCTAGACTGTATCTGAGAGCTTCTGTCAGAACTGTTAGTCCTGCGGAGGATTTGAATTTTAACAAGTCAGCACTTCCTAACAGGAAATATATATATATTACTGGTTTTGTTTGT
This sequence comes from Lagopus leucura, assembly GCF_019238085.1. NCBI lineage: Eukaryota > Metazoa > Chordata > Aves > Galliformes > Phasianidae > Lagopus > Lagopus leucura. The sequence goes on from NW_024962268.1 coordinate 17,660,669, forward strand.
TTGTTTGTTTTTTGGGGAAAGCTCTCAGCTGGTACTACTCAGATCATTGTATCTGGAATTTCTCTGAAATGAAAACAGATGGAAACTTTTAGAACACTTCATCCTACTCTTCTTGTCCTTAATCACTGGCTTTCAGGAGGCGAGACTTTGAAAAGCATTCAGTCTGACGTCACAAGTCACAGGCAAGAACATATGGAAACTGGCAGCTCTGAGTGAGGTGAAATCTTCAGTGCTCCTGAAGTCTCTTCCTGGCCAGTAGTTGGTGAGTTTGCAGGCAGGATGTTAAACTGGAGAATGCAGTGACTCTCATACAAACACACTGGGTTACAGTGTCACTTCTCTTCTTGTGTCTGAAATTCTTCCAGGTTTTTTTTTTTTTTCTTCTTCTGGTGAGGTTTTCCCTTTTGATTCCCTCCTTAACAGGGCTACAGACTGTAAATATGATTGCTATCCATGTATTAAAAAGAATAGGGCACTTAATCAGATTTTGGAGTTCTAAAAAGGGCACTGCTGCCATATGAGCCTTAACGTAATACAGACAACACATCCAGGACTTACGACTCTTGGAGGAAGTATCATGTTGCGAGTTCTGGGTTATATGTGACTGTTTAGCAGTGCAATAGGACTTGGCTGAAGGTTAGGAGAGCTTACTTTCCACTTTGGTCTCTGACTGTAGAGGGTTCCTAAAGTAGAATTGCTTCCTGGGAGATTTGTGCTGATACAGGGCTGAGTTCTCCAGGTGGCAGCCTTTCTCACTTCTCGGTCAACTCTATTCTAGAAGTGCCACAAATATGAGGAAAATGCTGTATTTTAAATATAAGTGCACTTAGAAAAAAAGCCAGAATGGATCAGGATAAAGGTATATCCAGACAGCTGCTCTCTTGATCTATGATGTGAAACAGCTGCTTTAGGAAGTTTTCAGTAAGGCAAGTCTTGAGTGGCTTCTCCTGGCTCCTGTAGATGGTTGCTTAGAATTTCCAGAAAGTACCTGCAAAAGCTATTTCTATCTTCAGAAACTCCTGATTAATTTTTCTTCCATAGATTCATTAGTCGTGTTCCTGAATCCAGGCCAAACATCAAGGGTTTCCATTATAGTGAGATTTCAGTTTAAATAGGTTTAGCTAAGATGTGTCTGCTTTTGTTCACTTTGAAGCTGCCTCTTTCTATGCTAATTTGTGCCGATTATGCTAATTTCTAGCTGATTTCTTCTGCTTACTTGACACACACCTGCTCAGGGTTGTGGGAACTTACAATGCCTGGCATCATTCAGTGCTGCTAAGCCTTGTCTGCAGCATTTCCAAGCCATTTATATCTAGGAAAGCACAAATCTTGGGGACAACCATCTGGATACCTTCTCCCACAGAGACCAGTTTATTTTCATACTTCACACACAATGTATGAATGTGAAACCTTTCCTTCTTCTTTCAGGACTTCTTAGTTTTTGTGGAGCCTTTCGCAGCATTGTTGTTGATTGCAGTGTGGAAAAAGACACTGCCTGTTGGTGATTTGTTTTGTCCACAGTGCCCCAACCAACAGTGGAAAAACCATAAATTGCCAGAAGGAGAATAACTGCTGTGAGATCCAACAGGTTAACTTCTGCAGAGGGGTCTAGCCTGAAGCTGTGTGAATATAAGTGACTGTGGAACACTTGGCTCCAGGTTTTTCTTTACTTTAAGCTGTGCAAGAACAGAGTTGTCAGGCAGTGCTGAGCACAGGGGCATAGGTGAGTTGCTCTCCTGAAGTGTCCCTTGCAGCTGTCCTGCAGAACAAGACCTGCCTTCAATTCTCTGGACTTGGACCAGGTGGAGATGGAGAATGCTTCAGGAGATGGTACCTGCAGACTTGCTTACAGGGCACTTTCCTTTTGAATCACTTCACAGTCAATAAAATTTATTTCCAGAAAAGGTCTAAAACAAGACCCCAAACAATTCTGATGAACTTTACCTTTCAAAGTGCTGCATGTAGTACTGACCATCAAATAGTTGCACAAGAAATTCTTAGACCAGTCGATTTAAAAAAAAAAAAAAAAAAAGAGTGAGAAAGGAGGAAAAAAAGGGGGTATTTCTTGCAGTGCCATTGCTGCTAAGAGGAATAAGAGGAATGTCAAATTGTCTATTAGCACAATTTCTCAGCTCACTTTGTTTGACCCCGGGCCTTCATTGATTCTATGGAATGGATTTGCATTGTATGTCCTGCACTGTAGTATTCCTATCTCTAAGTTCACAGCGTAAGTAAAAATGAAAAACCAACCATCTGTTTACGTATTTCCATAGCAGCAATAACTAAATTAAGGAATAAATTCATGTCCAAATCTTGTGATCTTCCAAAGCCCTTCTCTTCCACTCTTCTTAGCCACCTCTCCCTGAAAACTGGGCTGCAGTCTCCTTGTGCTGATGTATACGAGGAGGCAAAGACTGGCTCTGTGCTGATCTTAACACAGAGGTGAGGAGAAAGAAGGGCGGAGCTTCACTCCTTCAGGTCCAGAGGCCTTGACTTCATTTCTCTTTGCTTTTTAGCCCTGCACGCATTTGGAAGCTCTTCCATTTAAGAATTCCAAGCAAAATAAAGCTCAGTAGATAGAAATCTGATTTTGCACAAAAAATCTGGCATGCAAGGGTTCTTTCCTTTGACACAACCACTTCTGTGAGGCTTCTCAAATACAATATTCAAGAGATTAAGCAGTCTGACATACCAGGTCATCATCATTTCCTTGCTGGACTCGGGGCTGCTACAGCCTTAATGCAGTTTGACTTTTTTCCAAGTAGAAGCAAGACTTTTGTGGCTGTTTACCCATGGTGCTCACAGAGCAATTACTTTCATCTGGGCAGCTCAGTCCCTCTGAATGATCCCTGCTTTGCCAAGAGAATTTGTTTACTGAAGAAATTCTAATAGAATTTCACTGAGCACAGATTACATCACCTATAGCAAAACACTATCTGACATTTGTATATCATCTTTAAGATGTGAATTTTCAACAAAATGAGGAGTAAAAAACCCCACAAACTCAAAGTATGAAGGATTGTTGGGAATGGAGTAAATAGCAGATTGTTGAAATGGTGATTCTGTTCTCAAACAGAGAAGTCCAGGAGGTCTGCGTGGCTGGGGAAAATCACAAGAACTTTGTATCGCTGAGAACAAGACTCACTTCTCTGGAATTTCTGCTCAGTGTTTCAAGTCAAAACTGTTTGTTAGAAAGAAAACCAAATACATGCTGCGGAGCAACTCATCAGCTGGGGACAGATCCGGCAAAGGCGCTCAAGACTACGCATTGCACATCAGTAACATCTTCCAGTCTTGCTGGCAGGAAAAGAAAAAGAGCACTAATTCTTACTTGTTTATGAATGTTTTGGCTGCTTAGAATTATTGATATGTCCCTTGAAACCCTCTCTGATCATTTCCCATTGAGTGCAGAGGCATGTGGTGGTAAGCAGAGACCTGGCCTAGCTGCTGGACTTTCTCCTGCTGAACTCAGCGTACAAGCTGTTCATAGCAGCAACAGATGTTTCTGCTTTTTAAGGTCTGTGGGAACCTCACTTAATGTTTTTTTCCTTGTAGGAGCAAATGCCAGTATAGCAGCGATCCAATAGTTTGACCTCAGGTTTATGTTATTATTGGAAAATGCTGTGACTGGATATCCTATTGTCCATACTCAAGTAATAAGTTGCTGACTATTAATACTGTATTTGCTTCTTCATGCACAGTTTCTGTGTTTGTTGTTTAGCTACTTCCTGGCAATAAATAGGGGAGCACATAATCACTGTTGCCTCCAGCGCAAGGGGGTCTGGGAGATTAATCTTGCTTTGAAAGCACTTGGCAAGCTAAAAATAAGTTTGCTGGTAGCTGAAACAATGCATTCCCTGCATCCTGTTAGAGCTGTAAGCAGTCACCTGGCGAATTACATTAAAGGGATCAGTTTCAAGAGGTTTTTAAGGTGTAACTCCACACTGGGTGCTCAGAGGCGAGTATCTCAGAGATCTGACTTATGTCTGCTAAAACTGAGGATAAATGCTTGTATTTGAATTCATATATATATATATGTGTGTGTGTGTTCTAAGCAGTGTGAAAATCTGAGCTGACTTGATTCCCTATGTGTCAGCAGTATCTACTTTTGTCAGAGAGACCCTTGCTATACAAGAGGGATTTACTCTCAGGAAAAGGCTGTATGCCATATTTCCATGTGTAACTTCCGAGTGTGAATCAACCACTCTGACTTCAGCAGAAAGGCCTCATAAACAGTCCTTGTCTGGGGAGGTGCCAAATTCAAGCATCCCCTGGCCTCTGTTCTGAAATCCCAGCACTTCCAAGCAGTTGTGTCTCATGGGTCATATAAGCCCAGATGTCAAGATCTCCTTCCAAGGGGACAGTGTCAACGGGGTGAGGTCACCACTGATGCATGGAGTGTGGTGATGGCTTAAGGGTGTATGGTCTACATCCAGTAGTGTGACAAATTGGTCAAAGATGAAAAGTTTTCCTATTTGTGGGAAAACATAGAATAATCTAGACTGGAAAATACCTCCAAGTTCACTGTATCCAGTCTGACTTTCTGAGTCCCATCACTATACCTAAGTTCCCTAATGACTCTCTGTTCTAATACACCGGGTTCCCAGCTTTTGGGCCAGCAATATTTTGTCTGAGTCAGATGTTTAAAGAGGCTGCTGGGGAGATGAATGCTCCTGTCTTCTGCTACCTGGGGAGGGTGTTAGAGTCTGCCAGTCCAAATGTAAAATGTATTGCTGGAGGGTGGTAAAGGCATTAGTGCCTGGAAATGGGGAAAGCAAATCCCTCTGGCTTCGTTCTATTGCTGTTTGCATAGAGATAGCTTAAGGCTGAGAAATGATGACTCTCTGGCAATATCGGCTTTATTGATTTTTCCATGTGCTAGTCTGATTTTGTACAGTTTCAGAGTATGCTTGGCCTCTAACATTCATAGCCCAAGAGGGGCTGTGACCCAGCAGTAGTGAGGTGTGCTGCCGTGCTGGTCCTGCTGCTGGTGGGGAGCAACATGAAGCTGGCTGCTGGACAATGGCCCTAGCCCTGATTTCATGGTGATCCTTGTGCAGGATGATCCTCAGTGTGGAGCTGCCAGGTGGGATGCTGCAAGCAGCTGGACACGCTGGGGAACAGGGCAACTGCCTTGGGAAATCACACCATGGCCAAACCCTGATCCTTCTCTGGTTCCCTACGTGGGCTTTTCTTTCCTGAAGACTCAAAGGAAATCTCTCACAGATCTGACTGCAAGATACCTCTGTTCTGCATGGTGTGAAACACCACTCCTCCTGTGACTCCAAAGGAAGTCTCTCCAGTCTCTGCTCCCCAGAAATGCTGTCACAAAGTTACACCAAATTTCTAAAGCTTCACAGGATTTGGAAACCTTCTCCAATCAGCAGCCTCCCCATCATCACCCCATTTCTTCTAAGAACAATGATAATAATAAAAGTTATTTCATGCCTAGAATCACAGAATGGTTTGGGTTGGAATGGATCTCTGAAGGTCACTTGGTTCCAACTCCTCTGCCATTGGTAGAGCATCTCTCATTGGACCTTACCCTGACTCTCTGCTGTGGTCTCCATGTGAATCCATGTCTTTTCTTTTAGTTCCCCAGTTTTTCATCCCTTCTAAGATTGATTAATGGGGTTAAGACAGGACCCAGTTTAATGTACAAAAGGATCAAAGCAGAAACAGTCGCTTTGGTATGTCTCCCTCAAATCTGGCTTTCAGGGCATCTGCCACAGGAAGCCAGCACAAGACAAGAGCATTCCCTGGCCTTTGCATTACTTTGAAGACTGTTTATCATGCAATGTGTGTTTTGCTTCAGATTCTATGTGTTTTTATTTCTTTGTTTTCCCAGAGGTCCTGTAAACAAATATGTTATTCAAAAGAGACAAAGGATTTTAGAACAAAAGGTGGTGGCTACAAGGCGCATGAGTGCTGTCATAATCCATGGTGTACAGGCTTTCCAAAGTCTTACTGAAATAACATCAAGAAATTACATTGTTAAATGTCCCCGTATGATAGACGAGAAATACCTTTATTAAAATGAAAATTTTAACACATTGTATATTGTCTGCTAATGCTTTAATTGCTCCACTGCTGTAGTATGAAGTGCTTATGTTTATAACCACTGAGCAATAAAGAAATAAACTGCACAAACCAGTTAATTTGCGCATTGTGGATATGTATGCTTACAGTGATAATTATTTATGTGTGTGAGAGCAGGGACTGTCACTTGTGCCTGACAGGAAGATGTGAAGGGGATGGTGATACTGGAAACTGCCATCACACTGGGACTCCCAGCATCCATCACTGGTGGTTTGTTCTGTGGATGAGGCAGATGTGTCAAAATTGGCAGAAGGGAGGTTTTGCAGGTTGCCTTCAGATTACTGTATTTTAAATGAGGGTATTGTAAACAATAGGAACTCTACTAGATTCTGAAATGAATAGCTGCTCAGTCTGGAGCTAGGATTTGGGAGAAGGAAAGCATTTTTAATAAAGGCAAGGATGAGATTTACAAGAACTTAGACTCCAGTCTCCCACTGGCAAGTCTTTTTCTGACTCTCTGAATTTCAGTAGCTTTCAGTATCGGTAGTCAGTATTTTCTTAATATATTTATTTATGATGTGTTTGGCAAATTCAGCTTAAATTTGGGAATACTTTCAGATGAAGTAAAACTTCAGTTTTCAGTGGCCAAACAGCTCATCAAGGAAATAGCTGTGTGTGTCTTGGAAAGCTACAAAAGATTTCTGTCCTTCAGAAGACTCCATCCTCTTGCTCTGTGCTTTCTCTCTGCTACACTTAGTTTTGCTGTGGGCACAACTAAGCAGACCAAGGGCCTCATCATTCTCATCTGTATCTGCTGATGACGTGTCATAGCCTGCAGGATAAGATCATTCCTGACAATAATTAGTAACTCCTTGCAGTGTTTAATGGACATAAAATACATGTGTATTTTCTTTAATTACAATAAGACATTCTCACCCTTATCAACATTTGGTAGCTAGGCTTATTTATTTGTTTATCAATTTATTTTTTTTTCCCTACTTCATGCAGCATTTTTTCAAAGCCAACACAAATGAAGTATTTATTTGTATCACCAAACCCAAACCAAGGAACCAAAGTTCCTTGGGTTTTATTGGCATTGCTAAGAATCACAGAATCACCAAGGTTGGACAAGACCTTCAAGATCACCCATATCCAACCATCCACTTATCACCAATAGCTCTCACTAAACCCTGTCCCTCAGCACAAAATCCAAACGTTCCTTGAACAGCTCCAGGGTCGGTGACTCCACCACCTCCCTGGGCAGCCCATTCCAGTGCCTGACCACTCTTTCAGAAAAGAAGTATTTCCTGACGTCCAGCTAAATCTCCCCTGGTGCAGCCTGAGGCCATTCCCTCCAGTCCTAAGAATAAGGATGCACTGCCACCTAATGGCTTTGCTAACAGTAGAGGAAACGTAAGCACAAGCTTGGCTCATATAGGATTCAGAAGGAAAAATGAAAAGGTTCTGTGTTACAATAGTTACAATATAGAAAACTGTATTTAAACAGCGCTGGCTAAGATAACGTGTGCAGGGTTAGCTCCTTTTGAAGTGCTGAGACATGGCATCGCTTTACATTCCTGCTTTGCTGCAGGAGCCTGGAAGTACATAAAGGAAAATACTTGCCGTTTATTGCCATGCAATTTGAACAGCTTACGTCTATTGAGCTTAATGGCATTTCTTGCAACAGAGGTTCAAAACATTGATTTCTCATTTTAGAGAGATCTTCCTCTGGTTGATAGCAAATGAATGCAGCCTAAACTGCGTCTGGTGATGTGCTCTGAAAAGAGAATTTCCCAGGTCCATTGCTCCACACGTGCTTTGTAGCAGCAGGAGTGTTAGTCCTTTAGCTGAATAGCAAAAACGGCAAATGTTTAACAGTACGAAAGCATACCTTCCCTCCTCATCCCCAACCCTGAGTGCTCCTCTGTGTGCACTTACTGCAAATGCGCATATTCTGTTTCTGTCACCAGGTCTACATTTGTCTTCCCACAGTCTCCTGTTGCTCAGTGCCTGTCCTGAGCTGTACTCTGGATGCTGCTCCAGCATTACATTAGCATGAGAATCTTCATGTCCAGTCTGTGTGAATAGAGGTCTTGGGGCAGCAGTGGCCCTGCAGCTAAAGCAGTAATCTTGAGAGCTGGAGAGCTCTTCACCACCTGGAGGATGGCCTTGCTTTGAACTTATCTCAAATTGATTTCACAGAATCATAGTATCATAACAGTTGGAAAAGGCCTTCAAGACCATCTTGATGCCAACTCAGTATCCACGTCCACAGAACCATGAGCTTCACCATCACATCTCCACAGTTCTTGAACACCTCCAGAGGTGATGACTCCACCACTTTTCTGGTGGAGTGCTGGCATGTGCTAATGCCTCATCACTATTTCAGAGATGAAATTTTTCCTAATATCCAGTCTGAGCCTTCCCTGACACAGCTTGTGGACATTCTCTCTTGTTCTATCACAGTTATCACTGTTACTGGGAGAAGAGGCTGATTTCCATCTCAGCACAGCCTCCTTTCAGGGAGTTGAAGAGAGCAGTAATGTTTCCCCTGAGCCTCTTCTTCTCCAGACTGAAGAGTCCCAGTTCCCTCAGCCCATAAGACTTGTGCTCCAGACCCCTCAAAGCTTCGCTGTCCTTCCCTGGACACACTCCAAGGCCTCAATGTCTTTCTTGTATTGAGGGGTGCAAAGCTGAATATAGTTCTTGAGGTGCGTTCTCACCAGGGCTGAGTACAGGGAGACAATCACTTCCCTGCTCCTGCTGGCAACACTACATAGAAGCCAGGATGCCATTGGCCTTCTTGGTCACTTGGGCAAACTGCTGGCTGATGTTCAGCCAAGCATTGACCACCACCCCCATGTATGTTTCTTCCCATGTATGTTTCTTCCACATATTTTTCCAGCCACTCTGCCCCAAGCCTGTAGCTTTGCCTGGGATTGTTGCGGCCAAAGTGCAGATCTTGGCACTTGATTTTATTGAAGCTCATACAATCAGCCTTAGCCAGTTTGTTAAACCACTTGTTTGAGAACCATGCAGGAGTTCTGTGCAGTGCTCAGCATGTGGCCCATTGCTACTGGCCATGTAGTGCTGCAAATTTTTTCATAATCCTGTTGTATTCCCCTGGATGACCTCAGAAGTAGTGAGGAATGTTGTTTGCTCTTTCCTGCTGAATTTTGTTAATCGCATTCTTGCGTGCATGTCTGATGTCCCAACTGCATAAATTGAAGTTCTTTTAAAAGTCAGTGTGTACCTAATTGGTGAGAGTTCTCATCTCCATTGTAACTGAGGAGAAGGTGGGAGGGAAAGAATATGCCTGCATAAAAATGCAGCAGTTACAGAAATAATCACGTCTAAAATGGCCCAGCTGGGTAAAAGTTGTAGCTATGAGGTTAAGTTGCATAATTCCCCTAAGATTTGAATGGTTAAATTTGTACTCAAATTACAATGTACAGTTAACATGTTTATTTATTTAAGAAATGCTGTGATTAAGTTACCTATGCATAATGGTGGCTTCTGTGAGTGCAAATAAGTTGAATTAAAAAACTAAAACTCTATGAATATGGTATATTATATGAATATGAAAATTGTTCTGCCCGTGTCCAATAGAGTGCTTTTCGCGAATGATCAGTGCTATGGATTTGTTCCTCTGGGGAAACAAAATCCCGCACACACTTCAAAAAAACGAGTGTTGGCAGTAGAAAAGTGACTCTGGAAATATGCACAGGGAAGTTATATATAGTGAAGTTATATATAGTAAAGAAATCTGTTCTCTGCCCTGCATGCAAGGAAGGCGCACGCAAAGGGCTGTGCCCCAGAAAGGAAGACTTTCTTCTGCGAAGTGACCATTGAGCTCAGCACACTGACTGGAATTTGTCAAAGTTTGCAAACTTCCAGCAGTAAGCAAGTGACACTTTTCAGGCATGACTTCCTCTTACCAGCCTGCTTGTCTGAACCCCAAGATAACGGCTTCTGGCACATTATGCATGCATTTCTTTATTTCAACTTCTGTGTGCTTGTGGTTGGGCAGTGCTGGACTGGAATCACCCCTGCTCCTAATTGATTTGCACCCAAGGTCAGTTTGGCTTAGGACCCGCATTCCCAGCAGTCACAGTGTTGTTCTAAGGATGATTTATCCTCCTTGGCCCAAACGAGTTCCCTGTGCCAGTGTCAGATGGTGCACACACAACTGAGAAATTCAATTTTTCTCTCGGACACTTAAATTCCACAAGAGATGAAGCTCTGTTAATTCTCATGTAGCTTTGATCATGGTGAATGAAATGCCAGTTGCCAACAGGAGGTGAAAGGAAGTCATTTAAACTGATTGTTTGTAAAGGAAGCTATCAGTTAGGGCTTAATGTGTTTGGCCCAAGCTGAACTTTAAAATGGGATCTTAAATCGCTTTTAGGTTGGTCTTCTGAGCTGACTCCAGAGAGCACAATGATGCTGGGCAAATAGAGTAACGATTCTGTAATTCTTTTTAAATTGGTCAAAAAATGTTTGTACAGTGTGACAACAGTTAGTGAGATGATTAGCTAGGTCAGGAGGAAGGGCATGTTTTGTGCAGGGGAATTTTTCCAGAGCAGAAGGGAAAAGTGGGGGAAATGTCTCTTCTGTTCTCTGGGTAGCAGGAATGATTTGGAAGCTCTAGTCTCAGATAAAACATGATGTCAGCCAGTATCTCCCTTTTTCAGAGCTTTGGTTGCTCATCTCTGGCTAGCTTTAGCAATAGCTTTAGCTTTCTGATTTGAACTCAATCCTAATCTAATGCAATAGTGTTGGTAACTTTATTTTCCTAACCAGGGTTGTTGTTGCTTACTCAGTATATTTTGCATTGCTTTTCCTATCTAACTTTCCACTCATCCAAGTGTAGTGCTCCAATTCATTTAAAGCCTCTCTCATCCAACAGACCAACACACATGATGGGAGTTGCAGAAAAGGCTGTTATCAGACAGAGAAGCCCTTTCTAAAAAAAAGGAACATTAAAAAAGCACAGGAAAGTCATCAGAACTTTTGCCTGCAGCTCAAAATGCTCAGAAGCCAATGGTCTCTCTTGGACCAACATGTAACTGCATATGTTATTGCATCCTGCATGCTTCTTTCTAAGCTGCACCCATGCATGCACCCACCATGCAAAAATGCCAGCAATGTTGTGAGACCCTGATAAAACCTACAACACTGAGTTTTTGAGGTAATCAATTATCAATGAGTTGTCCACTGAGTGGGTATCCCAAGCACAGACCCAGTGTTGCACAGGGAATTCCTTTCCTCAGGCATCTGGGCTGAAGTTAAGCCCACACCCATGGGCTGTCGCTGTACCTCTTTCAGAAAGAGATTTGTTCATTCATCCATTCATTCTCTTCATCTGGACTGAGTTCTCATTGTTGCCTGAGCTGCTTTTGCGGTGTGGATTGTTCCTAGAATCCCTGGAAGATTTTCTTCATCTCTCTTGCACCTCTCCCTCCTTTCCACTGCATTTGTAGATGGGAATGCTCTTTAAGCAGTGTGCAAATCCGTGTATGATGAAATCAATTCTTTGGCTTTTTCTCAACTCCTTGTTTCTGGCAGCTGGTCCTTCATAGTGGTGCACTAATAGGGCAAGTCAATAATACTGTATGATTGAGAGGAAAAGCAGAGGCTGATTTCTTTGAAACCTGGAATACCTTTTGGTGTTTGAGAAGCAGTGTGGAAAAGGCCACACGATTTTGTCATTGGAGCCTTTCTGAAGTGGAGCCAGCTTCGTCTCACAGCCAGAAAGCAAGCTGGGTCAGAAAGCTGGCAGAGCTTTTGGTTCAATTTTCATCTTTGTCTGAATGAACGGGCTGTGAGTGCTGCTGAAGACTGAGCTCTCCATCCCTCTGCTGCAGCATGAGGACTGCAGTGGTTTGTACTGGATGTCAGTGGGGTGGAAAGAAGCTTGGGTTCAAAGCAGAGCTGCCAGAGCATTCTGGTTCATGGTGGAGAGAAGAAGGGTGTTCCTTTCTGCTTCCCAGCTGCAACCAACTTCTTTGGAGCAGAGAAGGCAATGGATTCCCACCAGCAGTGTCCTCACCAGGGGACTGCAAAGCCCTCACCAGCCAGTACCAACGCCTGCTTCCTTTGGGGTTCTACTTTCATATCAGAGCAGATGCCATCAGAAGTCTGTTGTCTGGAGAGGCAATGGAAGAGATGACTTCCTGTGTATGAAAGTCTCTATGGCAGTCTCGTGGGACAGGGCAGAATGCTGGGAGCTTCTGCCCAGAGAAATAATATTTCTTTGGTATTTTCTTAGAATTGTGGAGGGAAAACTAATTCATCCATGTTGCATTCAGTTCTAATTTATTGCTGTTGTCTGTGTTTCTAATTTTCTGTTTGCTGAAGTGAGAGAAGTCTTTGAAGAGTTATATATTCTCTCGATTTATGTCCTTGTAGATGCTAAACACAATGAGCAGTTTTCCCTTGCCTTTCTGTCCAGTTGAGTCTGTGCCTTTCATTTTCTCACAGAAGTTTTGTTGTGCATGGTTTTGTGGCAGTTCCATTCCACTCCTCTGCAGTGGGTCTGCCCTCTGTAGTTCAGTTAGATCTGCACATCCTGGGCATTTGCATGGATCCAGACACTTCGAAAAAATGCTTTTGGGTTACATTTTCTTGTAATTTGATCTCTGCAAAACTGGTTGCTGGAGGACAGTTTTGCAAGAACACAGTTAAGTTGTTATATATAATACATATCATTATATGGTTCAACCCATAGTTTGGAAGTTCTTCATTTTATGTCTTATTGCTCCTGTCAGCCTTCTTGGCTTGGCTGTGGCCACCTGGAGGCCTGGGCTCTCTCTGGTGTAAATTCCACTGTGCTGGGCCCTTAGACATGTAGCATGCATGTCCATAGAGGAGGTAGCTGGTACTACTGAAAATGAGCATTTCTTGCTTCTCCCTTCCCCTACTCGTTCATGGTTTACTTCAGATTCTTACTTTTCTCACAGAGTATTTCTCTTTCACGAGTAAAACTAGCTGTTGAGCATTTCTGGCTTATGGCACTTCTTCCGTGTTCTCATCGCTGTTGACAAAGAAATGTTGAATGAGAGAAGTGTTATAAAACCACGTCTATATATTTATTCCTTGTGAGTTGTTATCTTGCTGTGCTAATGATGGCTCTTTAGTATGAGATACACAGGCATTTCTGAGTCACCCATGTAACCATTTGGTTCTGAGACGAGGGAAACCCGCTCTCAGCGCTGGTGTGCGAAAGGAGAGGAGTGAGACTGGATGGCACTGGGACAACTTCTGGACTGTCATCTCTACAGTGCTGAGGCGTTCTGGCTTTGTTGTTTTGCTGCCTTCCCTTAGCATGGAATTACTTATTCATATGTAATATCAACATGACTTTGTTGCCTACACACAGAAACCCTACCTATCTCCAGGCAGTTGGAGTGGGACTACAGCAGTGTGGCTCTTAAAACCAAAGGCACGAAGGCTCTCTTAGTGTTTCCTCTCCTGGGAATTAAAAAGAAATGGAAAAATATCTTGCCAATCTGGAGCTCTTATTACAGAGAAATACACAGCTGTTGCTGCTCACAATACATATTTCAACCATTTGAAATAATTCAGATTTGCCAGTCTGGGGCATATCTACTTAAAATTCAACTCAGTGCTTCTTGGTGCATGTGTGAATAGGAGTTTTGCCATTGATTTCATGGAGGGCAGAAACAAGCCCTGTTGTTTGTCATCCTATGAGTAATACACTTCCTGCATGTACTGAATGTTCAGGAAATCAACCCAAAGTGGTAGACCTGATGTCTGAGCACTGGAGCTGTGAGACCAGTTTCCCACTTTCTCACAGAAAGGTCTGTGAATTAGCACACAGCAGATGACACATTGATGGGAACAACCTGGAACATAAATCTCAGTGATTATAGCTAGACAAGAAGGATAGAGAGTGGTGCATGCAATTCTTCACTAGAGTGCATGTTTTCAAAGTGAAGGGACTTACAGCGTCAGGAAAGGTATGTGTGCCACTCCATATTTTATTTGTTTGAAGGGCTAACTGAAGCTTTGGCAGCATTTGGATGTTAGATGTGACACAAGCTTTGTCAGTACAAGATAGGGTTGCATGACACGGGCTGAGAGTCTGAGTTACTTTACTGAGATTGCACAGGGCTGCTTCTTTGTGAGAAAAAGCATGTATGAACCAGCTCATTGCACTATTAATGATTACCCATCCTCCATTATAGAGCAGCATGAGTTGCATAGCTAGCATATCTAACCATTAGCTAATGAGCATGTTCACTTCTGTCCAGGCTGAACTGAGAATGGGGGAACGCACTCTTCTGGCTGTACATTAACCATGTGTGCTGTGGGATCCAGCTCCAGACCAATGCTGTGAGTTGGAGGGGGCAGCAGTGCTGAGCAAGGCACAGGAGGGAAAACAAGGGATGCGTGGGTGAAAAAGCAGAGGAAAGAGGCTTGGATGAGAATGCAGCAAGCTTGGGAACAAACGCCTTGCAAGCCAGGGCTATCTTGCACAAACAACGTATCTAAGAGGAGATAGGAGTCTCCGGTGGCTTAGAAGAGGCATCAGATGAACACCTTGGACATGCCCTCTCTGGAGCATGCAGATGACTGACTGGTCACTGGGCTGCCTTCAGCTGACAGACACGCTCTAAAGCTAGGGCAGATGCTGAACAAACAGAGCAGCCTTCCAAGCTGCTGCTTGGCTGCCCTTTGGCTGAGACCTGGAAGAATCCCACACCCAGAGGCCATACTGGTGCCTCACTTGGCTGGTTCTGTGCCTGCCCACACCAGGCCTGACAGACTGTTGTCTTGTATGGACCTTCAGGTTTGGTTGTGCCTTATCCCAAGTGCAATATTTCATACATATTTTTGTAATTCATTGAGCACTCTCCTTTGCTCTCGTGGCAACTAGCCACCTATTTAATGTATTTAGTGTATTTAATCCAAAAATAAGTGTTGTAGATTATAAATAGCTCCTGCACACACAGGGAATCTATTCCAAGAAAATGGTTGGATGAGGTGCCTGAAGGAAAGAAAGGCATCTTGGTTCAGTGAGGTGCCAAGGTACACACGGCTGGCTTCCCCTGGCCAGTGGGAATGGATTGCTGTCAGAGTTCTTCCTATGTTTGCACCTTTTCCTGAATGTTATGTTTCAGGCAGCTGACTTAACTTCGGTAATGAATAGCTGCAAAGAGCCATAACATGAAAGCATCTCAATCCCCGTAGTGTTAGTAGTATTAAGTTCTTTACAGAAAGAGTGGTGAGGTGCTGCAACAGGCTGCCCAGAGAGGCTGTGGATGCCCTGTCCCTGGAGGTGTTCAAAGCCAGCCCTGGGGGTGGGCCCTGTGGTCAGCCTGGTCTGGTATTAAATGGGGAGGTTGGTGGTCCTGCATGTGGCAGGGGGTTGGAGATTCGTGATCCTTGAGGTCCCATCCAACCCTGGCCATTCTGTGATTCTGTGTGATTCTATTTCTCTTCTGTTTGAGGAATCAAGGAAAATACATTACAGATGCTCTTCTCTGTCTGTCATAGTTTTTTGTCATAGATCTGATGTAGACCTGGAAAAACTATTATTTTGATACACAGCAAAGGAGAATGAGAGTTTGCCAGCTGCAAAGGGCCATTTAGAATTGCAGGAATGAAGTAACTCAGTTTTCCAGCATTGTTACCCTTACAGAGCTCTGCTGGAGATGCCAAACAGTAAGAGCTTGAATGCAGCTGATAGACTTATTTTTCTTTTGCAAGTACATGGATCCCAGTTATCATACAGTTTCAAGGTCTTAAAGACATCATTCCTACCATACTGAAGATGCCTAGGGGATGTTTAACGCTGATCACCAGGCACTGGGGTGAAGCAGAGACCCAAACACAGAGCTCTCCATTCTGGGGCCACACAAACAATTGCACTACCATGGCCATGCTGTCACCCAGTGACATCCAAGCTGTGGGCACTGCCACTGGAAACTCACAAGGCTATTGTAGGCCTCTGTGTCCAAGGAGCTGCAGATGGAAAGAGGACATCTGTTTTCAACTTGCATTTGCAGTTGTTCCCAGTGCAAACGCCTGCATAAGGCAATACAAAAAAGCACTGAAGAAAGGCTCAGGGCAAGCCCTTCAAGCTGCTTCTAACCTGCTACAGCCTCTCACTGCATCCCCTTTGCACACTGAACAGGAAAGGTCAGACAAGAGACGTGAGTTTTAAATTACCTGTGACAGAGGCTTCCAAGTGATGGGACTGTGGACGAGGCTTGGAGTGTAAGACCAGCTGTTTAAGACAAGTCAGCTTTAGCTTTCTGACTTGTATGCAAATTAATTTTCCTTTCTTGCAGGACTTCCACTTACAAAGAGCTTAATAACCTTTTCCCATGTTACAGCTCTTACTACTTGTGAGCAGTGACTTGGAGTCCTCATTAATCACGCTGACACTGCCTTTAAACTTCTGACAGGGAAAATCCTGCCAAGGTGGTGTGGTCTGTCAGTAGCATTTTAGCTCACTCTGTCTTGGCCTCTGATAACTTCAGTCTCCACTTATCACTTTCCCATAAAGAGAAATGGAAGTGACAGATGTATCATATTGTTTTACTTATCTTAGGGCAAATATTCTGTCTAACGTGTGTATCTGTTGTGATTTAACATGCTAAGACAGTATCTCTGATGATACTGGAGTAGCCCAGCATAAACTGTGCTGTGTATCTTTCAAGTAGTTAATTAACATACAACAGTATTATATTAATTGTATAGCAGAGTGAGGAGATTGGGATGATAATTAATTACAGTTACTCGCTATGAACTGGATGCTTAATGCTAAAACTGCACTCTTATATATCCAAGTGGCACTTCTGGTCTTTACTGTCCTGAGAGTCTATTCTTTCAAACTTTCAATTACCACAGTCAGGTGGTTCAATGTTCATGTGTAAGTCTTGGCAATTCCACAGAAATAAAACTGTCTGGATTATGTTAAGGTTGCTAAAAACCTGTGGACTCTGGGTGTGTTTGGAAGGGAAATTCATTGAGGATTCCCAGCAACGTAGAAAGGAAGTCCCTGAATTGGAAATGGACACATGCTTATCGTATATGCTTACAAATTATCTTATAGCTACCACGAAACATGGAACGTGGGAATGGGAAGGCTTTTGGTTTGAGCGAGCACACTCTTACAAGCTCCTGTCACATCTTTGGATTACAGTGCAAATGCATTTATAGTGGAACCAAGTGGAACCAGGGGTTTTGTCTCCAGGAAAGCCTTTGTTATTCCTCTAATAATTGCTATCAAGTTGTGTATTTGGTGCAGATGACAGCGAGAGTAGAAACCAGATGGCACAAGGTGCTTATATAAGGCTTATGTTAGTGTGGTGAGATCTGGAAGTTGTTCTGAGAAGGAGTAAGACATGCAGGAGATCAAGCCCTGTTGCTGGTAGTTATTAAAAGAACCTGCAAAGGAATAAATATGGAAAGGAGTGTGTGTCAGAAGCATTGCTGTGAAGCACCCTTAATTTCTTGCACCCATTTATCTTTCAGTTATAGACAAGAACCAGGGCACTTTCAGCCTCAAGTCAAACCAGATGTAAATACCTTGTTTTGGAGTAAGAGGTCGTTCTCCAGGCAAAATGCTGTATTTGTCTTAACACTTCACTTAATGAACATTTGAATGTGGGTTTTCCTTGTTTCTGGAAGGAAAGCTGTCTTTCCCAGTGTGCTCAGTTTGCTTTCTGCTTGTGCTCAAAAAACATTGGGGTCTCCCACATGCACCATTGATCACTGGAAGTCAACATTTTGTGAGCTCAAAAGAACAGATATTTTTTGTCCCTAATTTTCTTCCCTTCAATAGTCCCATACCACTGCCATTTAGTTTCTAATCTTTGGTTCTCCCATTGTGGAGAACTCAGTAGTACAGTCATTCTTGAAACAGATGCTACAAGAATGGACTAGTTTATTGTATTTTTTACAAATATCAGCAGATTTACACAACATTCACTACTGAACATGGAGGGTGACCAGAAATTAATTTCCCTGAAATGAGTGTGCTAGACCCTATTTCTGAGTAATTTATAGCAGATATGTTAGAGTGGTCAGTCCTCATGGAAAGCAGTCTTTTATCTCTGACACAAGCAGCATGGCTCTAATGGGAAGGGACTCTTCAACTGAGACAGTTTAAAAACACTTGCCTTTTGACCCCTTTCTTTGAGAAGTGATTGAATGTGTGGAGTGTTTTTGCAAGGGGTGCAGAATAAATAAGCAGCAAGTGAGCTGTCACAAACTGTAGAGTGAAGGTTGTATTCTCTTTTTGCTTGTGTTTTGCCAGATTAACTTCAGTGGAAGGGATGGCTGAGCTGAGTTGAGCCTGTTTCTGTGATGAGTTACATGTGCTGCACAGAAAGTTGGAGTGAAAGTTTAGTAAAATCTGCCTTGTTTAGAGAGAAATTTAGGAAAATATCTATCAATACTAATAAGGTGGCAAAAACAGCATGCAGAAGATGGAAATAACTGTATATTTTGTGCCTGTGGCATAACCCTACCATCTCTCAAGCCTCCCAACCAAGAGGGTTTGAAAGCTTTGGGACCTCCACTCACTCATGTCTGTGTTAAAGCATCCATCACTTTGGAGTGCCCGTGACTCCGCAGGAGCTTCAGCCAAGGAAAACACAGCTGAGAGGAGATGCCCCAGCAGGGGTATGTGCATGAAATCTCCAGGCTACGTTTGCTTTGGCATGAACTCCAAGAATGGCCGTGGGGGCTGTCAGTTCCCCTGTGCACTGCAGACCTGGTGCAGCTTCCCTCCATACCCCTCACTCCGCTCTCCCACTGGTTCCATCACCTGGGCTGCACTGGTCTGTGTCAAGCTGTAGCAGGCCTCTGTATTGCAGGGTGAAGACCATGGTGCATACTGATCTCACTGTGATGTGCTTTAATGGAGATTGCAACACTGCAGTTGCCGCTAAGCAGCCCCGGTAGAATATAAGGAAATGAGTGCGGCAGTGCTGCATCAGGGGCAAGTGGGAAACTGCAGGATGTGTTTTATCGGGTGAGATATCTGTTTTCATTGGAATATTTTACATTATTAAATATGCATATCTTGTATTTCAATACTGTGACCAGGGTCAAATATTGCCCCTGAAATACATACCTTAGACTTTACACAACCTGTCCAAAGGTGGGAGAGCAGAGATTAGGGCGCTTTGCAGACAGCGTGCTGAGGTTCAGAGATTAGGGTCCACATGCTTAAAGATGTTTAGACTGTGGAAGGTCTGGGCTTACGTCATTTACCCAAGCTCACAATATGGAGTCTGAGGCAGAGAGGTAACTGAATGCATTTGCTCCACCACTTTGCTTTCTTGTTTGCATGTGTGAAAATTACATATGCTCATTAGCATGAGCATGTTGAAAAGCACATTTTTGGACAGTCACTTTATCCACTGTCTTTGGATGTCCTCCATGCATGTGGCTTGGTGCTTTACTCACTGGAACATCTTTCTCAGCATTTGCAAACTGTTGAAAATCAAATTTGCCAATTAATCATATGTCATTGATGACAATGACACTATATGAAATTAAAACACACACACACACACAAACCTTTTAGGTGTAGATCTTCAGTTAGCACAGATTTCTCACTGAGGTACCCTTTGGCTCAAGCCTTCAAGCACTTTTCAGTGTGTAGTTTGCGAAGACAATATTCACCTCGCTGGGAATCCATCATGACACAAGATGTGGTCAACATCAGGCTCTGTTAATTAGATGCTTTGGTTGCATTAAGATGTAGCAGTCTTGAGTGCTTCACTTCCTTTGCAACCAAATGGCTGTCTTTCTCCATGCTTGCCACCATGACATGGTAAAAAAGAATGAGCATGCAAACTTTAATTTTGTATCATGAGATCTGATATCCTACCTGTTTTGTTCCTCTATACACATGCAGGAACTGTGCAGGTAGCTGTGTGTGTCTGGTTAAAGGCATCTCTGACACAGTGACTCAATGGTCTTCTGAAGTCTTCCGCATTGGCCTGTGCTGCTATGGGGTGACCACTGCTAATCCTGAATGGAAAAAGCACATAAACTTCAAGCAGAGGGACCTTGTTCTAACTGTTACAGAGACTGGGTAAAGGAGAACTTTTTATCTTACTGACTGACACGTAGAGGGATGGCCCAAGCCTTGTCAAAGGAGCCAGGACTGACAAGAAGCACATACGCACCTCAGGGCCAGTTGGTGTCTGTTAGCCAGGATGCCAAGAAAGATTTCACATTCTTCAGCTCTAATCTCTTATAACAAAATGGAATTCAAACCTAACCCCTAAGAGAATAAGTCTGCTCTGGTTAGTGTCAAGTCAAGTCTCATGGGCTTGTTTTTGGTGGATTAGACTAAGGTTTACCTATTTTCAGCTTGAACAGCAGCACTATCATTTTAGGTGATATTTTCAAAAGGTGTTTATTTTTGCTACTAATCTGAGATGAGCCCTCTATTTATCCATGAAGCGGAGGAAGCAGCCCGGGGTAATTCCTCTCAGTAGCTGTGATGATCTCTGGAAGCAGTGCCTGATGGTTTCTGTTGCATGGTTCCCGTGGAGCCTTTTTCCATGGCTAAGTTAAAAACAGTTGCATCGCATTTCAGCTACCTTGATCCAGCACTAATGTGTTTCCCTAAAAATGCCTCTGACTGAAAACAGAGACTTTTTGTCTCCTACGTGGATTAAAGATCATAACAGTGTTTCTGGAAAATATGCATCCACCCTCTGCCTCGGTGTTTTTATTTAATGCGTATTTTTTTGGTGCATTTCGTATGTTTGGCTCCAGAGGTGAGATAATGCCTTTTACTACTAGGAAAAAATAAACGAAATATTGTCACTGTCCCAGTTTGTCATCTTCTCATGGAGCAACACGGGTTGGCTGAAATGAAAAGGTGAGAAGGGTAACTGCCTTTGCCCAGATTTTCAACCCTTCTCCTCCCAATCTATTCTTTGCCACCAAAAAATTCCCTGTGCATCCACATCATTGCCTTCTCTGCATTGCCCCCTACTCCTTCCCTGCTCTGTTGCATGCTGTCCTGCCTATTCTGACCTTCTTTCAAGGTGTAATACCTGTGAGGACCCTCAATTCTTGCTGTAAGATTCCCCGATAGTTCTTCAGCTCCATTCTCTTTCTTCTCCCTCTTCTCTTTATTTATTCATTTATTTACTGTGTGTGTGTGTGTCCTTTCTCCCCATTCCTTACTATCCAGATCTGTTCCATGTGGATTTATGGATCATAGAATGAATCATAGAATCATGGAATGGCCTGGGTTGAAAAGGACCTTGAAGATCATCTAGTCTCAACCCCCCTGCTATGTGCAGGTTCACCAACCACAAGATTATCTCTGTTGGTTTTTGCCTCAGCTTTCTGTCTAGCTCTGCCTCCTGCTTCTTTGCTTCATGTGGCCTATTAGTCTGGCACCTAATCATAAAGAGACTAGGAAGAAACTCCCTCTCTTTCTAGGGAGCTAGCTATAATTATTCAGGGCTTTTTCTATCTCAGTCTTGGTTTGGCTTTTGTCTGAGATATGATGCTGCTGCAGATGCCTTCTGAAGTTAAAATGACATGGAAAACCCCCACGCTGCCCAAGCATTGACAAACACTTAGCAGCTAAGCTTGGACTACACAATATCCCTGGAAAGAACAGATTTGGTCTGGACATCCACATGAAAGGCACCCTGGTTTGCAGATGGCCAACACCAACACAAGGCCTTTCAAATCTCAGACCCAAGATGCTCTTTAATAGTTCTGTTTTCTGTTTGTTTACACCTTTGGTCCAACTCTGATCCCCCTGAACATATGAACACAGACAACTGGAGATCTGGTGGAGTCACCACTAAGACACTTGATGCAAACACAATACTGCAGTGGGATTAAGGCTATTTACAATACCTGGTTCCTTTCTTTTTAATTGTAGCAGATGCAAAAAACACTGTTAGAACAGTCAGTTGTAAATGGATTAGCAAAATTCACAGCACATACCTCTGTAAACTCCAGTGAAACATCTTACACCCCAAACCATGACCTTCATAGCATTTTAAAGGTGGGGTGGGAAGGAGAGAGCGATCATCTTTCCTGTTCAGGATCACCTTTGACCTTTCAAACCTCTTTGTGCATCTTTGCTGACCCTAAAAGTAGGATCCAACTGAGGTCTCTGACCAGCAGGACAATGTTTCATCTGCTCAGCATCTTCTGAGCTCATCAAGGACATAAGGAGCTCGCTGTGTTGCTGGGGAGTCGGGGTTGCCCTCCTCCTCCTGCTCTGCAGTGTGCAGAGACTGCGTGTTTCCAGGGTGGAAGTGCTCTTCTGAAAGAGCCCCCTTCTGTCACAGTGATTAAACTCTGCTTCTGAGATATTCCCTTGTCCAGCAAAACCCAGAAAATAAACTTGAGGTTGTGTCATTAACATCGTTATGGATGATTTGTAGGAAACAGTGCCTATTCCCACACAAACAACATAAATAAAACTCCTGATAAGCACTTTACTAGATTGAATTCCTCATCCCTTTCTTTGAGACTGTTCCAAAATTTAGCATGCAGCTTCATCAACTTCATACATGCTGGAGTCGGGCAGGTCAAAACTAACATGACCCCGCACAAGCAAAAGCATCTCTCGCACGAGAAATCACTTTCAGCTTATTTACTATATGTAAAACAGTCCCAGATCATTCCTGCCCCAAGGCAACAGGAACAGCGCAGTGTTTCCTTAACCACCGCCACCCTTCAACACTTTCCAGGAAGCAAGCCTTGTTCTCAGGATGGCCCCAGTGCAAGGTCATTAGAGCCAAGATGAGGCTGATGAAGCAAAATGATGAAAGCCTCAACTTCAATGTGTTCAGAGCTATCAGGGTTATTAAAATATGGGTATTGTTGCCTGCTGCTGAACCTCTCTTTTCTCTTTACTACTGACCACACTTTCTTTCAAACATGAGACTCTAAGGCTTGCTTTGCAAAGAGTTGAGTACAGGACTGCCTTCACCTGCAGGTTACCTTGTTTGGATTAACAAGGCTGTTTCCATGAATTAAATGAAAACATATGTAAGCTACTATAACTTTTTTAATTACAAAGACAGTAAAGTGTCTTTTTAGCTGATACATGCCTATGTGGGAGGCAGGCATTACAGGAAAAGCAGAGAGCAGGGTTAAGCAATTCAGGTAGTGATTCAGATCCACTCTGAATGGCAAAATTTCTAGGGAAATTCTAGGGAAACATATTTATCCCAGGCCTAAACAGCAATCCTTTAAATCAGAGTTCTTTCAGAGCTGTGGCACTCAGAACCACCCACAAGGTTTCAGCACTGTGCTCAGTGTGATCCAAATTCTTTAAAAATTAGAGCTTTTGGGAGGGATTGTAGCCACTTCTAGGCTTCAGAATGCAGTTAGTTGGTCACTTAATATCTACAGGCAGAAATCTAAAGCAGCAGAAACTTCTCTTCATTTCAGACCTCGTTACTGGATGATTTCCACTTGAGGCAGGAGGGTGAAGAGCACAATGTACAGACAGGTGTCTCCTGGTGCCTGCATCCCAGCATGCAGATGCTGCTCCTCTGCTGCTCTCTCAGGATCAGGGATGGCTGTGAGATAAGAGGGCTCAGTCCTGTGGGAAATACCACAGCTCTCACGGGCTTCAAGACAGCACGTGCTGCCTTTGCTTACTCATTATTTGTGTAAAGAAAAAGAAGGAACTATGGAAGAATAAACATTCAAAATGTCATATCAACAGCAAAGGCAAGAAGTGGAAAAAAATCTGCTGTGCAGAACTCCCTTATTCAACTGAGAAAGAAGGAACAAGCAACAGCACCTAGAGCAGAGAAACACTCCGAGTTTGGGAATTCACAGTGCCTGCAGCAGAGCATGGCAACAGTGGATGCTCCACAGGGAAATGCCTGAAAAAGCCCCAGAACTTCTCCAGTTCAGAGTCTACTGTTCACTGGTTTTCTTGGTACTGGACAATATAACAAAGGGGTTAACAGCTTAATTGTAACTGAATCATAGATTGGGATCTGCATTATTTTAACTATTATAGTCTTCCTGGTACAGAAGGGGAAACTGAGGCATTGAAGGAGTGAAGTGTCTTGTTCAAACATTCCCTGTTGCCTAGCCAAAAATAGGAAGCAAAATGGTTTGAGTTCTCTTACATCCCCTTATTACTTCTCTGATGGCTTGGCATGGGTTTTACAGTTTATTACTTATCTCCGACTTTCCTGGCTGTAACAAAATGTGAGTACATTCTAACTGTAAATGAGGTTATTCATCCTACAGGTGAAAGTGACACCAGGGCTGCCTCACACACCCTCATCTCCCCAAATTCTTCAATAACGCTAGGGAGTTATGTACTGACCAAAGCTAGGATAGCTGACAAAGGCTTTGCAAAGCCATCGTCATTTTGTGGGTTTTCTTGTGGGGAGTTTAAGGGTGACAGCAGGATATGATAGAGCAGCCAGAGCCAATGCAGCATTTTATGAAAGTCTGTCGTTGCTAATCTCCTTTTTATGAACGGTAGGGAAGTGGCAGTCATTCACAGGGGTAAACAGCAGTCCCAGCAGAGATGCTTTGAACTGCAGTGCTCCTTTGGGAGAGATGTGAGATAAAGCCGAATCTGGAAAGCATCAGTGATGGTGCATCGAGGGCCGCTCATCACCGCCGGGGTTCCGGACCTTCCCCTTTCTGTCACTTTCTGTCCCCCCCACCCCACCCCTTACCCCGCGCTCCCCGCAGCCGTGGGACCGCGAAAGACACGAGTTGGGTCCGCGGGGTCCCCCCGACTTCCTCCGCACATCTGCCGGGGTCCCGCCCTGCCGCGGAGCCGCATCTGCCGGCACATCTGGGCGGGCGCGGCCCCTCCCCGCGGGCACATCTGGCGGCCGCGGGGGGCGGCCCTCCGTCGGGGCGGGAGGAGCGGCTCTCGGCGCAGCCCCGCCGCCGGTCGGGGCGGGCAGAGCCGGCGCGGCGCGCAGCGGAGAGGCGGCCCGATGGGGCGGCCGGCCCGCAGCCTGGCCTCGCTCCGGCTGCTGCTGCTCCTGGCGCTGGGGCACGCCTGGACTTACCGGGAGGAGCCGCAGGACGGCGACAGGTGAGTGTCCCCCGTCCGCGAGTTACCCTGCGCTCCCCTTCTTTTTTCCTTTCCTATTACTGATTTTCCACCCGGCGCCCTGTCTTACAGGGAAGTCTGCTCGGAGAACAAAATCGCCACCACCCGCTACCCGTGCCTGAAGCCCACGGGCGAGCTCACCACCTGCTTCAGGTGAGCGCGGAGCCGCGGGACACACGCGTGGGCGCGGCGTTAACACCGCGGGCACAGCGTGACCGTCTCGAGCTCCTTGCCTGTCCTCTGCTCCGCGCGGAACCATCCGGCGTTCCGAACCCCCGGCGGAACGGGAGGCTCGGTCACGGCGTGCGGCATCTCTGCTGGCAGCTCACCTGCTGTCCGCGGAAAAGGTTGGGTAACGCTGCCAGTGTCACCTCCAAGGCAGCGCTGGAGAGATTGCGAGGGGTTTGGCTGCTGGACCCCGGCTGTCAGTCGTCGATGCGGATGGGTGCAGACAGGAGGGCAGTGGAGCTGCATCAGTCACAGAATGACCAGGGAAATGTGCTGGGCTCACCCCAGCGAGTAGCCGTTTGAGTTTTTAGGTGGATGAATCAGACCTTCAGAATGACTGAGTGCTTCAGCTCTGCGGGACAAGTCATCTGAGAGCTCTGCAATTAAATGAATTCAGGGCAACCCCAATTCTCTTCTCTTCTCTTCTCTTCTCTTCTCTTCTCTTCTCTTCTCTTCTCTTCTCT
>NW_024962268.1:17686580-17767771 GCF_019238085.1 Lagopus leucura
CTTCCCCTTCCCCTTCCCCTTCCCCTTCCCCTTCCCCTTCCCTTCTTTTTAAGCTGTGTGTTTGAGAAACATCAATAATCTTAAAGCTGTCGTAAGGATGATAAAGAACACTTGATGATACATTGAAGTATACACAAAGCATGAGAACACACATATCCCTTTACTGATGTCCTCTGATTAGCTCCATCTGCAGATGAGACTTCTCATCCATGAAGGCTGCTTCTTGTGAGAGCTTTTGCTTTGTGGAGTCAACTGCACTCTGCTCATGTGTGTGTATGCCTGCGTGTGCCAGAGCCACTTATGTATATAAAAAATGTTATAAGGCACACTGGCGCTCACGAGAAGCGTTACAGAGATCCCTCATTTATTCCCAGGGTCCTGGTATTTTCTTTTTGGTACAGGTATCTGATTGCTGCAGACTCATGATGCAGCAGTGCTGTACTGTTTGTGCACCTGGGAAGGTACCACACCTCTGCCTGAGCAGTGTTAGCATCCTTGCAGCCCATGCTTTGCTCATCTTCTCTCCCTATGAAGGAGAGGCAGCACCTGCTTTAATAGCACTGAACTGTAGAACCATAGAGTGGCTGAGTTAGAAGGGACCATAAAAATCAGCCATGGGCTGATTGCCCCTAGCAGATCAGGCCCCATCTTGGGAAAGGCTGTTTGAAGTTCTGGAGCAGGAACTGCAAAAATACAGAGTACATCCTGCTACTTGCATCCTTGCTGCTGCACATCCCCACATCCCTACGAGAGAAGTGGGGCTGCTTTGTGCACAGCAGAGGAGGACTTCACAAGCTCCACTGGCTGCTGAGCTCCCCATGCAAAGAAAGCAGGACTGTGTCTGGCTGCCAAGTCCGCTCATGCTGTCTTTCATCCTCGCTGAGGTGTTGCTGACCTTTGGGCTCTGCTCTGTCAAGCCCTCCCTTCCTTCCCCCCTGCAACTCCCAGGCAGTGTTCACCATCCCCAGCCCACACAGACCCTGGTGAGCATTTCCAAATCACTGCACTGCACACTCTGTGTTGTTGTGGTTCGTGTTTCTGAAGTTTGTCTATGTCTGTGGCTGCTAGGACTGTTTCATCTTGAAAAAAAAGGGGAAAAAAAAGGAAAAAGGTGAATTTCCACATAGTGACCTTTATCCAGGGTCTGGCACTGGGGATGTGTGAGAGCTCCATCCCTTTCTCTGAGCTCTCCTCCTTTGCACGATAGCATTTCCTGCATGAAGATGTGTGGCTCAGCAGAGCAGCCTCGCATGGAGGATGTCTTAAGTTTATGTTAATTGATACTTCGAGGTTGGAGCTGATAGTGAGATGAGAGGGAACGAATTGGAGAAGGCAGTGATGCCTAAAGATGGGCTTCACCATACTGGGCCTGGCAGGGAGGTATTGGTGGTTGGACTAGATGGTCTTTGTGGTCATCCAAGCCTTAATGATTCTATTATTTTTCTGAACTTTCAGGGGCCTTACAATCCTGTTTTCACTTCTGGCGCAATACTGAACATTTTAAAAACTTCAGCTGGACATGAAACTCACCTCTGGCTGTAGGAAATTTTCACTCCAGGTTCCTGAAAAGCTTAACTTTGATATTCTGGTATTTAAACTTAAAAAATTTGATTTTTGTCTTCCAAGACTTATTTTCACGGTTTCACAATGACAATAATTATGCATCGTGTCATGATTTTAATATTTTGTTAGAGGTAGGAGCTGACAGTATGCCTTTTAAAGCTATTAGCTATTATCATACACATTTAATTCATTTCCTAAGTCAAATTCAATTAACCAAATTGACCCAAGCTCTATTTCATGCCATCCCACACCAGGCATGAGGCAGCACACACTGCTCATTAAAATCTGCAATACAAGAAGTTAAGTAGAAAAAGAGTACTTTTGAAGTCAGATGTCAAAATTCCTGAGCATAAACTCTTGACTGAACACAATTTCTTCTTCTTTTTTCCTCCTGTTGGATTTTTTTTCGTGAAAATCAGCATGTTTTGCAGAGCACTTCAGTAAAAAATAGCATCTTCTCATCACAAAAGAAATATTTCTTGAAAATTTTTTACCAGATTTACTCATGAATATAAATGAGCCAAATGCAGGGCCAAGCCAAAAGCAGGGCCAAGCACTGAGAGTATGTTGGCATTTCTCCCTGTGGTCATAGCAACCTTGTACATAATTAGATGTATTTTTCATTTTTGAAAGTGTGCAGTCTGGCCCTTGGCTTGGATTGATTCGTATTTTTTTAGATGTTCTCTGCATTTATTTTCATAAGAATACAGGGGAACGGATGCAACAAGCAGTTTGAGCTCGTACAGCATTTAAACTCTCATTTAAACTCTTGCATAAAGTATCTGTAGTGATGGCCTGTCCAGGTGGGCATACAGGGTGTAGTGGTAAAACTCCAGTGCTGGGTGAAAAGTGAAATGCTGGGTGAAAACTCCAGTGCTGGGTTAGATGTTAGGAAACATTTATGCTCAGAAAGAGCAGTGATGCGTTGGCACAGGCTGCCCAGGGAGGTGGAGGAGTCACCGACCCTGGAGGTGTCCAAGGACTGTGGAGATGTGGTATTGAGAGACGTGTGTGGGCACGGTGGGGGAGCTGGGGTTGGACTAGATGATCTTAGAGATCTCTTACAACCTTAATGACTCTTCAGGGGCTTTGACTCTGTCTATCCCATCTGTGATAACGAAGGGATGTGTCTGTGTGTAAAAACAGCATCTGTGGAGTTGGCATTTTCTTGCTTTATCCTAGCAGTGTCTTCTTGCAAGGGGATGGGGATGTTTCCAAGTGCAGGAAACTCAACGATTTATTAATTAAAGGCATCTTTTTTTTTTAAGATCTGTTAAAACCTGATCACTTTGCTAACTGTTGTATAGTAGGAGATCTACATATTACCTTCAGCAAGAGCAGGGAATATGTTTCCAAATAACAACATACAGACGATATTTGTTAGTAGCAAAATATTTTGTCACTCACCTGTTGTCTGCTAGATACTGAAATATTGCTGTTAATAGACTTGAGATAAATAGTTTCACTCTTTTTCAGAAGTTGTGGACAAAAATGAAGGTCTGATTTAACAAAAGCAGTGTGCAGAGCAGGACCCTATGCTTGTCTGGTCTTTGTTCTGAATCAGACAGGTAGATATTTCAACCTGGGTCTGTGTACTTTGGAAGAACACTTGCAAGGTACACAGACGTGTTTCTTCTTTTATGAAGCTTAAGACACTTGTCTAGGCCCCTCTCAACTTGCAAATCAAGTTGACAGAACTGATGCTTTTAAGCAGACAGTTGGTCTGGTGAGAAAAATTATCCATCTTTCTTGGAAATCACGGTGAGTGCTCTCCAGTTCCTGTTTCCTTTGCTAGAAGTGAAAGATACAGGTACCTGATCATATCCCAGTGTAAATGTCCATTCTGGATCAAAGGATTCTCTGATTCTATTCTGAAGGTCAGGCTGGAGGGGCTGTGAGCACCTGCCTGAGTTGTAGGTGTCTCTCTTCACTGTAGGAGAGTTGGACCAGATAACGCCTTAGGGTCCCTTCCAACTCACACGATTATGTGTAGTTCTGTGATTCTAATTCTGCATGCAGTTGGTGTCCTGCAGGACTAGCAAGGAGGAGATGCTGCTGGTGGAATAGAGGACATCAGTGTATGTGCAAATACGGCCATGTTGTGGAGCTTAAAATTTAGCTCAGAAGTTCATCAATAGCTTTTGTAGTGTTTTGGAAGCAAAGGGTCTTCTATGCAGCACAAATGTGTTTCTATATAGGCTGTTGGCTTCTGATAATTGCAGTTAAGTGTGTCTTACAGAGGCCTTCCCTACACATCAGGTTTTCAGTTTTGCCATGAAAGTTTGCTGCAGACTTCAGAGCAAAACACAAAAAAAATCAAATCACAGCAGAAGAGAATGCTCATATATGGATACCCTACTCAATCCTGATACTAACCAGAAATTGCATGCCCTGAGAAGTTTTTCTTTTCCCTCTCCTGAACACTGATACTGCTCGTGGAGCCTCCTCTTCCTATGCACAGCATTGTTTTGCACATTCTTAGAATATAAAAGTGATTGCAAGTACGCTGGAGTGTAGCTGCTTCCCAAAGAGCAGCACTGTCACTAATATGCCCTTGGGGACCACGCACCATTCCTGGCTCCCAGATACTTCGTGAGCCTCCAAAAGGGAAAAAATGCACTATGCAGTACTGATCCTCTCAGCTGGAGTAAGCAAGCTTGAGATTTTGTCATTTGTCTATTGAGTTTTGTTTTTAGGGGTTTGTTTTCTCATTCTGCTGTTGTGCTTCTCCCTGAAGTTTTGCTCATCAGTTTAATTTTAATAGCATTGAAAGAGCCCTGATTTACATTACAATATAACACTGTAAACAAGAAATTTATCTGATTAGAGCAAAGCGCTGCTTAATCTCCAATTCTCTTTCAGGGTAATGCACTCCATAACAAAATTTTGCTGAAAATTTAAGAGAGGATAAGATTTTCATTTTTGTTTTTGTTTCAGAAAAGCAAACATACACAACAGCTGTAATTCCACAGCTGCCAAACAAGTTTCCTTATGTTTCCATAAACTAAGAGTTCTTCTTTTGCACGTAGTTCAGTGCTGAAATGCCACAATCTGCACCACTCAAAGTGGCATCAGCATCTGAAACATGCCAGAGTACCCTGTTAGAGCTGCTAAGATAAGGAACCTGATAGTCGGATTGAAAATGAGTGTCAGATTTTATTATATTAATTTATTCATCCTTTCAAACTGCCCATGATGTGCAGGTG
Source organism: Lagopus leucura (assembly GCF_019238085.1). Taxonomy (NCBI): domain Eukaryota; kingdom Metazoa; phylum Chordata; class Aves; order Galliformes; family Phasianidae; genus Lagopus; species Lagopus leucura. The sequence goes on from NW_024962268.1 coordinate 17,691,350, forward strand.
CAGAGCTTTGAACTCCGTATCAAGCACATCTCCATGATGTGTGCTGTCCTCCAGGTTTACCCGTGCTCCGTTCATGAAGACATGTAACAAGCCCAAGTGTTCTCCTTTGCTTTGTATGTATATATCTGTGTGTGTAATAACAAAGATAGAAGACAAATAAGAGACTCCAATTTAGAAAAATTATATATATATATAATTATATATATATATATATAATTATATTATAATATATAATATTATTATTATAATATAAATTATATATATAATATAATATATATATATATAATATAATATAATATATATATATATATAAAAGTATATTATATATATATATATATATATACACACTTTCATGGAGGTTCAGGTTGGATATTAGGAAACGTTTCTTCTTGAAAGATTGGTGAGGCACTGGCACAGGCTGCCCAGGGAGGTGGTGGAGTCACCCTCCTTGGAGGTGTCCATGGACAATGGAGATGTGGCACTGAGGAACATGGTCAGTTGGCACAGTGGGGAGGGGTTGATGATTAGATTAGATGACCTTAGAGGTCTTTTCCAATCTTAATGATTCTATGATTGAATTACATGTGTCCATTGTATGCATATATATTTAAGAAATGTTACTTTAAATTGCCATCACAGGTAAATTTTTTACATAGTAATAATGAAAATTTGGTACATTGCTTTTCCACAAAACACCACCTGCTACGATGGTGGAATGTTACTTGTCTCCACTCTCATACAATTTTCCTCTCCTTGTTGCATAGAAAGTAGCACGTGAAAGTGTTGCAGCTTTGAATACAGTCAGCCCTCTGCTTGGTTTTCTTTCCTTGGCTGTGAGCATAAAGGCAGCTCTCAGCTGGTGTATCAGCTGCTTAAGAGCATCACCACAGGTGTGCTCCTATCTGAAGGTTACAGCAGTTGGGCGGCCATGACTTTTGGGATCCCTCCTTCTTTAGGAACCAAGGACCTTAACTCTTTCTGAATCTTGGTGCATTAGAGAGTCTGCAGCAGCAAAACACATAGGTGCTGGGGATTTACTGGGCAGTGTTTCCTCTGCGCAGAGTTCACTCCCACATGAGCCAATATAACTAATGGTCCTTCAGAACACTGCATAACGATGGTGAGTGCTGCACTAAGGTAGAAATTGGTACAATTAAAGGATGAGGTCTGGCAGCTAGCTGCTCGTGCAGTCCGGAAGTTTTTGATGTTCACATCAAAGCAGTCGGGAGAAGTTTAAAACTGGCAAGAGAGAGCGAGCTGTGTGATAAGTGCCCTCCTTTGTGGCTAGATCAATAATGAGAACCAGGTGCGTTACATTATGGTTTTCATCTGCTGAATATAGGGTTAAATATGAACTGACTTTCCCAGGCATGGCGTCTAGCACAGAGGCTCCAGACAAACAAAATAGTAGCCCCAGGGCCTCCCGTAGTTGATACAAAATATGTAATAAAAATAGGCAGCCAAAGGGAATACCACTTTGGTAGTTATCCTAAGCGTTGTGTATGCTCTCTAAGGTCAGGCTGCTTTGCCACTCTTGCTGGCAGCAGGATAGCATAGGTGCAGAGACCCCTGGAGAGGGGTTGTTCTGCATCAGGAGGAATGGGGCAGAAGGGTGAGGGATTGAGGGATGAAGGTATGAAGCAACAAGAAGAGAAAGGGAAAGCAGTAAAAACGGAGGCTTAGAACAGACAGGAAACAAGATAAAAGGTAAAGAGATGAGAAGGGAGAAATTCCAGCTTGCTGCAACAGATATGTGTGTGATGGGAGACAATCACATCCCAAAAAGGTATAATTTAAACACTTCCAGACTTCATCTGCTTACATAGAACCCAGACAAACAAAGCATCAGCTGAAAGCAAATGAAAACACACGCACGCACTCTGGGGAAATGCCAGTTCTCCCGACTGCTTGAAGCAATGCTGCAGAGCCACGGCTGCTTCCCCTGACCGCCTCTTTGCTCTTCTGGTGCCTTGGTTTGGGAAATCTGTCCCTTCTTGCAGCATGCAGGTCTGCAGGAGGGCAGAGGAACATGATGCAGGCAGATGTTTAACTGCTCATTGGCTCAGATTGCCTTCCCTCATTGTGGTACCATGGCACAATGAGCAGTAGTTGAACACGAAACATTTAGACTACATTCAGAGAAATAGGTGAAACTTGGCAGGCATCCTGGATGGGTCGGGACTGTCCAGAGACTGATGAGAAAGCCACTGCCCAACAGGATCAGTGTGACCAGGGGACAAGTTATCTAGCACTGTGAGCTGAGCCTCCCTGTTGTGGTGATATTGCGTGTCCGCAAAGCAGTTGCTGTGCAACAAGATCACACGAAGCAGATGTGTGCACGATGTCTTGCGTCACCCATACTGCTGATTTACAGATGTGCAGAGAAACATTACCTGGGTAGATCGCATTTCAGATTGCCCACGTGCAGTGCTGAAGGAATGTCTGATACTTTTCTTGTTTTGTTTTCGTTTTTGGTTGATGCCGTGCTGAATTCTTCTGTCCTTGAGTTTAATCTTTCGTTTATGTCTGCTGCAGTGCCCCGAGTCCTGAAATGACTTTTGATGTGTGAATCATTGCTAGGTGTTCGATATCCCTGTCACTGCATGGGGAGCAGATGGTCTGAAGGGATTGGCTTAGTTTTTGCTAAGGTGGGGACATGGGGAAGGCCCTTGTTGGTGCCTTCCCACTGCATTGCTTCTATCCCCTTGGTCACTCCTGCCTTTAAGTTCACACTTACTGACAGGCAGAAGCTTGTGCCTATATCCAAGTAAACAGAGCTGACATTTGATTTACAGTGAAAATGCTACCCCGCAATTCTGCTTTGAAATCTTTTTTCTGTTGCTTGGTTTCAGTTTCCAAGCTGATGGTGGCTTCTTTTGTAAATTAACAGTAGCAAATGTCAATCTGCTGGTATACTTTGCCTTTTCTTCTATGTTGTTCCAATTATATGCAAAAAACAATGGAGAGCTGAATCCATACAGTGCTGACTCAGTTTCTTCTTGGGCTAGGAGAAGAAAGCAATCCATCTGAATCTCCTTGAGGGTAGCTGTGATTAACAGTTGAAGAGAAAAACAATTTCAGCTGCAGACAGTAGCCCCAGAGTTTAGCTGTGTTTGGAAAATCCTTCTTGCTTAAGGAGTGTTTTCCATCATGTGTTGATTTCATTGTTGATCCTGGTTCAGAAAATGAAGTACGAGTCCATAAAACATTTAACTTACATCCAGCTATTAAAAGCATGTACTTCTGTTTTTTGTTTTGATTTGTTTTAAACCTCAGTTCTAACCACAACCATTTAAATTGGTGATCTGTACTGGATGTAAATAAGGTGAAATACTCAGTGTATATTCACTGTATTAAGATGAGCAGCTATTCAGTAGTAAACACACATCAAACAGAATTTTTCCCCCTTCCTTTTCAGATGGGCTGGGAGCTAAGGCAGAGCACGCACGGTGTTTTAAGTGGGTGAGAGTGGCAAAATCAAAGGTATTCCCTGAATATGTAAAGGGATTGTTCTTGGAGAATGAATAAGTCAAGGACAAGCTACACTACAGAGAGAGTTTGGAGAAGTATAGAACAATATTCGTCTAGGCTAGCAATTGTATGAAGAACAGAAGTCTTTCTACGGACAAATTAGCAGTGCAGAGCTTCCAGTGTAAAACAGCAGTCTTTATATTGACTTGATTATCTCATTGCCCTCCCTTGAGGGGAAGGCTGACAGCTAATTCTCTGTAACGAAACACTCAGTCCAAAAAGTCAGATTGCAAAATGGGTGAAGAAGTACACAAAGTATTATAGTAATATTTTACGAGTGGTGGATAAATGCTGACAGCATAGAAATTTGTCAAAACAGTCAAAGAAAAAGTATGCTTAGAACTCTTTTTATATGAGAGAGCAAATAACTTCATTGGATGCGTCATTTCACTGTAAATAACTTCCTGCCCAGAGCTCTAATGTCTTGCTGGAATGTTAATATCTTTATGATTCAACACATTTAATACGTTGTAAATCTGACATCTTGCCTATTCAACAAGATGCTATAATCAGACACAATTTTTATTATGGAATATATCATCTTAGCTGCATCAAAAAGCAGTGTTGTTTCCTAAGCAATGCTGTCTGGAATTCTGACAAAACCCTTAGCTTAGAGATTATTGCCTTTGAGAGTTTAAATGAGTTATAATTGAAACAAAAGTAGCAAAGGAAGAATTATTTAATCTTTATAATAGCATCTGTGAAAAGAGAAAAACTGGCTGAAAGTGGGGTTGGGTGTCTTTGGTACATGTTAGTTGTTTGGAAGTGAAGTGTAAGGGATGCGAAGGACCAGAGGTCACTGGAACTTCGGGAGTAGAGAGTTGCTTTCAACTGCATCTCCCTAAGGCAAAAGCAAGGAGAAGCAACAGCCATGCACGCTTGCAGTGTGGGCTGATTTCTACTTGAGAATTGGTCACTTGAAGGTCCCGTGTGTGGTTGGGTTGGTTGTCTGCACAATGGTGGCCCAGACAGTCTACAGAAACTGTTGTCTCAGACTATGACTTCTGTGGTGCCTCGGATGTTGACTTCTCAATATATTACATAATGTGCTGGTTGTATGAAAATAGGCATTTTGTTTAGGCAGATAGAGAAACACTGTTTTGATGTGTAATATATTTGGATGAAAAGCTAATCAGGCTTTTTTTTTTTTCCCTGAAGAAACTCTTAAGTCTACTCCACTACTCCCTGGAGGCTAGAAAGCGCACATCCAGAGAACAGCAGTTGGTGAAACTCCTTCGAATCTCAGACTGGAGTGATGAGGGGGCTGTTAGTAAAGGAGTAATTCTTTTCAGGAATTTTCACAGAAAATTCTCATTTCAAGTTTTCCTGATTTTAAAATAAAGCAACACAAAGTGGATTATATTTAATAATAGAGAACATGGGATATATTTTTATTCTACATTGTCCTGCTGGTCTTCTAGTTTGTTTAATAGGAAAACAGGAGATAATAAATCCTTCCAAACCAAGCCATTCTATGACTTCCTGAGTCCTTGTCCTTAAGCCTAAGAGACCAGGTTCAGTCATCTCCCTCTGTATAGTTTAGTGGACCGTGTTAACATGTCCTATTTCCTTTTAGTTTTAAAACTTGTTGTAGAGAGTTGAGTTTCACTGTGATAAAACTTTAGTGAAAAACTTTTCCTACAGAGTTGCATTCCTGGCTGCTCTTGGAATTTCAAAGGAGATCCATGGTGCATTTAAACCCTCTCCTTGCATGATCTTAAACCAATTTATTTGCCTACAGAAATGTTACAATATGACTCAGGAGCTCAAGAAAAATCCTTGACAAGGGTAAATACAGTAAATATATATATATATTTTTTTATATATAGTAAACATATATAATATAAAAAGTGTTTGTAGGTCTGGATCCTTCTTGATTGTTCTTGTAAGCTCACCTGTGCTAGGGGGTGCTGTTAGATCCCCTGATTGGCACCAACAATGTTGAGGTTTGTGTATCCATAGCTCTGCTGACTTCACTGGGCTCATGCCATGTAGCATCAGTTATGGAATTCCTCTTCATAACTCTTGTTAGCATTCCATGAAAGAAAGAACACTAGAAGTTGTTAGAGCAAATTGAACACATCTTACCAAAGAAGCAAGTTCTCTGCTTGACTTTCCAGGCGGTGTTTGTTGGCGAGGCTCTTGTTTGTGCTGTTTCTTGTCCTTGCGCTGACCCGTAGTTGAGCAGTGGTTTTGTTGAACGTGGCTGGAAGGGGCCTTTCTGCACTCCTCCAGATTTACATCAGTGGAAGGCACTGTGACCCTGGGAGGCAAGATTGTTTAACCTTCATATGGGTTTGCCAAGAGCCTAACTGTTTTCCTAGATGCTGGGCTACGTTTTTGTGCTCCTCAATGATCCACATCATGCCAAATTCTGCCTTCAGTTACCCACTAAGGTTTACTAGGGGATTTCAGTATTGTGTATGTCTCCAGCTATAAAATGTAGGAAAAAACCCACCTAATTTATGCCTTGCAGAAAAAAAAAAAACACTTGGTAATTTATCCTGAAGAGGTAGTGTTCCTGTTTGCACAAAGAAGATTGCTGTAAATTGAGTCTTCAAATAACTTTTTGGTCTTTGTTTTCTTAGGATGATTTGTTGTCATTCCTATTCAACGAAATGCTACTGTTTGAGATAAGAATAAAAAAATGGTCCCTTTTAAAGTATATTTTTTTATATCCACTGAGAGACAAATTAGATTTTTGTGATGTTTTCTTATGTTGCAAAAATATCCAGAGTATTTTCACAGTGGGAATAAGTTAATGGTACATCACTGGAACATCTCCAGTGAAAATAGCTGTGGTAGAGTGAAAAGAGCAGCAGAAAACAAGAAGTCAGAAGCAAGGATGGCTAAGATACACATGCGTTTATTTACACATTCTGGTTTGCAATATGGACTATAAGATATTTTTAAGTACCGAGACGGAGTGATTCCAAACATTTGCATTGACCTTAGAGCCATTACAATTCTAAGTGTTCCAATAAAAAGAAAGTTGTTCCAATAATTTTTCCTTAAGGACTTGAAGACTAATGCAGGACAAATATATATATATAGGATGGAAATAGAGAAACTTTCCTGTATTCATATATTCATATTCCTCTTAATTGCATACTAAGGCTGAAGACTCTGGCTATAGTCCATGCAGTCCACTTTGATGCTTTGCTCTGTAATACTTTTTTTTTTTTTTTTTGGAAGAAAGAATCAAAACAAACATAGTAATCTTTTTATTAAATGCCAACTTGACCTTTGTTCATGGAAGTATAAAGGCTGAGAGAATGAAAAATTACAACGAACATTTATTACTGAAATCCAGGCTCAGCTGGGAGAAAGTTAACTGTTTCAGAAGATTCAGTATCCTCCTTGTTACAATAGGATGCATGCAGAGAAAAGGCTGCAAAGAAGTCATACAAAGGGAATATCTGTGGCGTCTTGCACTGGACACAAATGATTGGTGTTTGTGGGAAATGCTTGAGAAGACGAGTTTCAGGAGTGGTCCTAATCTAATGCTGCAGTGGGGGAGACCTGGGCCATGTCCTTCTGTCAGCCTGAGCTGCCCGGTAATTGGGACAGAGAAAAGCAAAGGCTTCTAAAATGTGGGTTTTGAACAACCAGTCAAGTATCAAAGGAGCACTCTGCAGCTCACTAAAATGAAGAAAGGCCACTTTTTAGTCCTTAAATTCCATGGGGAAAGTGTCATTCGTTCATGTGGCATAGAAAAAGTCTGTTTATAAGGAAGGTTTCTTGGAGGAGTGTGGTTAAAGTAGGTGCTAAGTTCTGTTAGAAATGTCTTTTTGTTGTTTAAAAAGTGTCTAAACTGAAGATTTAAAATACTTTCAAAATTGCCCTTATTACTGCATATAAAGTGAAGCTGATTGTCTTTGAAGACACTTACCCATCTTTTACCCCTTAACTGGAAGGCATTCACATTGCTTACCTCCCTGACACTTGCTGCAGTATCTTTATAAAGGCCAACTGTTAATGTACTGGAATCATATTTGTGGCTCCCCTTCTTCCCAAAGCGTAAATCTGACAAGAAAATTAATTTTTTATTGCTATTATTACCTGGTAACAGCTCCAGAAATGGCAAGACACATTCAGCGTGGCAGTTTATTTGACTCCTTCACTGTGAATAATTATGTTGTCTGTGAAAGGCTTTGAGAGACCCAATCAGCTACTGTTCTTTGTTTGCACTGCCTATGGTAAGCCTTTACTATTGTTTCCAAAATCTCTCTCTCTTTAAAATTTCCTTTTCAAAAGGTAAATTTTCCACAGTGTTCTGTTAAATGGCTTGAGGTTGTTCATAATATGGTCACCTGGATGGTCATTGCCTTTGTAAGGTCAGTGTTTGCTTGGGAGCCACAGAGCCCTTTATTTTTCTATTTACAGCATTTAGCTGAAATTCATAAAGAAAGGAAATTATTTTTAAACTTGGGATATCAGTTGTTGAAGTTAGGAACATTCTAAAAATGCTTCAGATGTCGGCGAGAGTAAAGCGTGGATTCTTTTGGGTGACATCTGGGTTGAAATACAACAGCATGTATGCAAAATATATGCAAAAATAGCATATAAAATAAAAAGTAGATGCAAAAATACATCAGCCCTATCCAAGACAGCAAGATTAATTCTTGTTGTTTCCTACTTGTTCTTGTGAGCAAAAATGCCAGCCAGCATCAAAATCTGTTTTGCAGTACCCTGAAGATTAGGTATAGCTCCATTGGCTTTGGTTGGACTTCTGCTGACTTATGCTGCTTTAAATGATGGTGAAAATGGGCTTTAGCATATGGAATTCAGCTTTGGTGCAAATGTTCAAACTCTCCTTCGTGATGAAGTAATTGGTGTTTTACAGGGAAACAACTAACTCAGTTGTTGTGCATGAACATTTAAGTTCTGGGTTTTTTTTAGCACTTTCCTGTCTCACCATTTATTTTTATTTATTTTTAAGATTTGTAGGTTTGGGTAATGCATTGTTACTGTATTATTATTTTTAACAAAAACAGGTCGATTCCTTCATAAGTTGTTTGAACAGTCAGCAGTCCTTGGCTGCTTATAAATAAATAAAAGATATGCCATTCTAGAAAGTCTTGGAAATCGACAGTGGACTGGTGTGTCTTCTCTAACTGCAAGAAATACTTTGCATTTTTTTAGCCCTTCATTTTCAAGATCAGCTAAGTTTGTTCTCAGCCCACTGATGCCCTAAGGCACAGGCTCATCAGAGATGCTTGGATGCATGATTCCATTGATGTTGGTGGGAGGCAGGAGGGTCTGTCCTCAAGCACAAAGCATAAAGAACACAGGGTGGTAAGCATTGGTTAATTCCTCTGTGATAGGACTTGTAATGTAGGGGCATGAAAAAAAAAAATCATAAATCTCACTTCAGAATACAGTCAAGTCTTTGACCAGCCATCTAGTCTGATCCTCTGTATTTTCTCACCCCCAGGCCAGTTCTTCTTTGCGTTCTCCATTGTTTCTCAACATCCCCAAAGTACAGAGAGCAGAAAAGATGCTGAAGTTCAGGGTTCTGTGTGCTGTTTCCAGATGTAATGCAGAACATGCTCTCTTTCCCCTTGTTAATTATCCAGGCATCTCACCAGGGCTGTGCTTTTCCTTTCTCAGTATGTGACTTTACCCTCACACACGGCTTTACAGACATAAGAGCAAAGTTGCCTCACACTTTTTCTTTCTGATTCACTTGCAAATGTTTTAACTTATTTAAACAGGGCTGCAAGTAAGCATAGAGGTGGGAAACACTTCAGCATTATCAGGAGACCAGAGAGGTGGAACATCACCTCTGGAACTTGGATGTTTAGGAATGAGAGAAAATAAACAGTGATCAAAACTTGGCAGGAATGGATCCCCAGCAGAAATTACCTAAGCCCTTTCCGTGCATCATTTAGAAAGGCAGCTCGTTGTAGGTAAGATAAACCTAGCTGATATGGTGGGATTACTGGGGCAATTTTCTCTATCAGGTGGTGGTGGTGAAAGTGAGAGGCTCATCAGCTGGCAAAGATACTAGAGGAAACGTTTAGTAATGGGAAAACCAGGAACTGGAAAGGAGACATGCTGCGGTATATCCTGTGAAGTGTTGAATTTACTGTGCAAATTTGTGCTGAGATCTCTGCTGGAATAGTGTGTGCAGTTCTGGTCATTCATTTCAAGGGATAAGGATTCACACCTGGGACAGGTGAAGGGTAGAGCTGCAAGGCTTTCAGGAACACAGAGAGCTCATCTGATGAGAAGAGGGTGGTGGTTCAAATCTGGAAACAAACAGTGTCTCTCATGGAAAGGGACAAGCCATTCCTGCTTATAAGTTGTATAGCAGTTTCAGTGATGATGAATCTGAAGTACAAAGTTTTGCCATTAGTCTCGTTAGGTAAAGTACAGTGCCATATCCTTGTGGGAGTGTGGTCTCTGGATTTTGGAACTGATCTGCTCTGAGAAGCTTGGGCAGGTTCACGGAGTCCTGCACGCATCTCCAGTGCAATCACCAACCTTGGAGAAGTTTGCTCTTCTCTTCTGCATTCTTTCCAGCTTGCAAAACTTTGCACACAAGAATTTTCTTCTTTATGTATGCCACGTACGTAGATGTCTAGTTGGTAGCATGGGCCAAAGCTAGTGCCACATCAGTCTCAAAGAAGTCAGCAGTCCCCAGGCTGTGCTCACGCAGGTACAATGTGTCCAGGTAAGTTGGTTGTTAAAGACACCAGCTCTAGACCTTGCACTAGCAATGTGGTTTTACCACTGAAATTCTACTGCAGGCTTGAAATCAGCAGTCTCACAAATCATAAGCTAGTACCTTAGTGCCGGGTACTCTTTCCTCTCTGGCTGGGCTTTCAGCTTTGTTATTGAAAGCAATGAACGTGGGAAATCTTATCTCTTGTCTGAATGACTTCCATGGCTATGCTCAACATCCTGTGATGGTGCCATCTCTTCTTGATTGTCCCCTCTCATCATTGTTAACATGGAACAAATATCCCTGGAAACAAACAAAACAAGGAAATAAAGAAAACATTTGCGATAAAACAGAATGGTGTTTGAATTTAAGGTTTTCTCAGGGAACTTACTTGTACATGCTTAGAGCAGTGCACACTTGGTCTAGCCCTGAATGATGACTTTTCCTTTTAGGATTTATATATTTATTTGTTTATTAATATCAGAGTCTCCTTCATGGACCTAAGTCATTGTAAATCATTATAACCCTTTTGGACAGAATGATTTAAAAGTTGACATGGAGTTAGAGCCTTAATGCTACCAATGTGGAGGAATTCTTGAAGAAATTGTTGCATTCGTTTTTGAGGGTGAACAGAAATGTTTGTGTTTCTCTCAGTCCTTGGTTCCCAGATCTGAGAATCAATCATGCAGTATATCCAAGGATACAGTTTTGGGGAATGTACTATGATGTTCAAGGAATAGAAAATTTGTGCCTTATGCGTTTTTCAAAGTGGCAGTTCTGAGATTAGATGTCTCAAGATACTTTTTAAAAAGAGAGCTTTTTGTCTGTCTGCCATCCGTTCTAATGCAATCCAGAGGCTGCTGATGTACACGCTGGGATACTTCGGCTGTGTTTTCTTTTATAAGGAGAGTAAAGAGCTGGACTGCCTTTGAGTTTTGGTGACTTTCACAGATGCTTGTTAAGGAATAGTAACAGGGCAAAGAGCTGACCTGGAGTGTGACTCTCCAGTGACCTTTAAATTTGGAATAACTGAGAAAACAGCAGTTATCCCAATAAAAGCTTCAAGTGAGCTGAGGGCTGAGGAAAGGGAGATTGTTGCTTAGAAGAACTGAACCGATGCCAGCAGAAAGCTGATACAGGAGCGACATGAGTGATATCATCTCCCAGACAGACGTGACTCTGTTCCAGAGTCTGCAAGGTCAGATCCTGGGTTTGCATAAGGGCACATGAAGACAAAACGCATCCTTTCTATTCTACTGTAAACAGGGATCCTAAACAAGATAATTAGCACTATTAGAATGAGCTCTCTGCTTCATGGAACCTCTCATGTATATCTCAGCCAAGAAGAACAGAAGAGTATTTGGAAAAAAATAATCTGCAGCAAGTTTAAAATGACTCAATGGCCAGAGCGAGGATATGGCTGTGCTTTCCATTGTGTGTAAAAATAGCTCAAATTTGATGATTTTTACTTTGTGAGTATTTTGTGAGATTGTGAGTAGGATCTTACTATGAGAATTTGCCAGTCATGTCCCAGCCATCCACTTCACATCCAGCCCAACATTTACAGCAGCCTTCTCCTGATATTCTCTATTTAAGGGCTACTATTACGCATACCAGAGTTTTTGTTTATTTGTTTTTTGTCATATTCAATTTTTTTTATTATTTTTTAAGTCATTGAGATAGGAGTGAAGGACAGCTCAGTTGTGAGTCACAGCGACAGACTAACCCAAAAAGCCATCTAATCACTTAATGGAGAGAAGTCCAGCCTTGCCAAATATTTGAATTACTGACACATTTAGTGTGAGATATGGTCACTAACAGCTCTTTACAGATAGCCACCACCAGAGCTGATGAGTGGTAGCTAACTGCGAGGAGGACTCAGAGATACTGACAGATAATTTTAGGGTAACACAGTCACATGGACACTCAGTTTAAGTATGTGCCACATGGTGACAGTTCTGTAATTTTTTTAATATATGAACAAATAGAATAGAAAATATACAAGCAAACAATACCAGTGAATTTTTCTAGCTCATGATGGAAGTTAAGTGAAATTTAATTCTCTGTGTTGTAGAGTCATAGAACCATAGAATTGCTGAAGTTGGAAAAGACCCTCAAGATCATCAAGTCCAACCTCAACCTGACCATACTAATAACATACAAACCTGAGGTCCGAAGGTAAAATGAGCAAAAATATTTGACACTGTCCTCCTTGACGTCCTTGTTTCTCAATTGGAGAGACATGGATTTGAAGGATAGATCACTGGAGGATAAGGAATTGCCTGGATGGTGTCACTCAGACTTTTGTCAATGGCTTGATCTCCAAATGGGAAACTGGTGACAAGCACCATTCTTCAGGAGTCTGTACTAGACTGGAACTATTTAACATCTTTTTCAGTCACACAGACAGTGGGACTGAGTGCATCCTTTTCAGGTTTGTGAATGACACTGAGCTGTGTGGTGCGACAGATATGTTGGAGGGAATTATGCCATCCTGAGGAACCTGGGCATATGAGAGCGTTGGGCCCATGCCAACCTCATGAAGGGCAAGTGCAAGATCCTTCACCTGTGTTGGGGTAATCCCAAACAGGAGGTGCTTTAAATTAAATGAGCGGAGGTTTAGATTAGGCATTAGGAAGAAATTCTTGACTCACAGGACAGTGAGGTACTGGCACTGCTGCCCAGAGAACTGTGGTGCCCCATCCCTGGAGGTGATCAAGGCCAGGCTGGTTGGGGCCCTGGGCAGCCAGCTTTGAGATCCCTTCCAACCATTCTGTTGGAACCATTAAAGAGTCGAGAGGAGGGCCACAAAGATGGTGAAGGGCCTGGAGCATCTCTCCTATGAAGAAAGGCTGAGTGAACTGGGTCTGTTCAGCCTTGAGAAAAGAAGACTGAGAGGGGACCTGATCCAGGTCTATAAATATCTGAGGTGTGGGGGGCAGAATGGCGAGGCCGGACTCTTTTCAGTGGTGAGTGGAGACAGGACAAGGGGAAACGGCTGGAAACTGCAGCATAGGAAGTTCCACACAAATGTGCGCAGGAACTTCTTTACAGTGAGGTGACGGAGCACTGGAACAGGCTGCCCAGGGAGGTGGTGGAGTCTCCTTCTCTGGAGATGTTCCAGACCTGCCTGGATGCCGACCTGTGCGACCTGCTGTAGGGAACCTGCTTTGGCAGGGGGGTTGGACTTGATGATCTCTGGAGGTCCCTTCCAACCCCTACAATTCTGTGATTCTGTGATTCTGTGATTTTACAGGAAGGTAAACCAGTGGAGTTTAGCTGTGGGGATTTTTTTGTTCGCATGCTTGTTTTTCCAAAAAATTAGGATACTGACATGATGAAGCTATTTACTCTGGGTCAGTGTGTTCCCAACCGTGATGCCAAACTGAATCCAATCCCATGCCTAAACACCATGCAGTAAATCCCTAAGATTCAATAAGGGTGTCTTGCAGCTCATGGGAATGTCAACTACCATCATATGATTTGCTCAGTGCCATCAGGACACCTTTTCAAATGGATGAGGTAGCTGGAAACACTTTTCATGGTTATATCCTGTCTGATCCTCCAATGTTCCCTCCCACTTGCCTTCCCTTTCCCAAAACGAAGGAAATATGTATATTCCATATGTAAATGTGGCAAGTACTAAGAAAGCTGGAAATAAGGCAGATCATTTCTTAGAACTGCTTGGTATGGGTTAAGAGCAGTTACTCAGCTTGCAGAATCTGAAAATGCAGTTGTAGTCCTAAAGCCAATGATTGTATCTCATGCTGTTATTTGATCTGAAATCTCCAGAAGGGTTACAATTGTTCGACAATGGGTGGAGATCCCAGGAAACATTAACTTTCTTGGAAAAGTCTGGAGTTACCAGTGCTGTGGGAGAGATTGGAAGAACACAAATTCTCTAATCTCTAGAGAGCGATGAGAAGTAGGGTGTTTGCAGGCCATATATGATCACTTATATCTGTCAACTGAAAGGAAAAACCAAATGTATGATGAGTGTTGGGAAGCACTTTGTAGAACATGGCAGCCCTTGATATCCATAACTTGTACCTGGGTTACAAGGAAGTGTGCAACAGTATTTTAAGCTGTGACAGCTGTAAGCTTCCTGTAAACTTTAAGAAAATACAGAGAGGAATTTTGGTCATAATTTTATTGAGTTTTAGGCTTTCTCTTCCACTTGTTTTGAACATTGTCTTGCTGCAGATTGCTGAATGGCATCAGCACAGTAAGCCCAGCGCTCTCAATTGAAACCAGGCAAGTTTCAGTAAATCCTTCAGGACTGCAGGATTTGGGCAGTGGAAAGAGATCACCCTATTGCAAACTCAGTATTAGTTTTTAGCAGCTCACAAGCTAGTCCATATGAATGTCTTTTAGACACTCCTGTGGCATGCTTTTGTTTGCTGCTGTGGGGTTTGTTTTGCCCAAACTAGGCTGATTTTTATTTCTCTCTAATTTATTATATTTGAGAGGCCTTCCTCACAACAAATGCCACATGCCAGTCAGAGCAGTGCTGTTGATGTGTTGGCTTGGTGGTGCAGTATCAGCGTGGACCCTGCAAACTCGATTTTCCAGCTCAGTAGTGATACTCTTTTCGTTTACGTTGTCAGAAGAAAAAAAATAAAATAAATCATACTGTTGACTTATATTTGACTGACTTATTCAGTTAACCTTGACAATATTTATCAGCCTAGGGGTAAGATTTATGGATTGTTCATTAAAAAGTCTTGTTGGGGTTGGTTGCTGGCCACGTTTTGAGGCCAGTGTCCTTGGACTTAGAGTGTATTCAGATAATGAGTTAATAATGGGCTACTTTCTGCTATGAAACAGGGCTGTAAAACCTGGAATGAACAAACAAACAAAAAAATCATCAAATCCAAACTCTTCTGTGCCAGAGAAGGTTTACTAAGGGCTGTGAAATGAGTAATTAAGATCCTTGTTCCAGAGTCTGCAAATCCTATAGGAACAACATTGTGAACACAGGAACTTGTAGTTAAGGGAAAACTGTCCCTACCAATGTGCTCTATCCCAGGTGGGAAGAGCTCACCCTTCATCCCCAAACCTTCCGTGCAGGCAATGAGGGTGACTGGATGGGTGTCCATGTTTTTATTTTTCAAGCAAAGTGCCTAGATGATATCTGTGCTTAAATCTTCTGTGCCTGGTAACAGGAGCCAACAATATCAGCATCTCCCATCAGCTGGCATTAAAACTTGTTGGGTGGGGAAGAAATGGGTAGGAGGTTATGCTGAGTGCCCTCAGAGCCTCAGCAGCGATTTGTTTTGAGGAACAAAGCAATATTTACTGTGGGATAAAATCCTAAACTGCTGCGTTTTCACTGACAGTTTGCCAGTGGTGTTTTAGAGCACAGACCACACAAGGAAAATGATTTTCCAGGATACATTGCTTGGTTCAAGAGAGACCCTGAGACTATGACCTAATGTTTATAATGGTACGTTATTGAGAGTCAGTTGAAAATTCAAAATTCCTAAGTGACTGCATTTATCACTGGTGTGATTAGTGTGCTGGTGGAGCATAAACAGCTAAACAAAACCAAATGGCTGGTGCAGTTCATCATGAGAAAGAAAATTAAAATACGTCACTGTTGACTCTGTAGGTAAGCTCTGTACAGAGAGGATGAAAAGATTTTATAATGGGCTTTTAATCCTCATTTACATTTGCTTGTCCTCATTAATGCCTGGGGAAATGCAGTGTGCTTGGAAGCTGATAGAAACACTGATGGCATCACTGTATATGTGGGAATTTCTGCATTCAGACATGAAAGCTTGCATTGTGGAGTACTCCAGAGAATTTTTGGTTTTAGAGAAATGCTCCTAAGATGAGCTTTATTTTTCAACATGCATGTGTAAAATATGCTACTATACCTATATTTATGATCTTTATACAGTGCATTGTAAATTAAACATTATATATATCGTTATCTCTATATGTTTTTCATATATATGCACTTAAAAATGAAATCTCTTGTTCTTCCCTAAAGAGCTATTTCAGAGCATTGCATTTGTGTGTGTGTGCAGAAATGTTCCTTTAGATGAGATCATAGATTGAAGCCTGTGGCATCTCGAAAAATATTTTTTAAATCAGATTTTTCTGTCTCCAGCAGAGCCTTTCCTATTCTGCATGACAGGAGAAAAGGTAATTAGTGCCAGTATGGAAAATCCTGGAAGATCCCTTTGTTGCAGATGAAACAATGGTTTCTGCATGATAGTTGTATCTTATTTCTACATCTTTGTTGGCTCAAGAAAGAATATGATTTTTTTTTTCTTTTTTTAGCTTCCTTTCAAAAGGATTTATTGTTTTTCATTTTTGGCTATACTTAATATTCAGGATTTTTCCTAGCTTGCTCCATTTCAGTGTTCCTGCGTTTTGGAGAAAGAATCTGGGAAAGGAGCAGAATGTAAGAATATAATTGCAACTGGAAATTGCAGATACCAAGGAATAGAAATGTCCCTTTGACTTTCTAACTAGTTTTTACTTTGTGCTGCTTTATTCTCTCTTGGTTACGTATTGTTTTTAAGGCATGACGATGTTATTTTCTTTTCTGTTTCTTAATAAAGGGGGAAATAGAAGTGTATTCTTTCAATAAACTCATCTGCAAACGAATACCTAAGAGGTCATCCTATTGGTAGTAATCTGCCAAAATTATGGTCCCTCCTGCAATAAAGCATGAAAGTTTCACATGCGACATCTCACATTTATATCTGCCTTCGTTCTTTTGCGTGTGTAAATCCTGCTGATCCAGAAATTGCAAAGGCATTACAGGGCCATTGCTGGAGACCTGGGCTGGAAGGTGCTGCCCAAGGGGCAGCTTGTAGGCAGATTTATGCAGCTTTCTGCTTGCGTGCAGATGGAGCTAGCTGAGGAGTTAGGAACGCTGTTTTTACTGGGTTTGTTGTTTTTCCTTTTGGCTGACTTTGCTCGTCTTCGTTCACTCAGCCCCAGGAGTGCGCTGTGGTTGGGACCTTGCACTTAATGCACGTCAGGAGTTTCAGTAAACACTTAGTAAATAATAGATCGTGCACTCAAATACATGTATATGCGTGTGTTGGGCTGCATTTTTAACAGCTTTAACACCTGTATCATTGTCAGTTTTTAGCAATTCAGTACACCGCGTGATTCAGCTGCAACCCATGCGTCCATTTTGGAGACATGAATGCTATGGATGGAGACATTCCTGATGTGATCTGGAGCTGGCAGACCACGAGAGCACAGCCATGACTTGCGTGTTCCCTATGTGGCTTGCAATTTATGCTCCAAAACAGCCTAGCACGCACTTACTGTAAATGGCCCGTAGCATCACGAGGGCCGCTTGGCTCATTTGCCACAGCATTAGAAATCCTAATGACCCTTTAATCAGGGGAACATGAGATAAACCGTGAGCTAGAAGCAGTTTCATGGCTCCACTTGCATTTAGCGGTGTCATGCTCTTCAAATGGTATGTATCTTAAAGTGTTAAAACATCCCATTCCTTAATGGCATCGAGTTGTTTTCCATATCCGTGGTCTAGGTTTGTGTCTACTTTTGGGGCAAATTACCCCACACCTGGGAAAGCCACAGATATCTGTCTGCACTGCTCTTTGTTCCTTGGCTTAATCGGATTCACGCATCTGCTGGGAAACCAGCATGGTTCTCATAATGTGATGACCACCTTATTCTGCTTCCACCACATCTCCATGCTTCTCGGTCCTCTTACAGAGATCCTCTTCAACTGTAAGGAGTGGGGTAAAGGACTGTAAAAGGTTAAAAAAAATGCCAATTTACGACTTCTTACTGCTTGAACCTGTTTTGGAGAATGGAGAGGAAGGCACATACAGCAATTTGAGCTTGCTTCCACGTGAGCCTCCAGGTAATGCTGAAAGCAAGTGGTGTAATTTCTGTGCTAACGGCATGTGCCCAACAGGAGGTAATTACCTGTTCAGGCTGCATGACTTCTTTCTAGGGACTTCCAGTAACCGCCAGCAGAGGAGAAATGGTTCCAAAATACTGTGCTTTGGGAAGAGATTTCCCAAAGTGCTGACTTTATCAAGAACAAATGAGGTATTCAGTAAATATGCAGGCAACAGCTTAATCTCTAACTAAAGAAAAACTCTGCTCCAAACAATGCAAAGCTACAGGAATGTGTTTCATCAAAGTCGGAATCCACTGAATTAAAATTCTTCAAAGCTGACTGCTCTCCCCTTTTTGCGGAGTACGAACACAGGACATATTTTTCCATTTTCAGTCTCTGTAGGGCGGCAGTGTACACAGCCATCAGCAGGAGAGGAATCTGATCATCCGGCTACGTCTGAGGATGTGAAAAATCCTTAACATTTTTGGCTAATTTACACCTATACAGTGGAAAAGCACAGGGATATTAAATTAGGTAGAAAAAGAGCATCATCCAGGTCACATGGATTTACAGTGAGGTGTGAATAGGTCATTCTGTAGTCCTCTGGTGCAGCCTGCATTTTACCAATGCTATCAGAGCTCTGTGTTACTGTTTATCATTCTGATACAATATCTGATACTAAATCGCGTTATATATCCTTCTAGTACTGCTCCAAATATGTTCATTACTTAAAAAAAGAAAAAGAAAAAAAAAAAAAAAAAGACTGCTCAAATCGTAGAAAGGTAAATGTAACTAAACATCAAAATTAAAACTCCTTCATGACGATGAAAATAAACTGTGCTCAAAATCAGCATTTTGAAACCTTCTCAAACACTTTGTTAGGAAAGCACAGGCAAGCTCTAAAGTTGTGATTTGAAATGAAGGCATTTCTAGGGATTTGAAAGTGAGGAAATGTTTAAAGTAATTTACCAGTCTCATAGGATGCCTCGGTCCAGAAATAGGAGAAAATGTGTTTCTCTGGTTGTAAAGCACTGTGTGAATCCAAGGACAGCCCTGCAGCCAGGCTGTAAATAAAATAAGGCTGAAAGCTTTGTGCTGGTGCAAGTCTAATACTCTGTGTTTGTGCTTCTTGTGTTAATAATGCAGCCACGTTTTCTCCAGGTTAGA
The DNA here is from genome assembly GCF_019238085.1 of Lagopus leucura. NCBI lineage: Eukaryota > Metazoa > Chordata > Aves > Galliformes > Phasianidae > Lagopus > Lagopus leucura. The sequence goes on from NW_024962268.1 coordinate 17,710,561, forward strand.
AGTAAGCTTTGCTGTACTTGAGGTTTTTCCTACAGAACTGTAAATTAAGTTGGAGGCCTGGTCCCTCTGTCTGCACAGTGTTCTGAGTAGTGCTGCACAGAGGTTCTGTGGTACAGTTATTTATTTCTGGGTGCCTCACTACACCTGGTTTTGGTTTTGTGGTGATAAATGTCCGCCTGACAGACCTTTGCAATGGGAAATGTGGCAGCACCGCGGACAAGCCGGGACATCCTCTCCTCGGGGATAGCTGAGTTCAGCCAAGAGCCTGGTCTTCCCAGTAATGCTGAACTAATGCAGAGTTAAGCTCTGAACTGGGAGATTTCTGCATGAGCAAGTACTTTGTGGTTTTGAATATAGCCACAGGAAATGAAACAATCATTAACGAATTTAGAGTCGACGAGTGTGCAAGCTGAAAGCTGAAGAGGACCTCCTGTGCTGCAGATGTTACCCAGCGCCGGGTGCAGGGCTGTGTCCTGGGGTCTTTGGGCACACTGGAAATTGCAACATCCACTTACAGCTGCTGTGTTGTTATTACCCAGAGGCCTTGCTAATGCCACACAGTTAATTTGGGCTACAAGGAGATCCACAGTGCTCTTGCCAGCAGCGCTGCTGTTTTAAATTTTGCCTGTGTAAATGATGTTAGTCTTTCCATTCTGGGGTGAGATTATGTCCTTTACATAATCACTTTTGCTTCTGGAGGCAAATCTTCACACAGCAGCAAGCTCTTGGGTATTATTTCTCATGTAGGCTCGGATCAGGTATTTAAAGATGTTTGTAGCCTGTAACGCTGCTGGTGTTTGGTAAAAGACACTGCAGTGAGGAATACAGCCCATTCCATGCCTCGTCTGTGACGGCAGGGATGCCTACAAGCCATTCGTACATACTTCTGTAGCCTGAGGCATGCCTTTGGTCTCTGAGTTAATTAACCTGGTATGTTTTTGAGATATTTGTCTCAACCTCTGACAGCTTGGGTAGGAAAGTGGTTGCATGACTAAATCAAAACTAAAAATAATCTGCTTTCAACACTTCTGCTGTTAAGCATCAGCACTGTGGTTGTCTTATCAAGAATAAGCATAGATTTTTTTTCTTTAACTGACCATAAGATTTTCACTTGATTAATGACCTCTTGGGGTTTTGAAGCTCTGAGACAGACCTCAGCTATCCCATGGGGCAGCGTAGTTTGTTGCGTCTCACTGAAGGCAAAAGAATGCATCTGCACAACCAGGCATAAACAATTCCTCAAGGCTTCATGTGGAGACGAGAGGAAGGTTTGGTATGAAGGCAGCTTATGGCAGACCTGTCACTTGGGTGGTTGGAAGAAGCCTTGGCAGCACAGTGTGTTTGATCTCAGCCAAGTTTTACTTGCTTTTTTCCAGTTGATTTACTGGAGGGCTGAGTTTTTGCTGGCATTGGTGTGGAGGTTGCTGCCCAGTGTCAGAAAAGAGCTGTGGGCACGGCATCCTTGCAGCCGTGGATATTTCCTAATTCCTGTAAATGCTGCAGGAAGGCAGAGCACCCCGTCCAAAGTCCTGAATCTGCACTGAGGAGAAGTGCCTCAAAATTAAATGTAGTGCTTTTGCTTCTCCAGTACCAAGCCCCCTTTTTGAAGCAGTCTTCAATGTATGGAAAAGGTAGAAGCATAGAATCATTAAGATTGGAAGAGATCTCTAAGACCATCCAGTCCAACCACCAACCCACTCCCTACATTAACCACGTCCCTCAATGCCACATGTCCACGGTTCTTGGAGTCTCCAGGGATGGTGATTCCACCACCTCCCTGGGAAGCCTTTGCCAATGCGTCACCACACTCTCTGAGTAGACATTTTTCCTAATATCTAACCTGAAGCATCAGAGTGTACTCTTAGACATTTAATAGTATTCCCCTTTACAGTGGGATAGCTTGTCAGCTGTGCAGTGGCACATAGCTGTTTCATACTTGATTTAAAAAAGAAAAAAAAAAGAAAAGCACCAGAATAGCAGTAAATTAGTATTTGCTACAAAACGGAGTCTTCTCTTCGGTGGTGGTTTAGTGGTGGTAGCATTTGTAGCAAAGGCTTTAGTCTTTACTTGGATGGAGCTGCCAGAACATAATTAAACTCCATTTAGAAGGTTTAATTTGTTCTTTGGTGCTGAGGGAGTCATTCCAAAGCTTGGAATTATAAAGGGGATTTAATCATAAAAGATTAATTAAAGCCTAGCTATGTTTGACAAGTATTTCACCTTTGAGTAAGTCATATGATCCATAATTATTCTCTAAAAGCCCAATTAGCTCTGTATCTGATTTAAATTGTCTATCTTCAAAAAGACCTTCCTTGTGTTGCTCCATCCGTGCTGCCCCTTGGATGCACATTTTGCTAATCGAGCTTTTCAGCTGGCCAAATCTGCAGCCCCTTACAGCCATGGGGTCCATCTGTCAGACCTCACTTCAGCCCTGTCTTGTAGATGCCTTATAAGCCCTCCTTAGAAAGCTTGTGTGGCAAAATGCCCCAGGCAAGTGGTAGCACAAGTCAAAGGCCAGCCCCGTGTAGAGCAGAGTGATTTAAACCTGTCTGAAGAAAACTCTAAAGACGTTTTTGCTGGAGGCTTTCATTCCACCTGTTGCCCTATGACCTCCTCCTCTGGGACAGAGACACATTTTATTCTCCTCATGGAAGCTTATTTTCTTACCCAGAAACAAGGGAAAAAAAAAAAAGGCACTGTTATCTGCTGCGTTCTTGTCTTTTTCCTTTTTGCTTTTTACTTTTTTCTTCTTTTTTTTTTCTTCTTTTTTGTTTTTTTTTTCTTCACCAAGCTCTGTTTATAGAAGGAGAAATGAGAAATTTGGGAATATTGCGCCAAGATTGATGCCATTCCAGTAGCGTACTGGGTGCGTGTCATTCTGCCAAATGTACATACTTGGCTCAGGGAAAAATAAAATCTTTTACCTAATAAAAAATTCCTCAACAATAGCTCAGCAGGAGCGCATGAATCGTTTCCAAATACTTGGAATTATTAATGGAAATGCCTTCTGAAGTGTAATAGCAAACTTGCGTTTTCCTTGTAAGTAGATATGTAATCTGTTCACATCTGATAGTGCTGGGGAACAACATTTGTCAAGGTTCAGTAGGCTACAATTATCCCTTTTTTCCCTTTTAAAACTCAACTGCAGAATTTCCCAAGTACTTTCTGGCAAACAACAACAAAGACATAAGGAGCTCTCATGCATACTAATTGCTTGTGTATTTTGCCCAAGATCTTTAATGGGAAGCTGTGTTTTGCAGAAGCTGTTTCCTCTGCATCACACTGTGGTTTGGAGCTGGAGGTGAGATCCCTGAGGAAAGACCTAGTGCTGCTGTGTTTTCAGCTGCTAAATTTCTTAGGAGAAAGCAACACTGAGCAGAGCTTCCCTGTCATGCTTGGTTTCACCAATTGATCATGTCCTATTGATCGACCAATTACTCACTGATTTATTTCATCTTCAGTGATGTGCCAAATGGACAACAAGTGATGTAGGTGTCTACAAAACCAACGCAAACCTTTCTGGGTTAGGGTGTGCTAAGGGAAAAGGCTTCAGGTGTCACAAGCTGATAATGGGCAATTTTTCAGTTTTGTCTCTGGCCTCTGTTCTGGAGGCCAGACTTGAGCCCAGACAGGCTGGGCAGTCTTGACCTTGCCTGCAGTGCCTGTTTGCTGGTGTGTAGTCTGTGTTTGCTGTTTGCTGGTGTGTGTCTATGGGAGTTAATGAGATGTGCTTAACAGAGGCAGCAGAATTTCAGTTTTAGCCTTTGCAGGGGCTCAATGGTGAAGTCTGTGCAATGTCTGTCACCAGCGAGCCCTGTGGGGGCTGTTCCACCACTAGCATTGGTGCTGGTGTGGGCACAGGGCCCTGTCCCTAAAAAGAAAAAAAGAGCAGGAAAAATACATATAGGGATGAACTGTTATATTTTAAAATTCTGAGTTCTGAGCCTGAAGCAGTCACTGGCACATGGATGTAAGTTCTAATTATTCAGGTTTTCCTTCTTACTCCATCTTGTGCCCTTGGGACTGACCACAATAAAATGCATGGCCAGACCTGCAGATGAGAATTATCGCTGAAGAATAAAGAATGTTGGTTAATTTAGTGAAGATAATTTGTTGTAGGATTTTCTAACAACAGCCATAAGCATGCCAAGAATGCAATCTGTTGTTGAGTTTGTTGGGTTGTTGTGGAGTTTAAAAAGAAATTTCAGAAATCGCCCAGGAAATACTGTGTGTATTGAAAGCCACAGCAACGCAGAGCACAGCTCTTGTGCCAGGTCTGCTTCCTTTGGCTCCATGAGGCCAGTGGAGGGGACACTGCAGGATGCTCCTCTGGGTCCTCCTTGCCCCATTCAAAGTCATTCAGCCCCTTCATTCCCTTCCACACTGGGGTCTCACTACTCCCCCAGAAATGAGTAAGCCTAAATTAATGCCTTCTGAAAAAGAAAAGCATAAAGAAGTAGCGCGGTGTGAAGTAGGAGAGGCAGGAGAACTGATGGGAGGGAGAACAATTTCCCAGCTCGGGAGCAGCGTCCCGCAGAGGCACTTTGCTTCCTTGTACCTTCACAGCTGCAGTTTAGCCCCACGAAACTTGAGGTCTTTCCAAGATTTCAGCACAGCTTTGTTAGTGCACCAAAGCCTTTGTTTGACCTTTTCCTGTAGTCCCCATGTGCAGTATTGTTTAATCAAAAAGCAGTAATGTCACTGTTTTTTGAATAATAATGGCAGTATGATTTCTTTTTCACAGTCCTTAAACTGGCATTCTTGGCTAAGAGACTTGCATAGTTCAGTCTTTTCAAAACATTACCCTCTAGGGTGCCCCAGTTCTCCACTTTCTGTCAAGTCAAAGCACCACTATAGCAGATGGTGGCCCTGTTGGTGACTGCTGAGCTTCCAACTCCTTGGGATGTGTCCCAATAACTTGTTGCAGGAAGAAGGGAGGGATGCTGAAGGAAAACCACGTAAGGCTTGGCCATGTCTGATGCTCTCTCCCCTAGTTACAGCTGCAATCAAGGCTGTGTTAATCAGACTTTTTTTTTTTAACCTACCTGTGGCAGTTTTCTGGTCTTATCATCATTGGTTATTTATGCTCCTCTTGTGTCTATTAATTTCCCGAGTAGTTTTGTATTACAGCTTTTCATCTTTCTGGGCATTTGGAGCGCACATGCTGTACTTAGTGAGGTGATGCTTTGATTTAGATTTCCAGTAACTTGAAAGTAAGACTCTTAAAATCATCAAATACTTGGAGAGCCAAAATACTACACTTAAAAATGGCAAAACACTTTGAAATTTGCTTTGAAATTTTGGATTCACTAACACATTCCTTTTAATCCTTCTAAACTTCTTGGCTTACTTAAAAGATTCCTATCCAGATTGTCTAACAAATTCATTATAAAACCAACTTTTTTTTTTTCTTTTTTAGGTTGTATGTTTTTCTGAAAGTTTGAACTGATTATTGTTTTCTAATCTTGATTATCATGTCATTTTAAGTGCACAGCGAGGCTTCAAAAATAGCTTCAGCTGGGATCATGCCATAAAGTGCATCTGGATTCCCGGCAGATGAGAAAAGCTTTGAATCAAGCAGCTTGCTTGCTAGAAAAAGGTCTGCATGGTGCTTCAACCTGTGCAAGTACTAAGGGAAGCTCTTGGTTACTTAAAACAGTTGCTCAGTCTTGTGTCTTCATTGGGAATCCTATGTCTGAGGCTTTGCTTAACCATGCAAAGAGGTTGTGTGCTCTGTTTGGCACCTTTGGCATTCCGGAGACACGTTCAAACTCTGTAGTTCTGCTGTCCATGTGAGCCCACGTCAACTCTTTTGGCTTTTGGGTCCAAAACTGTGGTTGAAAATCGCTCTCTGTAGTTGTTCTTGGAACTGTTTTAAATAACATACACGATAGCCCCACTTGTTGCTAGAAAAAGAGATAGCTGCACTGTGGAGAATGTCATCATGAGTGTCCCATTAGAAGTGCCATGTTGCTTGGTTGAACAACCCGGTGTTTTCAAGCGGTTTCACCTGCACTTTCATGATGTGGAGCACTTGGTGACAATTCAAATGCAAAGAAGTTCCCCCTTTTTGGTGATGTCTCCCCATCCGCTGTGCTCATCCCCATGTGCTCTGCCTCAGCTCTGCCTTCACAGTGGCTCCAGGCTGATCCTGAGAACTGTATCTGGAGTCGATCTTGCTTTTTTATGTTGTTGTTGCTCTTTTTTTTTTCTCTGTTTTGCTTCACTGTGTTTCTAAGCTAGAGAGATCCCTAACATAGCTAATTGGATGTCACTGGCTACAGAACATAGTGAGCTGTGTGAGTTTTCCTCTAAGTGAAGCATATCGATTTCTACTCTCCTCTGAATCCTAAGGTGAACAGAATGAGATAACTGAATTTATTCCATTTCTTAGCATGAATGAAAATGTTACTTTTAGTTTTGCAAAGCAACAAGGATATCTATTTGCAGGAGCTGCTGAGGTTAATAATATGGAATCATAAAATCATAGAATCAATAAGGATGGAAGAGATCTCTAAGGTAATCCAGTCCAGCCCCAACCCACCCCCACTATGCCCACTAATCCATGTTCCCTGGTGCCACATCTCCGTGGCTCTTGGACACCCCAGGAAGAGGGACTCCACCAATTCTCAGGGCAGTCTGTGCCAGTGCATCACAGCTCTTCCTGAGAAGAATTTTTTCCTCATATCCTACCTAACCTGAACCCTTGGTGCAACTTAAGGCCATATGCATTTAGGGAAACTGTGTACATTTATATATCACTTTATATGCTAATTCCTGAAGACACACAGCAAGCTGGATGAAATTTATTCTCTTCAGCTTGTATTACTGAATTTAATTACAGAGTACTCTTCATCACCCCCAAATAGTGGAAGTGTTGACATGTTTAGTTTCAGTCTTCTGATTGTCATGCAAAAGTTGAATTTGAAATACTTTCCAAGTTTAAAGTATGGTTGTTGTATCTTAATGAAAAAAGAAAAAAGGAAAGAAAAAAAAAAAAAGAAGAGGAAGAAGAATTGCTTGTGCCTGACAATGCTTATTTATGAAGACTTAGAAAGGAGCAGAAGAAGAAACAGTGTAGTTTTTGTGACCTGAGGCTTTGGCATTACTCCAAACCCCTTTGCATGCTGAGTCCTTCCATTATACGTTTTGACAAATCACTCCTATAATCCCACTGTCTCTGGTCTTAATCTTAAAAAAATAGGCCTTTGTTTTTTTCTTGACTCTGGAGAATAAAGAGTAGGAGACAGTCCATAGTGTTGTCAAACCTGGGTGGGCATTTGAATGTGCTTTTTGCTTTTTTCTATTGTGTAAGGGCATTACTGTCTGTGACCTCAAGTCCTCCGGGTGTCCATTGTTTGCATCCTCCTCTGGTGTTATCTTCACGTTCCTCCCTTTTCCAGGGGAGCAGATTTCTGCTCTCCTCCCAGGCTCAGAAAGCCATCTCCGTGGAGCTGCTGGCAAGCTGTGGGCTGTGCTATGGGAGAATCCTGTGGGGATGGAGCCTGGGTTAAACTTCTGGAGAAATAATAAAAAAACTGCAATGCCTTGGGAGAGAAGGAGGAAAGGAGGGAGGGAGGGAAGGAGACACTATCGGGGACATAATCTCTGAATAGATCGAAATCTGCAGCCTCATCTTCCACTCTGATTGTAACCTGTACTTCAAGAGCTTCACCATTATCAGTAGTACAGGAGCGCTGGGGTTGCGGCTGCTGCAGCACTGCGTGTGCAGATGTTTGCTGCTGCTTCTTGATGCCATTGGTGATGTCAGATCTCAGTCTGTATCTTTGCATCTCTCAGGAGAGCAAGGCACATTCAGCTGTCAAAATATCATATTCTGGTGGGGAGGGAAGGAAAGGCAACCTTTAATCTCAGATTTGTCTGAACTGTTGTTTGTCACCTATCCCCCCATTTTAACTTGCAGCTCCAATAGCCACCCTGTGCTCCCCGTGGTGCTGGAGACCTTAGATACTCTGTGTTTCTAAGATTGTAACAACATTAATGTAGCTCACATTACACAGCTAAGAGCTCTACTTCATAGCTTAGTGAGTTCTCGTACTGTTAACCTCTTTTTAGCTAAGCACATTTTTGTTGGTTTTGCCAAATGCTCATAGCTCAGTGGTTGTGATCACTAATGCCATATGTCACGTGTTGGGGACATACTCCTAATTCTGGTCAGATTGGTGTGATGGCAATAAGGAGACGAGTTGCTCCATGGCAGCATCTGTCCAGAAAAACAAACAGCATTGGTCAGTTGCCTGCAAGTCTCTTGTAGTCTCTCACTATAGATGTTTCTTTTCTGCATCATGGAATTTCTATTCCTCTCCCCAGTGTTGCTTCTGTCATTGTGCAGATGCACTACACAGCCCTGCACAATGATAATACCTACTAACTCAGCACTTCTGGCACCTCCTGTTCACTGAGCTGCAATGCCCCAAAAATACCAAGATCAGGGGCTTAGCAATGCTGGCAATTCACCTGTCCCAGTAACTCATCTTTATGAGTGCTCAATTCAATGCTCAACACTCAGTACTAAATACTAAACACTCATTACTCAATATCCAGTACTTTGTACTCAACACTCGATATTCAATACTCAGCACTCAGTACTCCATGCTCTGTGCTCTGTACCCAACAACCTGTATTCAATATTCAATACTCAGTATTCAACACTCAATACTGTACTGCTGCTCTTCTCCACTTTTCAACTGTTCTCAACTCAGGGACTCGCTGACCAAGTTCTGATTTCTGTCTATTCAATATCTGCAAGGAATTTCTCTTCTGTGAATTTGTCCCTTCTAAATAGATGATAGCCTTATCATGCCTTGACATTGACCCACACATTTCAAATAGCCATTATTTTTGTACATCACATTAAGCTTACTAGCTTCATCTGATGCCCCCTGCTTCTTACAGTGGGCCTGCTGTGTAACACTGTGAGGCATTTTCAAGGATGTTAGCTTTGCAATCTCTGGTATGTTTTATGTTGTAAAAGTTATTCCAGCACAAATATTCCTCTTTGAAAGTCCTGCTTCTAATCCGTCATAGTGCTTCTAATTCCACACACTGCTTAAATCTGATTTCGGGGCTAAACGTCTCTTAAAATATATTTTCATTAAGCAAAAGGAGTTATTCACATATAATCAATTAGGAAGAAACTATTGAGGAATTCACTTCTATTCTGGAGATTGCCCATGTGTAAAAGCAGGGAAGAATGACAGAGCTTACAACGGTGGCCGTACACCTCCAGGATTGGGCTGTTTCTGCGAGCGCAGCTATAGCTGACCACTGCTGTAACACCCTAAGCCTCCTTAGCTGTCTGCTGCTGAGATTTTCCAGCTTGAAGAGATGGGGAAGGCCCACAGGTGCTGTGCCCACCCTGCAGATGTGGGCTGCGCTGCAGGCATTGCCTAACACGAGTTCTTTAAACAGGATGGGGATTGTGGGATTTGCTGATAAACTGTGGGAACGGGAGAGCTGGTGAAATGAAGGCTCCTTATCTCTGTGTGATGTGGCATGGAAGCCGGGATATAAATTACAGTTTTCACCAAGTGCTAATGGAGAGGCTGTTCCTGGAAAGCAAAGGTAAAGCCTGGGAAGTGTATGAGCAGCTGCATTTTAACCAAGCTGCTGGTACATGACTCCTCTGATAGTTTGAGTTGAGTTTGTAAACCTGGAGTGCCATTTGAGTTTGAAATGTGGGAAGGCTCAGAAATGGGCTGGGTCCTGTGCTTTCTGAGATGTCCTGGGGGCAGCAGTGAGAACAGACACAGACTTGATGCTAGTGAGTTCAGCAGCTGCTGCACACAGGTGTTTTCCCACCCTTTGGAGATGATGGATACCTACTGACTGCACCAGTGCTCCTTTGTCAGCTGTTTTTGCTTTGTCCCTTAAACCAGTTCTGCTTTTTACAGTCTGCTGCTTCCTTGTACACATTTGAAGTCAGAGACATAAAATGCCAATGTTTGTAGTTCTTTATATAAGTCAAGCACTTCTGAAGTTCTACTGACATCCATTACTGGCCTTGCCAGTATGTTCTTACTCCAGTTCCAGTTCTCAGGAGTGCCACTGACACTGATGGTGTGTACCTATGGGCAAATCTCAGTCTATCATTTGTGTGCCCATTTTCTCTTAATACCACAGCAGACATATATCCCTCAGCAGACCAGGATTTCCAAGCAGTTCAGGGGCAAGTCTCACTATATGCAGCTGAACAGAGTCCTCCCTAAACAAGAACTAGCTTCCTGAGATTTCTAGAAGTTTGAGCCTATTGCTGGAACAGTAAAACTGCTGCTTTATCTTTCTTGAGGCAGTTTAATATTTTCTTGGCTTCGTAACCCATCTTCCCGTGCACTAAGCAGATGTTTTCACTGGATTCCTCACATCTCTGAGGTCTCTTTCTTGGATGTTTTGCACTGAATTAGAATTTATGAATGTGTAGAAGCTCCTTCTGGGATGTGCTGCATTTCTTCCCAGCGTGTTTCCCAGAGATGTCTGTTGGCGTTCTGGTGTCTCTTGGATTTTTGTGAGCATGACTTTCCAGATGCTTTGTCAGCCAAGGGTCCTGCCACCTTCTGCAGCTGATAACTCACAGGCACTGATCTCTGTTAACAGCTCAGGCAGATCTCTGTCCTACTATTTCTCTTCCTTCACTTGGGAATCTGCCGGTTTTTCTATTCTAGATGTCTCTTCCTGTTTTCACCCCTTAGCATAGCATCATATTATAAATCCTTAATTTTTCATCATGTGCACAGCCCCCAGTTCACACCAAGCACTGCAAACCCATGCTCATCCTCATCTGCCTGTCCAGTTCAGCATGCATAAATAATTTGAACCAAAACTTAACTTCAGCTTGGTGATATTTGGGTAATAGCTCTGCGCATGGGATGAAGTTCTCTTTTGGTATGAGATCACCTCATGGGAGAACTTCTCCGATTCATTCCAGTTTGGCCTCAGAACAATGTTCTGGTTTAGCTGGTGAATTTCTAAAAATGAAGTTAAGACAACTTGGGCATGTATTAGACAAATGATTAATGAGCAGAGGTCTAGTTATAGCTGTTCTATGCAGCTTTTTCCTTATCTCAGCTACAGGGGAAAAAAAAAGAGAGAAAAACATTCATATGCTGTTTCACAGCACATGCCTGGAACTATTTCTTAACCTCCCTGGTTTAAAAATAAGTATTGAGCTGATATGCTTACAATCAAATCTACCATTCAGAAGCAGGCTCCCTGCATACCTTTTCTCTTTTCTATCCCCTCTCTTTTTCTGGAGGACAGTGCGATATGTACTGGTGAGAGCACTTATCCAACACACGAAGATATGGCAAAGAGGGGTTGGGCTGCCCGCACTGACTGCACGCTGAGGATATGCCATGTGCTGCCCCACTTGTGCTGAACTGGCCTCCAGCTATCTGCTCTTGAGCTTTAAGCAGCCAACTTGGGAACTTTATAGCATTCAGACATTGCGTTTCAGTTTTTGGAACTCGTCAGCACTCCTAAATCCCTGTTTGGAACCAGAAGGAGGAGTGCATGCTCAATGTCTAGAAGACGGGATGCATCTGTTTCTGTGTCCAGGAAAGCACTGCGTGCATCCTTAGGAAGAAGAAAGCCATTTTGGTTCAGCAGCAGTTCCTTCAGCTGCATCTGGAGAACTTGGAACTTACCTGGCATAGCTGCAGCTGCTGGGTGTCATTAGGCTCTGAGCTAAGCCCAAAGGGATTCAGGTATTGCAGGGGAGGACCTCAAGGCGCCCAGCCACCTAATGCTGTCCAAATCCCACAGTCAGATATCCAGACACATCCAGGAAAGGAAGTGACCTGCAGGAGGAAGCACTGCAGGAGTAAGCACTGCAGGAGTATGGGTACTACTGAGTGTGTTGGATTTAGGGAGCTATTGAATCTGCTGGATTGAGGATGTTAATGAATCTGTTGGATTTAGGGTACTCTGAATGTGTAGGATTTAGGGTGTTATTGGATGTGTTAGTCAGCGCAGTGTGGGCTGATAGTGGCCTTCTCCGGAGTGGGATGCTTAAGGGAATGTAATCACCTTTGTTTTCTGTGGGGTTCATAGAATCACAGAATCAGTGAGATTGGGAAAGACCTGTAAAATCACCTGGTCCAATCATCAAACCATCATCACCATGCCCACTAAGCCATGTCTTTGCAAAGGACAGGGCTGTATTAAAAAAAAAAAAAAAAAAAAGCTAGATATTCATAAAGCAACATCCAGATACTTGGCCTGCAGAGCTGCTTTAAGGAATCTGTCTGTAGCACATTACATGCACCATCATTTCAGAAGGCTGGAATACCTCTTCAAATAAAAAGCAGCAGCACTGGCAAGCAGTCTTCAAAGGTAGCATGGTAATCCCTAAGGGGAGATCTGCTTTTGTGAGGAATTCCCCTGCAGACAGCTGGGAGTTCTGAACAAACCAGTCCTTTTAAACTGCCCTGCACAGCAACGCTCCAGCGAACATTCATTCATCTGACATAAAAAACAACAGGGAAGGGGAGAGCAGGGGGCTTGAGGGCTTAGTCAAGGTGAGCATGGAGTTGGGTCTTTACCCAAAGCCACTGTGGAGGCAAAGGTGCTTCAGTGGAGGTAATAAGAGATAAGTTATCCCACTTTTAGTAAAAAGCAACAGTGAAGATACAAAGGGCTTATTTCAGGCTTTGGTTATCTGATGTGCCCTACTTATTGTGCACAGTAAGTGCCCCCGAGAAGAACCCAACAAAGTGCATTCCCTTGGACATGTGGGTGCGTGGCCAGTTACCATTCACAGCCTCTCTGGAGTTGCTCAACAACCCGCTTGTGATTTGTGCTTCTCCTGCTAGTATTTCAGTTCCATATTGAAACTGTTGTGTTATCTCTAGTGATTAGATCATGATACTGAGAAAAAACAAATTTCTTGACAGTGCATTTCCTGCTAACAAAGATACTAGGGAAGGATTCCCATTAACGTCAACAGGCTTTGGACCGGGGCCATAGTCCACTTCCAGGCAGTATTAAACATTCCACATTTTTCCTATCAAAAACAATAATTTTTCAGCTCTATTTCACTGGCTGAGAAGTTTACCTTAGTAATGCCATATAAGAAAGAACATCAGGGGACTCAAATCACAGTCATGTTTACATTTTCTTGTATAAAACAGCGAAATACTTTTAAAACTAGTGTTACAAAATATTGTTTTTGTTGTTGCTGAAGCATTTTGCACCAAGCTCGTGTTGTCAGCAAGCCCAAAAAATTCAAGTAAATGGAATGGATTAAGATCTACTTATTCAAGGAGTTCTGTTGGGACTGCTGTTCTTAAAATAACAACTTTCCTTAAAAAGTAGATTGGTGTGCTATGATATCACTGCAGTCATGACTTTGAGAAACAAACTTATTTATATTAATGAAAAATATTTCGGCTGAAAACTCTGTCAAAACAATCTCCAGGAAAGTCATTGTTGTGGACTGGAAAGAATGCTACTTCACATGTGTTTAATTATTAGGGGAAAAAAATGAATCTTGCCTTGCATCACAAAAATCAATCTGCAATAACAGGAAATCCTGAGCCATTTATGTAGAGGTTCCTCTGGCAATTGGTTCCAGCTTCTAAAACCTGCCTAATTCTTGACAGCTATGATAATACTGCCTCCACAGAACTGTACACAGCAACGTTCTGATTGTGCATCTGAGTCAGTGCTGTAAATCAGAAAAAGAAACAACAATAGAGATGACTGGTCGGAGTGCAGCGATGCTGTGCTACATTTTGGTTACGAACACAGAGGTTAGCAAAAATAGGAAAAATCTAAATTTGTGAGCAAGGAGCTGATGACCCTCCTTCCTTCCTCAACCTGTGCATGCCTGTGCTTGCATAAGCTGAGGAAACAAAAAGTGAACTCTGACGGGCAGATATTTGTGCTCCTAGAGCCTGCATTCCCAGCCCTGCAGGAGGACTGTTGCATCAGTTACCATGCAGAGCTGAACCACAGCCCATATGCCCAGATATTTGTGTGCTGGGGTGCAACAAAAACAAAAATAGCACCGTGTGACACCTTGCTTGACACACAGTGTATGTAGGTCACTCCAAAAGTAGCACCTGCTGTTTATTTCCATGGAAAATACAGCGGATACAAAGAGCACAAGAACACTGTTTGATAGAGCAAATTCTCATCTACAAAGCACTATTTTTCAGCATAGTCACCACCATTAGCTAGTTCGTTGATATAAGCTGAGTGAGAAGCTCTTCATTTCATGATGTGACAACTGTGCATGGCTATTTAGAAAATGGTTTGTCTCTCACATCTGTATTGCCACTGCTGAAAAGCACCACCCAATGCCTCACTGTGCTGACATCCTCTGTTTGGTCTCCATAAATGTTCAGCTAACATCAAGGAATGTCAATGGGTGCCACTTTTTCTTTCCTTTGTATGCACTTCCTTGTCAGATGCCATCTTGACAGACTATCCTTCTGCTGCTATTTGTAGCATGGCAACAAAACATAACAGAATATTGTGGGAAAGTTCAGCCTCTATTGCCAATACAACCAGCATCTGCCTTATCATCATGGGCCAACATCATAAAATCATAGAATAATAATAATTTGAGTTGGAAGTGACTCTTTAAGATCACCTGGCTCAACTTCCCTGCAGTGAACAAGGACGCCCACAGCTCCATCAGCAGCTCAGGGCCCCTCCACTCTGACCTTGGGTGGCTCCAGGGATGGGGCATCCAGCACCAACTGGGCAGCACCGTACTGCCCATGTAATAAAAATCTTCTTCCTTATGTCCAGCATGAATCTCCCCTTTTCATTTGAAGCCATTTCTCCTTGCCCTATCACCACAGATACTGCTGAGGAGTATGTCAATGTCTTTCTTACAGCCCCCGTTAGACACAGACAGGCCGCCCTCAGGTCTCGCTCAGCCTCCTCTTCCCCAGGCTGCACAGCCCCAGCTCTCAGCCCGTCCTCACAGGGAGCTGCTCCATCCTGACCATTCGTGCGGCCCTCCTCTGGACGCTCTCCAGCAGACCCCCATCTCTGCTGTGCTGAGCACTCCAGCTGTGGACGCAGCGCTCCAGGTGCGGTGTCACAGCGCAGAGCAGAGGGGCAGGATCCCCTCCCTCGCCCCGCTGGCCGTGCTGCTTCGGCTGCAGCCCAGGATCCGGCCGGCTGCCTGGGCCGCAGGGCACACTGCTGGCTCACGCCCGGCTGCCATCCACCGGCACCCCCAGGTCCTTTCCGGCAGGGCCGTGCTCTGTCCCTACGGCCCCCGGCTCGTACTGGCAGCGGGGGTTGCCATGACCCGGGTGCGACGCCTCGCGCTTGGATGTGTTGAGCCTCAGGAGGTTCCCCTGGGCGCACCGCTCAGCCTGGCCAGGTCTCTCTGGACGGCATCCCGTCCCTCGGCCGTGTCGACCGCACCGCACGGCTGGGTGTCATCCGCAAACTGCTCAGGGTGCGCTCCGTCCCACTGCCGTGTCACTCATGATGACGTTAAAGGGCGTCAGTCCCAGAGCTGAACCCTGAGGGACAGCACTTGTCACTGATCTCCATCCAGGCATTCAGCCATTGACCACCGCTCTCTGGACATGAACTCACAAACAGTTCCTCATCCACTGAACAGCCCACTCATCAAATCCATGTCTTTACAGTTTAGAGAGAAGGATGTTGAGGGGGATCATGTCAAAGACCTCAAATTTTTGATGGAATGGATCAGGCTCCAGCCCTGGAGGTATTTCCTTTGGATGTCCTTTATCCGTGAGATGAAGTGAACCTTAGGTCCAAGCAGGGTGAAACTGCTTTGCAGCCCTGGCCAGGCTGGAAGGCTTCTGCCTTTGATGGGTGAAGCTAAACGTGGGCATTCCTCTGAGCTGAGTCATAGAGCAGACAAGGGACCCAGCTGCCTTACCAGCTAAGCAACAACTGAATAACCTAATAAAGGGAACAATGTTATTGCATCTTGGAATTATGCTTGTGGTAAAATGAAAACCTTTGCAACAAACACAAAAGTCTGCTGGAGGAGAGGAGAGTGGAGGAGGACTGTTGAAATGGAAGCCAGATCTGAGCTGCTTGACGGGCTGAATTCTTTGCTGTGAATAATAAGCTTTTACCACAAAGAGAAAAGAAAGTTTGTTCACTAGCTGGGATTGTTCCAGAACCCGCACAACATCTAAATCGTACAGGCTCTGTTATCCTAATGAAAAATCATTACTCTATAAAGAATATTCTTCAATGAACCCTTGGGGGACAAATTATGATATGTCTCCGAAAACACTCTGTTCTTTTTCCCCCAGAAAAAATGTTCTCGTGCTTGTTTCCAAGAGGTAGGCAAGCAGCGAGCAGAAAGGCTCTTTGGAAACCCGCTTAATATCTCACACTCAGGGGCAGCTTTCTTGCGCCATTCATGATAATACAATTTGGCAAAATCCAACGAAGTCAATCAGAAGTCCCATAGCAGCATTCCAGTGGAAATTCCAAGCAAAGATACTTTGCCACTGAGCACTACAGGCCACTTAACAAATATGCACTCACTGGTATAAATCTTCCTACAAGCACTGGGAAGCATTGGCCAGCAAATCGGGTTTTAAGTGTCCAGGAAATATGGGCTGAATACAATAAAACATCTATTTTAAACAGGATGCATGAAGTTTTTCATGTAGGATATTTATGTTGCCGTGATGTTTTATAAATAACAGGATAAAAATAGTAAATAAAAAAGGATTGGACTTCTGGTGAACACTCATAGTTCTACAATCATGTCAGAGGTTGCAAAAAAAAAATGGTGCATTCTCATCTTTCAGTAGCTGTCATCTACATACTGTTTCATGCACACCTGAGACTAAGAACTATGATATAGGTTAATCATGCAGAGAAATGGGTCAGCGGGTTGCCCAGAGAGGTGGTGGATGCCCCATACCTGGAAACACCCAAGGTCAGGCTGGAATGGCTTTGAGCACCTGATGGAGCTGTGGGTGTCCCTGTTCATTGCCAGGGAGTTGGACGAGATGTCCTTTATGTCCTATTCCGTGACGTATTCTGTGCTGCATATATTCTTTTTTTTCTTTTTTTTTTAGAGAAGATTGGGTGCATTTTTAACATCTCTCCTTATCTCATCCGAAGAACTCTTGACATGGGCATCAGATTTGCAGCTGCTTTTGAGCATGTAATATCACCAAAAGGGGTTGAATAAATCACTCTCTGCAAGTGAATAAGCACTCTCTGCAAGTCCACTGCCCAGCAAGATCTGCAAGGACTGATGAATACCTCATTGCCTGTGCATAAAACAAAAAGTTAAATTCCACAGCTATGATTGACATAATTCCACTGCTATCACTGCAACTGCAGCAGGACAGGGCTTACCCTTATTATTCCTATACTCTAAAAACTGCATTTTGGTCTGTTTGACACTGAGTAAGGGCCAGTGTCAATCCACATGGAGGGGGAAAAACAAGCCAGAATATGTTTTAAAAGCAGCATTCCACAGATTGAGCATTTAAAAATAGTTACAATTGAAGTTAGTCTATTTACTTTTCCTTTCATTATGCAGAACAATGGTGCTTTGTTGATGCCGAGATGGAGGACAGTTCCACATGGGACATTCATAGCCACAGCATGGCTTCTGCCCCAGGCACTGCACAGTGATGCTGTCTGGTGTGCTCTGCTCCAAACCACCCTCTTATACCATCTTGCATATCATCTTCCTTTCACCAGCGCCACTCTTCTGTTGCTTGAACTGAATGTGACTAATGTGGTAATTCCCCACTACCAGGAAATGCTGATTAATCATCATTTAAATGTTTTCTGTGAGTGTGTCAATTTTGATGACACTTTCTTCAGAAGGAAGCACAGATCATTTGAGGAGCTTTCTAATTTTGTTAACAAAGGACAAGGAGACAACATTTCCAGACAAGGAGAAAACATTCCCAAAGGATTATTATCTCCGGCACATTGGTGTGTGAACTTTTGTTATAACTGCCTCTACTCCTGAATTCTGATGCGCAGTAAATCCCAAATCACCTGCATTTGCTCCTGCTGGGATGAGGATATGCCCTATTCCCCAAAGCACCAAGAATGCACCACTAAGCACAGGTCGAACCGTGGTGCTCAGCACTGCCCAGTCACTCAGATAATTTCAGTGGCAACAGTTATGAGATAAACTTCTGAGTGAATGCCAGATAAGAACAGTTGTCTTGCATTCTATGTCCAAGAAGAACCTGTTTCTCTAGAAACAGCGGATAGTGCTCATAATTTAGCCATGATCTCATGTATTCATTTCAGCAGAAGAAGCGCTCCTGTGTTCTCCATCACCAATTTGGCAAGTTCATTTGCCATCTTTGCTCCTATATACAACATAAATAGGAATTCTGCTTCCTTGGCAGAACTTTTATCCCATCAGTTCTTGATTTACGCACCACAGTCACCCATTTCTCTTATGGTCTGCTTTTCAAACATGGGAAAATGACAACAGGGAACCATCCTGGTCCTTAGAACATCAACAAGATAAATGTACAGTGCTGAGAACATATTTCCATCTTTATGATTTCAATTATAAAGAAACAGGTTAATATTGATAAATTCAGATGGAAAATAATTGAGACCACCCCAGGGTGGTAACTGGGACAGACACCACATGCTCAATTTAAGACCTGAAATTAAGTAGCTCTGTAAACATATTTTCATTAAAAAGTGATAAATAGTTCAGCTACCAGCTGTTGGTGAACTCAGTCACCACCCATCCCATCACCTCCTCCAGTTATCTGTGGCCAGCTGGGAGCAGGCAGCAGGACAGTGCCCTCTCCAAACAGAGAGCAGTAACTCACAACACTAATAAACCCATAAATCCATGGGCAATCAAGCACAGAATCTGAATATTAGAAAATATTTTAATGATAATATTTTATCTATACATTTTATCTATAATATTACAGATAATATTTTAATGATGAATAAAGAAACTGACAAGCCCAGCTGTGATCTCGTTAGGTCAGCAGTAAGATGCAGTGTAGCAGTTCAAACCACTGCAGCTCATGGTTTGATCAGATGTTGAACAATATCTTCTCTGAGTGAGAAAATATGAGCATATCCAGTTGCTAGCATGAGAAGCTGGATTTTGGGAGGGCTCTCATCTTCCTGCCTACTCTGAAAAACCAGGGGTGCCAAATGCTCCAGGTTATGTGCAAGTCCTCAGCCTGCCCTATAGAGTATAGGGTTTGGTGTCCTATGGCTTGCATCCTGTTGTGGTTTCTGTTTCATCATAAAGCACAGCCCCCAGTCTGTGTGGCAGAGGTTTTATTTACCCTTTGGAAAAAGAGCAGTGCAACCAAAAATCTGCTACAGGCATTTCTTCCAAGTTAACAAACAACCAAAATGAAAACAGGCAACAACATGTATGAGTAAAAGCTCAAGCTTCAGTGTTTGAGTCTGACCAGCAAGCTGCCATCTGCTAAGGCACCTGAGGGTGTGGTTCTGTTTCTGTCCTTGGCGGTTCTCAAAACCAGCCTGGGTAAATCCCTCAGAAATTTGGTTGGATCTCATAGCTGACCCTGCTTTGAACCTGGATTGGACTTCAAAAGCTCCCTTCCAACATGAGTGACCCTTAGGTCTGGATTCTTTCATCTCTTTCTGCCATGGCTAGTAGATTTCTTTCTCCTATAGCTCTACTAAAGTCAACCAAAACATATCTTAGGATATATGTAAAAGCAAAAGGAGGCAAACTCTCACCTTGTGACTCCATCCACACTAGCCTGACCATGCCTAGGACCAGTGCACTTCCCTAAAGCTACGTAGTTCACCTGGCCTCCTAACTATCATTGAATCACAGAATGGCTTAGGTTGGAGGGGACTTAAAGCCCACCCAGCCCCACCCCCTGCCATGGGCTGGTTGTCCCCACAAGCTCAGGTTGCTAAGGGCCCCATCCAATCCAACCTTGAGCACTTCCAGGGATTAGGCTCCAGACTCTTCATCAGGGTCTCTTGCTTCAAACTGAAAGAGAAGAGATTTAGACCAGATATAAGGAAGAAGTTTCTTATGATATGGATGGTGAAGCACTGGAACAGACTGCCCAGAAAGGTGGCGGATGCCCTATGCATGCAGACACTCAAGGTCAGGGTGGAGGGGTTCTGAGCACCTGGTGGAATTTTACGTGTCCCTGCTCACTGGAAGAGAGTTGGACTAGACGATCTTTAGCAGTCCCCTCCAATTTCAGGAATTCTTTGATTCTACAAAATAGCAATAAAGTCAGAAGGCAGATGGCTTCCATCTTGCAATTCCACAGTCATGACCTAAACTGAGTAGAAGGAGGCAGCCTGGCTGTGATGGGAAGGACGTGTGTCCTATTGCACATGGAGTGGAGCCTCCAGCATTGCACAAACGCATGCCTTCGCAGCAATGTCGTGCTTCATTTTGGCTGATGGTTGGTGCTCGTTAGTCGTGGCTGGTGAGGAATGCTGGGGAGGGAGCTGTTACACAGTTCTCTTTCTCATGTCCTTGCTGATACGAAGTCTTCTCGCCTTCTGGTATTAAAAACACGACTCCCTCTTTATCACTGTCTGCAGACAGGGTGCAGCTGTGGCCAGCAGCACCATCCCTCCACAGGGCAGGCAGTGAGCACTGCTACATTTCAGCATACTCTGCAGCTCTCTTGGCTGGTACAGTGGCTTAGGGGAAGCCCAGGCCACAAAAGCAGAGGTGTCAGTGCTCTGTGCACCTTGCAGCAGTGAAGCTCCTCATGAGATCAGGCGCTGCCACTAGTAAATACAGAAAATAATATGTTTCTAAATTTTTTTTTTACCCCCTTCCTAGTGTTTTCACTGCCAAAACTGAACTTAATGTGTAACAAACGGAATCAGTCTGCAAACTCCGAGAGCCTGCTCATCTCCCTGGCGTCACCTTCACGCGTACAAAATGCCACTTACTTTAGCAATCTCTGTTTGATTGATTTTTAAGTGCTACAAAAGATGTTTTGCATTAGAAACAGAGTTCATTAGGGTTACTGGGTTTGCTTAGCATTGTGTGTTGAAAAATAAAGAGAAATGCAATAGCACGGATGGCATTCTGGCTGTGCCAAAGACTGAAGAAATTATGAAACTAAATAATATTATAGCACAGAGAAAACTGCTAGACCTCAAAGCAGGACCTTATTTAAACTCATTTGGCATGCTGCTTATTCTACTGAGATTTTAAAGCAGGAATGAAAAATAAGTTTGTTGCTCCAAAAGTAATGCCTCCTGTTTAATTCCGTGAAAACTACAGCAGATACAAGGAGCACAGTAACATTATCTGGTAGAGCAAATTCTCAGCCGCAAGACTCAACACTTTAGTACTGTCACCACCATTAGCTGTGCATTTTTGGTAGTGATGCAGAAGAGCCTGCATGCCACACTCATACCAAGCTGCATCTGCAGAGGTGACCCACTGTCACTATCACCACTGCTGAACGCACCACCCGCCTCCTCACTGTGCCCACATCCACTGCTTGGGCATTCAGTAAGTTCACACAATGGTGTGGAAGCCCTGGAAACCCAGAGTCAGCATACCCAGTTCTCTACAGAAACAGAGCTATGTAAAAAGAAATAGCCAGTCACTGGAAGACAGCCCTGGGACAACTGATTCATCTTTCCTGTCCTGCTGGTCACGTCCTGATTCTGAGTGTTATGTCTTTTGTGCTGCGTGCGGTGTTTTTAATCCTGTAATCTTTCCTTTTGGCTTCAGTTTCTGATCTCCAAGCTGAATCCTATAAAACGCTTGTTGGAAATGTAGGCACATTGCTGGAGCTGTATGCATGCTAGCGAACTTCCTTTATCTCTCATAGCAGCAATGCTTTCAAAAAACTCTGCAGCACAGATAAGGACATGCTGCACATGAATCTGTCCTTAGCTGACATGTGGGCTTGAAGTGTTTGCTTAGCCCATCAGTAAGAGCACTTCCCATGATTCCTTTACATCGTGTTCTTGCATAGATCAAGAATTCATTGCAAAAAGTTGAAATGTCTTTTCCAAATATGCAAAAATAATCTCCAGCAGAAGGCTATAGTGGAATCTACAAGTATGACAGAGATAATTTAACTAAAGAGAAAAAAAAAGAAAAAAAATTGTTCAAACTTAGTGAATTCCCAGTGGGTGCAACTCTGCACACTTTTAGGATGGATTTACTGGAGAGTGGCAGCATGCATTCACCTGCTGATGCTCACAGACATGCACAGTGTGTGGAGCTGACATGCACAGCGTTGTGATGTGGCTATCACTGCATCTCCTGCACAATGTGAGAGTATCTAGAGATGCTCTAAAAGAAGAGAAACAACTAATCCACTTGGAATTAGAAATGTGCCAAGCTGCTACCTGCAGGGTTAGCATTTTTCATCTGTTTTTTCACCTCATGAAGGACAGCCCCAGTGCAGCACTGTTTCCCTTGGCTGCCGCGTTACCACAGTGCTGCACTGCTTGCCAGTGTTCTCCCACAATCCAGCCTCCCTGGTCTTTTGGGTCCAGCCCATTTTTACATGGCTGTCCACCACTGATATTTCTGTGGAACAGAGTGTACTCAAAAAAGGCCTATGGAGATTTATCTCTTGTCATTTCAAGCATGTTTTTGGAAATAATGGCACAATTGACTAAGAAAGCAACTCCCTTTTGCAACCACCCAGCCTATCATGATGGTTAGCACAGCAACCAAGAGGCACTGGCAACATTTCAGCTCTTGTAAATTGACTGCTGTTTTTATGGTGGAGGGAAATGATGCCACATACCTCCATCAAGTTAGCAGAAGTGTATTGGAGCATAACCATTGCTCCGAAAAAAAAAAGGGGCTTCAGCACAGCTCTGATGCTTGGGTGATTTGCATTTAGGTGATGCTTGGAAGGTTGTTCCTTGCTTTCGATTCTTGAGTGTGATGCTGTTAAAAGTATCCATGCTTTTCCTGGGTTTTACAGTATTTACAGTGCAAGCTGAAGTCTGGAAATCAGTTGGGAAGACCATCAGCAGTTTGGGATGTGAACCAGCTGGTCTGTGAGGTTGGGAAGCATGTGCTGCAGCGGGTTCTCAGGTACCTCAGTGTTACTGTTTGCTGCACAAAATGCTGCTCAGCCTCAGTGCATGCACACGGCAGTAAGGCTTCTGTCTTCATCACTGCTTTGTTCTCTGGAACCAAGGGGATTGCAGTGACTGGGAGCATGATGTAAAATACACGTATTGCACAATGCATGGGCACAAGGGTATCTCTCTGTCCCCTGAGCTTTCTCAAGGAGTGCAAGAGCCTATCTAATTCCTTGTGCATTTATTTGTGCCGGTGACTTAACGGCTTGTGTTGCTATACACTGATCCCTCCTTGGCAGATCTGCTGAGAAAGACCTGAAAACCAGCTTGCTGGTTTTGGTCTCAATTTTTGATGCAGTGTCTTTCTCCATGTTTGCATTACATAGTGCCAACAAAGCAAGTACTGCCTCTTTTGTTGCTCGCTGCTGCATTGCCACCACCAGTGGTTCCAAGACTCTCCAGCCTACAGGTGCCGTGCATGAAGGTGGGAGGTTTTGGAGGAAGTCAGCCCTAGGGTTTGTATTCACCCCTGCTGGAAATCCTCACAGAAAGGATTCATTCCAGAAAATAATAGTTTGGGTTGCTATGTAACTGAAAACTGAGCTGTTCCATAACCTTGGGTTCAGTTGTGCCAGGGAAATGTACTGCAGCAAGGGGGAGGCCCTCCCATCAGCCACAGCAGAAAACTGTGGAGGTCAGGTATGGCCCAGGAATGTGGTTGTAATCCTTTTTGGATAGGAGAGACCATTTAGCTTGCAGGGTGACATCAGAATTATTACTCCTTTCATGGGAGAGAGATTATGGCCATGTGGTTTTCCTTTCAAATTCAGGTTTTGGTTTCCATTTACAAGCAGTTCTTGTAAACAGTGCCTCTCTGCTTCATTTTTGCTAAAAGGCTTCTTGTCATAACAGTCGGAGGGCTGCTTTATCTTCCTCCCAACCAGCCCAGGTAGCTGGGCAGACTGGGAGCAAGCTGCTCTTGCGTGGCAGTCCCATCTACAGCACTGGCTTTGAAGTAAATTGAAGTGGATCACATAGCTGTAGGCCACCAGCAGTCATCTGATACCAATTTCTAAGGAGCTGAGATAGTGTGGCGACGGGTGACTTAACACAAGCCTGGATGAAATGTTAGCAGATTGATGTATCTGAGTGGTTGGGGTTATGGTCACAGTCACGGTCATGGTCATGGCAGGAGGGAGCAGCTCTGCAGTGCCACCCCATAAGAGCTGCCGCAGTGCTGTCCCGCGTTTATGAGACTGTCATCCATTTATAAGTCACCTGGGAGAACCAGGAACAGAAAGTAGGTCAGCACCCTCAGGAGCCCTGTGCAGTCATGCGGGAGGGAGATGCTGAAGCTCTGTGCAGACCAAGTTCTGCCCTCAGTTCCCTTGCTTTCAGTTGAACAGGAAAATTGAATGTTGCCTTTATTTTTTATTTCTTCCACATCCCTTCCTTTGGGGATCTCACACCAGACCCTCCTTCTGCCTGCTGGCCCACAGGGATGAATGCAGACAGGCTGAGCTGGGAGCAGCAGGCGATCCCTCACATACTGCTTGGTGAAGCTACCAAGCTCCCTCTGTGTCCAATGCACATCAGCCAGCCCCGGCTCTGCAGACAGAGGGTTCTGGATGCAATTCCTCACCTCTTTAGGAACATCCTACTGAATCCAGAACAGGCAGATCTCTGGGGCACCATGCACATGGTACAGTCTGGCGTGCAGCAATGGTCTAGTTTTGAACCACACCACAGATCCTTCTGTGTTGTATAAGAGTTTTGGCCATCTCTGTGCTTTTCTGTGAAATGATGCCCTTCTCTTGCTTGCCTTTCTGAATTAGACACTCCTACATCAACCTCTCCTTGCTGAGCGAGAAGCCAACAGCATTTCCAGAGGTGATCCTCAGTGAATTGCTGGCTGATGCATTCGTCCTCTCCCTCTGCATTTCTAAGTAGCAAAAAATATATAAGTAAATAATGATCTGGGGAGAGATCAGTAATGGAAAAAAATAACTTGAACAAGATTTGTTAAAAATGCTGTTTTGATTCAGTCTCATGGGTTACAAAGATTTCCTGCAGGCCATTCGAATTGGAAAACTGTCTTTGTGGGACTTTGAAATCTTAGTGATATCCAAAGTGAGCCAATCCCTGAGCCTGTCACAAAACCTCAGGCAGCAGTTGAGTTGTACCCTAGCGAGAAGCTGTTTTGGGTAGTGCACCCAACAGATCCAAACCCAGCTTGCAGAAGAGCTGGAGCAGCAGTGTGATTTTTGTCAACCTGCTGCTGCCTTGAGCAGGTCAATATAGTCTCAACTTGTGGATTTAAAATCTGTAGAGGGATTGCTGTGATCTTTTAACAAGCCATATTAATGAGAGGAGATTTGCCCCTATTACTAGGAGTTGAGTTAAATCAAGAGCGAAGGCATTAAACAACCAAAAATCTGTGCTGCTGGAGAAGTCCAGGAGTAACTCCGAAATGTGTGAAATGTTTAGTTGTGCTGGGATTTAAACCAGGCCCGCTCTGAGGGGGGTCCCTTATCTCTGCTGCTTTTCCCTTCCTGGCTGAGTGATGGACCAGGTCCAGCACCCCCACTGTGCCATGCTGTGGTTGTCATCCAAATCTCTGGGTATGCACAGCTGGGGATGGCATGAGCATCCCTGTGTGCTTTGCAGGGCTCAGAGGATGAAATGGAAAAATAAAGTCAAGGGATGTAGTTTAGGCTGCCCCACAAACACCTATACTTGGGGTTTTGGAATCAGTCAATCCTGATGCAGGAACACTGCTCCTCAGTGCGGAACTGAAACACTTTGACTCAGGTTCTTTCTGCTTTTTTCCTAGCAATTAGTCATTTCCTGAAATGGTACTATTGTTAGCTTTTTCCCCACACACAGTGAAATGTTTTTCTCTAAAAATAAAAAAGAAAGGGAAAAAAAAAAAAAAGAAGAAAAAGAAAAAGAAAAAGAGAAAGAAAGCCCTGTTGTCCTCAAGGCCACAGGACGAGTCACGGGTTCACTGCAGCTGGAAGATGCACTCACACATCAGCTGGTCCTGCATGGTGCGCCCGGGCTGCCCAGTCGGTCACACTTAATTGCTAATTAGCTACCTCCAGCCTATTCCCTGGGAATTATGATAATGAACATAAAGAACTGTTTATTCTAAATGAGACTTCCCAAGGGGAACAGCCTCCTCGGTGGCTGGAGAAATGGAAAGCAAGCCCGAGGAAACACCAGGGCGCTGTGGTTTTTGGCAACAGATGATAAACATTTCTCAGTGGATGGAGCAGAGCATGTAATTTACTGCCCAGCTCTAACGAGAGCTGTCTTGACTATTTTGCTCTTCTGTGCCACCGCTGTCAAAATGCAACAGCTAAATCTCCTCAGAAATGTCAACTCTGAAAAGCTGATGACTTTGTAAGTGGTGGCATAAAACTTCTGGGCTTTATCTGCAGGAAGTTAATTCATCACCTTTGTAGGATCTCAGATATTCCCTTAACAGCTTCATTGCTTGTGGAGGGGCAGGGATCCCCTGCCCACCCTTCTGTGGGTGACAGTGGTAGTGGGATCTGTCACCTCTTCACTGCCTTTCTGCAACATCCTACTGGGAGATACGAGTTCCATCATCCCCATGTTACCCCACGGTCATAGGATGTGGAGAACACAGAGCAGGGCAGAGCAATGTGTGTGTGCAGCAGGGGATGCAGGCACTCATCCCATTGACAGGTCTGTGTTCGCACATTCCTCACTGACTCAGGTGTTGGAAAAACGCAGGGGAAAAATGTTGTGATCCTGAGAGCTTCAAGGAGCTCTGAAAGGGAACTTGGTGCATTGGGAATGGTGGTCCATATAAAGTCACACAACAGAAAACTTATAAACACATGAAAGTTTCAGCACTTACCGGTTAAGCAAAACCAGTGTTAACACATGCATATGTTATGGCTCTCTGTTATGATTCAGCCTTCAAAAACATATGGCAGACTTTGTTGTTTTTCTGGGTCTGATTCTGGAGGTGTTTCCATGGAGGCCCAAAAGCAGTGATGTTCTGCTGATGCAACATCATCCCAGCTGGAGAATGAAAGCAACAAGGTGCCAGTCTCTTGTTGGTTGTGTTGATTTCTTCTTCATGTCATTTATTTCCACCTCCCCTTGCACAGCAAGGAAATGGTGAAATACAGTTTAAAAAATCAGGTAGCCCTGCAGAAAACGGGGACATGAATGCCTAGGAAATTTGGAGATGTGCCATGCCATGATGAGGTTGAGCACTCAATGGAAGTGCCTATTGCACTCCTCTGAGCACAGAGGAACCCGCAGTCAGTCAGCCTGGTGGGGTGAGTTTGAGATGAATTTCAGGTGCTTCACAGAAAATCATGTATAACTGTCATGAAGGACGGGATGGCATTGATTATTCTGCTGACAATATGCTGATGTGTAAAACTCTATCCTGGTCTGAGTGTAAATGCCTGCCATGCCACGTCTTAGCTCCGGCTTGAAAATATATTTGGATTGGGATCGTTCTTTTGGCCAAGCTTTGCATAAAGATTTGGGATTCTGGTCCTTGCCAGAGACACTTTGGTGTCAGTCTAGTGAAAATAATGACACGTTTCTGCTGTGAAATTTGAAGAACAGTGCTCATTTGGTGGTAAATTTAAGGATTTAACTAAAGAGTCTGACAAAGCTAAGAAAGGAGCTATCAGTTTTCTTGGATATCTCTTGATGTTGAACTTAGCTTCTATTTACAGCTGTCATACTCCAGTGGTTAACATCATGGAAGTAGAAACGTATTATTACTACTACCAGTAATAATTGGGCATGTAAAGAGCTCCAGAAATCCCAATCAGAGAAAAACATGTAAAACTACATATTTCTAAATGAAGGTATAGGTTTCATTTGAAGGGAAAGCACAGGATTCAGGGCCAGAAAGCACCACATGAGTTTTCAGAAAGAGCCACAGCTCCATGTGTAAGTAGGAGCAAGATTGTTTTCCACTTATGGACTCCCTGTATGAGATGACATTGATTGCTGCTGAGCAGGGCTCACTCTTCTCTTCTACTCATTATGCATTGCAAGCTTAATCTGGGGTGAGGTATTCTGCATAATATCTTACCTGGCTTTCATCGGACTTAAGTTATTGCAGTTCATCCATAGAAGGGTTTGTGTGAGCAACGATAGAAGGCTCGACAAATTTATTCTGAGTCATTATCTGCCGTTGTGATGGGTAATAGATACTGGATTTCTGCTAGTACTGCAATTAATTTAAATAAAAGCCATATGCCCAAAGTCAGAGCCTTGGAGATAAGTCAGACATCTGGCTGAGATTCCATGTTTGGGAATGTAAATGGTGCAGATGGTGAGATTGCAATACACGCTGTGCCTGTTGGGTTGAATAGTGATAAACGCACATCATTAGGTAGAAAAAGGGGGAAAGTTCTGAACAGAGAAGTACATTTTCCCAAGGAATGTGGGTGATATTCATTTCAGTTTGGAGTATGAGACCTTCCATGTATGTGTGTGGGGGAGTCTGCTTTACACCATGAGCCAAACTTCTATTCCAAGCAGAGTATGCCAGATATAATATTAACACTTTCAGACAACTTTGTAGAATCAGATTGATATCTCAGGCTGTAAAAATGTTGGGTTTTCTTCCTTTGAGTCCTTTGGGAAAAAAGTCAACTTGTGAACAGTATAGCAAACAAAAAAAAGCAGTTCCTACTATTCTGCATGAAATATTACCTCCAAAGAGTGCATTGGTGTGAACAGTGGCTCAGAGGCATCTCACAGGTGCTGCATAGACATGAACTGGAATTTAGCAGCAGTACAGACAGATGCAATTTGTATATTCTGAGAGGAAAGGAGGTGTGAAACATGTAATGCTTATGCTGTCTTTGCGGATATTGTTTTAACCTCAGGTCTGAATTTAATGTTGTCTCTGAAGGCTGAGGCAGACCAGCACCAGGCCTCCACCGGGGACAGCTTTTTTTGAAGACAACCTGTGCTTATGAGGGAGGGCTAAGATTAACCTGGGGAGGGCTGAAGTGACTGTCACCCAACATCACACTGGTCAGGGTGAATCAGACAGAAAAAATGCATCACTTCCCTATCTCTTAGACTTCTTTTGCAGTTGGTCTACTTTGTA
Organism: Lagopus leucura; assembly: GCF_019238085.1. Taxonomy (NCBI): domain Eukaryota; kingdom Metazoa; phylum Chordata; class Aves; order Galliformes; family Phasianidae; genus Lagopus; species Lagopus leucura. The sequence goes on from NW_024962268.1 coordinate 17,739,698, forward strand.
TTTACTGAAGTAAGGATTCAACCTGAAAACGTCTCGGTAACAATGGTCATAGCACAAAACACTTTAGAAGACCGTGAATTAATAGAACAAAATCACCCAAACTTTCCCCTTTAGTTTTGCTGTTTGCTTTAGATGGCGGTGACAGCTCATTTCTGTCACCAGGGTTGCAATCGTCCAATGGAAATAAGCAATCCATCCATGTGGCATCTGCCACTGCTTGTGAGTGGTGACTCTGCCGAAGCCACAGCCACAGCTTTCAGGCTTGGTCAGGTTTACAAGCTGTTCAGAAAAGGTTTTTGCGGAAATGCACAAAATTCAGCCAGCAAAAATTGACACTGTGCTGAACTGCTGAAAACATGAGGTACTACTTTCTTGCTTCTGAGTCCAACTTTTGAGCCAGTTTGGGTGCTTGAAATGCCACAGTTTCTCCAATGATCACATCATATTTGCCTGCAACTGGTACCAGTCTGCCAGCCCCAGTTCTGGTTTGCTGGATTTGAGACAGGGAGTATCAGTATAATTAGACCTGAAAATGCGATCATATTTCGCTTGTGATGCCTAATTAATATGAGGGCAAATATAAAAGACTGCAAGCCAACAGCAAATTAATTAATCTACTCATTAATTTTAAAAATACATTAACAAGGGTGAGTTTTTTGTACCAGTGATGTCAAAATGACAGCTAGAAGCATCACATGCTACTTTGCATAGGTCTCAACAGAACGCTAAAATTGGACAACTTGTTAGGAGAATGCCAAGCTCTATTTCTTTACATGTTTATGTAGTGATGCAATTTACTATTTCATCATTTATTTCTTAATATATAAACTGAAATTAAAGTTTATGAGTTCATCAGCTTTTATTGCTACCAAGCAGTAACAAAATATGTTTTTCCATTTGAAACACAGACCTTCACCACCCGCTGCACTCTGGGCCATGTCCTTATGGTTTGCTTTCTCTCATTCAGGGGCTAACTTGCCCAACACCGCTTCTTTCTTCCCAAGCAACGTGAGTTTGGCAAGCTCACAGATCCTGACCATGCAGTTTTCCCTTCACAGGGCTGATCTGTTTAGATGAGTAAAGGATTTAGTGTTTTTAAAGCTGGGTGGCACAGGGACTGGTTGTTGTTTTCTAGTATCAAGCAGTGAGAAGTTATGCAAGTTGCTTCCCAGAAGCCAGCAGCCTCGAGACCCCCCCGGTCGCAAGTGATCCCCACTCCTGCAGGATCTCTTTGCTGCTTGTCTGATGATGACTTGGGTTTGTAGCCTTGCCCCTCAGTCCCTTGTCTGTCCCAGAAGTGTTTCTTTCTTGCATTCAGTTCTCCATTCCAGCAGCGCTCCTTGCTTTTCCTCAGGCTCATTTCATCCATTGTGTATTTCCTAAATGAGCAAAGAAGAGTGCCTCTTTGTCCCATCTCAGACCATCAGGCATCACCACACATGTGAGGAGAGCCCATCCCCAGTTTTTGTGCGGTGGATTGGAGGGAAAGCAGGGGCTGAGGATGGCTGCGATGGGCTGAGCATGCAAATAGCAGGCAGGCAGGGTGGGTGGCTGTAACCTCCAGTGAAACACATGGCAAAATAAATTTGTTGCATGTCATCATAAAAACCATGAGTTCAACCTCAGTAGGTTATTCTGGGCTGAGATTCTCTTCCAGCATTCAGATGGGGAATGGACTGGGAGAAGCAGCAGCTGGTGTCAGAGTTAAATTAGGCAATAGGAAGTGTACTCGGGTTGTGGTTTGCTGGGTTAAGAGATGGTATGGTTGCTCATACAATTAGTATGTGGCTGATGGGTAAGAGACACCAAGTTCAGTCTCTGTCTCGCAAGCTGAGCCACGTGTGGGGCGCAGTGTAGTGAAGAAATGGAAGGAAGCTTCAGAAAACTTTGCTTTTGTTTTTAAGAATGGTCTCATGCTGCCCACCTGCTCATGAATTCCAGAAGTGTGGGATGCCCCCTTGGGTGGAGGGTATGGCATGAAGAGCACGCGCCATGCTGAAGTCCCCGCAGCCCTGTTGCTGGCAGGAAGAAGTGCTGGATTGCATTCCAGCGCCTGCCATTTTTAACAGATGAGCTAAACAAAGTGCCACATCAAAACACTGCTTTATGAACTTTCCACGACCTGGAGGAGACAAGAGGGCACTGTGGGCACTGTGCTGCATCCCAGCAGCAGCAGCAGCAGCAGATACCAAGTGCTGTCGTGACACCATATAAATAACAGCTCACTCCAGCGATGCTTCTCTGCTGAGTGAATTGCTTCAGGATTTGCTCCATCCACCCTGCCTTGCAAAAAATAACCTGCAGATGTATGCCTCTAAAAATAATCCTTGGTGCTGTGGTCGTGGTGCAGTCACTGCATAATTCAGCAGTTTCATACTGTGTTGTTTTAAAAACAAATCTTTTCTGCACGCTGATGGAGACAGATCCTGTGCTGTCTGAGGCTGCTCTGTGTATAGAGAGCATTTTGCTAGCGTATCTATAGACAACAAGCACAGATCTGGCTTGTGATCATGTTATATTAAGAATTATTTCTTTCCTTGTCTAATTCATTAAGTCTGTGTACTTAATAAGCAGTTTCAGCTTTTACAAGGTCTTCTGTGGGAACAATAAAAGAGAAGGGAAAAGGAGAGAAACATCTGGATCCATGAAATGCTCTTGAAATAGTATCTTTTTTAGTGTCTTAAGAAGTTTCCAAGGGCTTACACTAAGAAGTTAATTCCATTGCTGATGATGATGTTGAAAGCAGTACAATTTTGACTTGGTCTTGTTGCCTAGATAGAGATCAGAGTTGGCCCACTCTTTTGTCTGAAAATATGCTTGTGACAAATAGCATTGTTTGTTTTTCATTCGAGTTTTACTACTTTTTTCATTTTTTCTCCCTTTAAGATTTTATTGTGAAAATGAAGAGAAAGATAAGACAGTGGAAGGGCACTAGAGCTGCAGTTCTGTTGCAATTTAGCAAATCATTTCTTTCCTCTTCCTTTTTTTTTTTTTTCTTTTTTGTTTGAATTTGTCTGGTTTCCCATGTCTTTAATCTGTTTTAACAAACACCTGTTGTGGTGATGTTTGATTTGGTTACTTGCAGTTTTGTGCACCTACCAGAAAAGTAGAGCTGGGATGTCCAGGGCCTGGAGTGCATCATGCTGGAGAGGAGCCCAGCTGGAGAGGAGGGAGCACTGGGGCTACCAAATGGAGTGCTATAGGGAAGGTAAAGCATGTCAGACATGCATAAGAAAAAGATATGTGACCAGAGCTGTAAGTGCAGCAAGAGGTGTTTTAGGTAGTCAAAAAGGGAAAGATGCACAATTAGTGGTTATGTGCTGGAAGACGTTTTCAGGGGGTTGAGACAGTTATCCACACTTGACGACATCCATCTGGGAGGACCTCTGAGCATCTCACACTCCTTGAATCAGGTGCTTTCCAAAGATTCCTTGCTGCTTTTTATGCTGTGAATCTGTTCTTCTAATGTTATGCTTTTTTTTCCCCTTGGATTTCCAATAACATGTCTGAAGCCTTAACTGGAAAAGTCCCCTTGGCTGCAGCTGAAGCAGGGTCGTGCCCTTCGTGACTCTAAGCCAGTATTGGAAGGATAAAAACCCTTTTCCATAAGTGGCTGTTAAGCACCCTTATGTGATTCATGGAGCATAAAATTAGATGGCTATTCTTTTTCAGTCTTACAAAGCATGTGTGTTGAAAACAGAAGATATATGCAACCTTTTTCTTGCATTGAAACATCAAGGTTGAAGCTATTTGCTGTGATTTCCTTATAAAAAAGTGTTGATTGTTGAGGGGAAACAGACTTTTGGATTGCAGCCATTTGATTCGTCAGCTTTTTGGCTTTGATATAAGCAGAGAAGTGAAAGTATATCACCTCTTAACTTTCAGGCACTAAGGTGGGCAGAGAAAAATAGAGACAGGCTTGAGCACATCTCAGAAGTCAAAGTGGAGAAAATTTACCTGTGAGATATCCGACTATGCACAGCAGTGTCCTATTTGATTTTGCTTTCATCACTAGGTGGGAAAGACCAGAGCACTCAGTAGAATGTTGGAATAGTAGAATCTTGTTGAAATTGTCCTGTCCATGCTGGAGATCACAAAGACGATAGATCTTGCTGTAGTGATCCTTCGTGCCTGTGTTTTCCTCATTAATCTGTGATAAGATTGCACCATCCCCTGTATCTGCATGGCGAAAGCTGTCCTAGTATTATAGGATGATTGTATGGCTTGGATTGGAAGGGACCCCAAGAATCACCAAGTTGCAACCTCCCCACCACATGCAGGGCTACAAACCTGCACATTTAATAGTAGACCAGGCTGCCCAGAGCCCCATCCAACCTGGCCTTGCACACCTCCAGGGATGGAGCATCCACAGCCTCTCTGAGCAGTCTGTTCCAGCACCTCACCACTCTCTCTGTAAAGAACTTCCCCTGACATCCAATCTAAGCTTTCCCTGTCCTTTCAGCAGGGTAGAGGTAGAGCTTCCATACCTAGTGGTCATCATGACACTCACACTTTGTTGATGTCATCTCAACATGGGTAACCATGTAGAGAACAACTGCATCTTTCTGAAATTATTTTCCATGGTATTTGACTTTCCTGAAAGCTGATGTCTTTGTGTCTGGCTGTGTGCAGACCTAGTCTATTAAAATCACGAGCTGGGATTATTTGTTTGCTTTCTTCCCAGAGCTGAATTTCAAAAACCACTACAAATTTTCCCTTTATGCTTGAAAATTGTTTCTGAGATACGTATTCTTAGAATTTCACATGAAAAGCTGGGGTTATATCTGTGCATGCCTGTGGGGATAGGTGGCTGACGTACCTATGGGGGAAGCAGACTTCAGTCAAATCCTGAACCCATCCAAACCAGAAAGAGGCTTGCAGCTGTCTGCAGTGACAAATGTCGGACAGAATTGGGTAAGTTTATGCCACAAGTGATTATCCACAACTGTTCTTCATAAAAGTGCAATTGTAGCCCACCCTCGGGGCTGAGCGCGTGCCTAAGCATAATCCTCAGTCTTGGCGTATCAGCCTGTCTCCCACCTGGTGTGTGTTCATGGCAAAGTGATGTCTGCAGAATCAGGATCAGATTCTTACACAGCAGCTCCCCTGAGTGAACACAGACCAAGCTACTAGCTTGCCTGAGTCCTGTTCGGAGAACTAGTTTTAGAAAACTACTTCCTTGCTTTTGTTTCTATGATGAGCTTTTCTATGCATGCTTGCATAGAATGCGCTTGCCTTCCACTGTTTATCAAAACACATTTATTAGACATTGCTTATGCAGCATTTTCATGATCGTGTTGATGATAGATACCATGTAAACAGGACTGGATTGGACTGCATTCAATCTGAGAGCTTGCCAGCACTTTATTGCTGTTTGACTCCAGTGACGGAGCACGAGCCCTGCCGCCAGCCAGCGCAGCTCCTGCAGCACGGTGCTGCCTTTGCCTCCCTTCTGAAGGAAATTATTGCTCTGCATCTCTCTCTCAGGGCTATTTGGTCAGGAATTGGAGCCACAAAATGAAAGTTGTGGGAGTTTAAGAATACAAGGAGTAAGATAGATATGCTATGATCATAGAACCACAGAAATGTTAAGGCTGGAAAAGACCACTAAGATTATCTACTCCGACCATCCTGTACTCACCTTTGTGTCCATCCATTGCTAAGCATGAGCTGTCTGCAGGCGTTGCTGTTTATGGGGCTAGAAGGAAATTTGGCAAACAGTCTTCCAATTCAAAGTCAGAAGTGGACCAAGAAAATGCCATTTGCTCACTTTTTTGGCTTTAAATCTCAGACCAGTAAGTTATTCTAAAACACAGGCTTAATTTTAGATCACTTTAACTGAAATGTAGAAGAATGCTTGTTTTAACAAATGAAAACCGTAGAACACAGAATTGTAGAGGTTGGAAGGCACTTCATCTGATCCATCAGACTGATCATCTGGTCCAAACCCTGCTGAAGCAGGTTCCCTAGAGTAAGCTGAGCAGAAAATGAAATGTATTTGTGAGGATGTGTTATACTCTTCCAGCTCATTAGGCTACTGCATTATTTACTCTTTCAGATCATCAGACTATGCAGCACATGTAAACTGTGCCATCTTTGCACTAAATTCATTTTTTTCTTCCCCTCAAACTTCACACCTGTTAAACATTAATTTGATTCTGCAAAATCCATTCCAGTTTCATCCCTGAAACTAAACAAAATCATTTTCTTGGGTCAACGCCAAAATATAAAATAAATTTGTTAGAAAAGAGTGTAAGACAAAGCTGACAGCATGTGTATTAAGCTGAGTCTAAACAGATGAATTCTGTCAAAAGTTTTTTATTTAATCATTCTGTTATTTTTGACATGCTATCTAGCAATAAACCACATGAGCATTCCTTTGCATTAAGAAAAGAAAAAATGGAGGACAGTACAGCTCAGTGCTGAGGGAGTCAGTGTGTGATGTTGAGGATGATGTTCCCATCTATATAAAATGTACAAGAAATGTCTTTTCCAGTGTCCACAGGGGTAATTGCCTTTTGAGGTCACTGGTGGCAGAAACAGGGCCCAAGGGAATGGTATGGAGCTGTGCCAGGAGCTGGGGGATTATTAAAAAGCTGTGCTCCAGAGAGCGGTAGGCATGGTACAGCCTGCCCAGGGCTGTGGGCATGGCACTGAGCTGCTGGAGATGACAGAGCATCAGAACAGTACTTGCAGACATTGGGTTTGGAGCCAGGAGTTGGGCTCAGTCACCCTTGTGGGACCCCTCTAACTCAGGATGTTCTGTGATTCTACAAACCAAATCAACCAAAACCTTACCCTACACCAAAAAGTCCTGAAGTAATCCAAATGGGATGACCTCTGGGGATTGCAGGCCACTTTTCCCCCAAACTCTGTTGTTCTGCTTTGTGTGCATTCCCCACTTGCGTGCAGCTCTCTGAGCCCCACCAGTACCCACGCAGGGTGGAGCATTTCTTGCACCCCTTCAAGTTGTTTTTCACTGCTTCAAAGAGAAAGGTGCTTCGCGCGTTCACAGTGTGCTCTGCAGAGGCCAGAGATCATCCCATCCACATGGAAGGTCCCTCTTGAGAAAAAGGAACCGCCGTTTCTGCTCCATAAAAACTCCCCTTGACCATAAAAAAGATGACATACATCAGCAGCTGCAAGAGGAGTCCATAAACAATACATTACAATAAGGAGCAGCCAAAGGTCATGTCTGAGAGCATCAACCAGAGCCGCCCCAGGCAGGACCTGACACAGGCCCCCAGAGTCATTCAGCAGAGGTGTTTGCCAGAAGAGGATCTGGTCCCTGGCTCATGTTTGCAACAGAGGAGCCCAGGAATTATGAATCTTATCAAAGATTGCCCATTAACAACAAGTAGAATGGAACTCCAGTTCTTGTGTCTGTTTTTATAACCAGAACTGAGCAAAAAGCAATAGCAGGATTGTGGGGTGGATTTTTTTCTTTTTAAGAAGAGAACAGTAATATATGATTACAGTTATTGGACTGCAGGAGCTGATGAGAAACGTGACTGAGATTCGTGCGATTACTCAAAATCTGACCTTCAGAAAAACCACGTATGTGCCTGCAGTGATTTGCTCCCAGAGGTCAGAGCTTCAGCTTTCTGGTGAAGGTGGGTCTCTGTGGCTGCCGGGTGGATACTGCTCTATTCACTTCACCAAGAGAAACAGAGCAGCACATATATGCCCACTGTGCTCACAGACGATACTGCACTTCCTAGTGTGCCCTGTGCTGTTCACTGGAGAGGGTAAGGCTGGCATTAGACCTTGCCTTGCACCCAGGGTGGACATAAATCATCTCTTTACAAAACTATGAAAAAGGGCTAAGTCTGGAAATCGTGGCAAAGTGTATGCTGAGTGAGCGTCTGCAAGAAGGCCACCCTCTCTTACTCAAGATTTTGGTATGTATCCCACGGAAAGGCAAACAAAATTAAAGCACGTTGCTTCAGTTTTACACCATCTTGCCATAAATCTACTCTCTGTGTGAATTATGGCAAAACTACATGCAGCTACTGAGCTTCTGTCTTAATGCACCCGCACTGCAGATGGGTTTTGTCCGTACGTGTTTTGGCAGACAGACCTGGCTTACATTCAAATTCTGTATAGCATACAGGGTGAAAAAAGGGGTGGGAGGGGGTAGGTGTTTTTTTAAGATACCTTGTTGGCTTGTTTACATAGCTAATTATCTTTGGAAAGTTAATTGTTGTATTTTCTGTCTGCATTTTTGCTGCATTCTGTATTTCTGCAAGCCAGGATGATCAAAGAGAAACACGAAGCAGGCCCAACAAGGAGCCGCTCCAGCAAAGTCCACATGCTGCAATTAAAGGCAGCTGTGCCATGGCCTTTGCAAACTCACATCTTCAACATACAGCCCTAGTCCTGTATTGTCTAAAATTGTCCAAAAAAGCCTTGTTAAAAAAAAAAAAAAAAGTCTACCTTTTCCCAATAAGAAATGTGTTTTTTCATTAATTACATTTGTCAAGAGGAGCATTGGCTTTCCATGAAAATGCTGGCTTGTCCTTGGAGCCACCCCTGCCAAATGGAGCTGTCATCTGACAACAGATGATGTTCTCAGAGTTCTGGCAGTTGGCGTGGAACACTTTCAGGTTTCACTCTTTTAATGAAGTCTTGAGCACCTTGTTGGCATGCTGCAGGCTTTCTTGCTTTTAGTTTGCTATTTTGACACAGTTCCACCACATAAGATACAAAGATGGGAGAGTCTTTTGCACTGGCTGCTTGATTGCATTTGTGGTCAGGATATAACAAAGATAATATTTTACTTTGGGAACTCACTTTCTGACTCGCCATGGGGATTTCTGTGTCTCCTTCATTCCTATGAGACAAATATTTCCTGGAGTGTGCTCTTCCGTTTCTACTTTTGACATATTTAGCAAGAACTTCCTTGACGTGTTATTTTCATTTGAAATAATGAATAAATAAATAAAATTGTATGAAGCTTTGGGTTTTTCCATCCCTACCTTTCTCTCCATATTTTTCCCACCTTTTTTTTTTCAACCTCTTCTGCTGAAGTCAAGCTCTGTAGTCACTGCCACTCTACTGCCAACAGATACAGATTAATTCTCAATTCCTTCAATTGCTATCCTGCCATTATTTGCACTTGTAATATATTCCAGCTGTGACAGCACCCGAACCCTTCCCTCTGTCTCCCACAGCTGTGTTTTCCTGGCTCAGCATTCCCCAGTCTCCGTGGCACCGCTACCAGTGTCCCAGCACAGACCAAGAGCTGGGCTGCGGGTGGTGGCAGCCCTGCCCCAGGTGGGAACAATTATGGGAAGGGGTCCTAGCCTGGACCTAGCATGAGTTACTGCTGATAGCACCCAGATAAGCTAACTTAATAAAGCAATGGCTTAATCAAGCCACATTCCTTGCATCTTGCCTTTCGTCCTGACTCTCTGGGGTGATGCTATCGAGCAGCTACATGGAGGCCGGGGGCTGTGCCAGTGCATTGGTGTGTTGGGTATAGGAGGAACAAGTGGAAAGCTGAACAGAGTTATATCCTCTCAGATTTATTGGTCTAAAACGCTTGACCCTAAATCAAAACCTGTAGGGCCGCTCTCCTCCTTCCAACTGCTGAAGCTCCCCTTTAAATCTGTAACAAAAAGTCCTGAGAGTTCCTCCTTTTGAAAACAATCCTTAATGTTAATGAAACAACTTAATTTCCCTGTGGTTCCATATTTCAGAGACTGATCTTCTTGCCCAGCTGTGTATGTGTTGGTGTTTGCTGCATGCTTGCAAGCACGGCTGCGTAGCAACTGCTGACCTGAAAGTTATTCAGTAGCTAAAATTATCAGTGGGGACCCTCTCTTCCCTCTCGGCCTGTGTAATGAGATCGCTGCTGTGCAACTTTGATTAGACATGTCAACCTGCAGCTGGATGTCTGGAAATGAGTATTGCTATTAAAATGCCTTTGCTAATGATCAGCTCACATGTCTATCATTTTGACAGATTTCTCCTCAGGAATGTGGAAAGTATGCAGGAATCCCAAGGTTGCGATGTCATGTTCAGGGAAATGGGTATTGGTGTATTTCCTGTGTGTTAACCCTGAAGTAGCACTTTCCTTGGCAAAATCATGCTGGTGTCTGAAGCTTGCTGCTGAGCACAGGCTGTGCTCAAAGAGATCCATAATCCTGAGCTGGGAACTGAGTATGATGGGGAATTTCTGGAGCATAAGCCTGAGAACAGGGCATCCATCCTCTGTACCACTTCTTTCGGTTTGATTTGAAGCTTTCATTATGTGGAAAAAAGAATCAGGTGTTTGGAGAAAATATTTCCAGATCTCCTTATCAGTTAATCAATTTAGCAATGGGAAAACCAAAAGCTGGGTGATTCGAGAGGAGAGGAGCAGTTCCAGCACAGTGCCCAGCTGCGAGCCCTCCCCAGGAGCAGGCCGTGTGCTGAGCTCTGCATGTTCTGTCCAAGACACACCAGGGCTTTTCAGGGGCCTAAACCTGGAAAGTAGGTGGGAATTCCCAGGGAGAAGGGAAGAAATGGAGACGGCTGCTGCACCCATTTCTTTTGTTTTGGCTGCCACAACCCACAGCCCGGAATCTCATGGCCCTCCTCTGCCATCTCCCAGCTCTCCCTTTATCAGCCTCCCCTCTTTCTGCAGACAGGAGGAGACGAATGTGCACTTGGAAAGCCATTGGCGTGGCTCGTGGTGTATGAACAGCCTCCCCAGTGCACCTTTGAACCCATTCCTCCTACATTTGTTTGTCTTGCAGATAAAGCTTCACAGCAGTGTTTGGAGAAAAGTCTAATGAGGGACCACTGTTTGCATAACAAAGCAAGGCTTCCTCTTCAGATGTTCAACCTTCATTAAGCATAATTTATATTCCAGCTAATCTTTGGAAGCGGATAAAATATGGAGCCAAAGTTTGTTTTTACATAGTTTGGAGTAACGCGTTGTTTGTTTTAAGTGGTCAGTTGCAACTGACAGCTGATTTATATTCAACATAATGATGATTTGTGATGGCTGCAGATTGTCGTGGGGACTGTTGTGTCATTGACTGCCGTGGCTTTAGCACTCTTTGACGTCAGTTGTTGAGTGAAAGGATAAGAGCGAATGGATGTTTTCGGATATTTCAGCAGATCCGCAAGCGTAAAAAATTGCAAATTTGTGAAACACGTGGGCTTTTTCCTCCAGAACCTCACGTTGACTGTATTGAGTAGAACACTGAATGGTAGCTTGCTTCTCTGGCAAGTCCCAGCCATCACCGCTTGGGGCCCTTTGAAGGTCACTGCAGGAGCCTCTGCAGCCAGCAGCTCTTGGGGTGATAAGAGGCACCAACATCCTGCTCTAGTGTGCTGCCTAGAAAGAAAGCAGGCTGATATGGCTGAACACTTACTTACAGGACATCACAGCTTGGTGTAAAAAAATTCATTTGATTTCTCATCATTTAGACTTTTTTCATACCATAGGCACACTAAAAGGATCTGATGCTATTGAATCTTCACTGTAGTTTTGACCTGCTGCCCGTATAAGATGCACTTTTTCACTGCAAATGAAATATTCAATATATTTCACTTATCACCTTCCAGTTTTATTAAAAGATGAGAAATGACTGATAACATTTATCTTGTTTGAACTCCAAGCTGAGCCTTACCCCTTTCTGCAAGTTTACATTGTAATGACAGATGTTTGAAAACACCCTTCAGCATATCAAGAAAATTACAACCTGGCTTGTGTGTGAGGACAGCACTGAGGTGTGCTGTGTCCTTTCAACACAGAAAAGCAAGATTTTCAGATGTCTGTGATCCTCTCCAGTTCTCCAAGCAGAGCAACATAGATACTGTGGATTGAGTGATGGCTTTCCACTTTGTGTTCTTTAACACTGAGAAAAGTTCAGGATCCTCTGCTGGCTTGGTTCATCGCATCTGTAACCATAACCTATCTGTAACTGTTTTTAAAAGAGACACCAAGCTTTAGAGAATATGTTTATTTATTCATTATTTTGTTTTATTATTTTTCAGGAAAAAATGCTGTAAGGGTTATAAATTTGTTCTTGGACAGTGCATCCCTGAAGGTATGTGGTTTTGCTGTTCTTACCTTTCCTTTCCCTGTGCATTTGTCTTTCCATGTGTGCTCTATTCTCTGCACTGCTGTCTGGGAGAGCATCCCGATACATCCCACAGCCTGGGCTGTACCGCATACATGGAACCATTTCCAAGAAATTGTTGTGAAAATAAAAAAATCAGCATCTTCCAAAAGTTTTGTTCAGCATGCCAAGCCTTAATCCTCCCTGAGTACGTGTGGCTGCACAGATCTTGTAACAGGACCTGGTGCAAACACAGAGCCACATGCTGCTCTTGGCTGTGTGTACAGGAGCAGTCTGTGCATCTAGGAGCTCATGCTCCCCCTGTGGTCTAGCAGAGGAGATTTGACTTGGAAATGCATGGAGTGACCAGGTGAGTAAATCCTGCTTTTGTCACCTGTTTCCTGCAGGCAGCAAGGGGAAAGCATCACCATACCATGCCTCTTTTTCACCACATCTTCTGGCTGTGGGCACAGGGACTGAGAATTACCGGGGCTGGTTAAATTCACAGTGGAAAGGAAATCTGTCTCTCCTGACAGGCTGCCCAGAGGCTTTGAAAGAGAGTGCTGGGATCCAGTGCTCAGAAGTTGATTGCACATCTCTTGTAAGAAAGAAGCTGAGGTCTGCCTGCCTTAACCGTGGCGGAGGCCTCTGCTGGTTGGTCGGCCCAGTCTCAAGAGCCATCACTCCTCACACTTTGCCCACCTTGGGTGAAATTGGCTCAGAAGTTATAAGAGAGGAGAAGTGGCCACACAGAAGCAAATGGCCAGAGACAACAATACATTAAAATTCATTTCCTCCAAAAAAACAGGTTAGGTGGATGTTGTCTCAGCTTGAGATGGTGATGTTTCAAAAAGAAAAGTGACAAATTATCATTGTTAATATCAGCTGTTGATATTAGCTGAATTTTGGATTTCAGTCTCCAGCCAACGGGGATCATAAACCAAACTCCAGTCCTGCTGTCTCTTTTTTTGTTTGTTTGTGTCCTTTGTACCTTTGCTGTTGGCTGGAAACACTCATGGAATCTGTACAAAAAAGAAGATATTAAATGTCATATTTTAAAAACAGGAGTTGTACATTTCCTGCTTCCATGAGGAGGAATAGGTTTGGGCATCGTCGGTGCTCACAAGGGCATCCTTGTTCTGTGTTTTTTGCAGTTTTGTCTCAGGGTGTGCGATGTGAGATGATAGCTTCAGTGCGAGACACTTGGAGGAGACGGTTGTGCTGGGTTTGTTCAACCCTGTCTGTGCGTAGGAGGAAGAAGCCCCTGAATCCTTTCAGGGTGGAAGAAAGCCAGGGCTCTGCAGCCTGGCCTCCTGCTTTCCTGTCAATTGTAACACTTCTATATGCTGTTATTTTCACTAAATATAATGGATACAGCAGAAGAAGTAATGGGAGCGAAAATATAGTGAGAGCCATGGCAAATTATAGGAGGGTTCTAATTTTCATCTCTTGAGGTTTCAGGTGATTATGAAAGCAGCATTTCTGTGTACCCACTGACTTTACTTAATCCTGCCTACTAACTGCATCTTAGTAACCTAGGTTTTTGCCATTCATTGAATTTCTCCACTGGCTGTGGCTGCTATCCCTTTGTCTCTTTACACCCTTTTCAGCTCAGTAGATATTTTGCCTTGAATTCTGCAGCCCACAGCAGCTGCTATAACATCCAAGACAATCTGGGCTTTTGATGTAGGGATGAGAAACATGATTCAATGAAGCAGTTCTTTCATTTACTCTGTTACAATACGTCACTTGGCTCTTTGCACGTTGTTTTGGCATAGTCTTGGAGGAGGAGCTGCATGAAATGCATATCTTGAGACAGGCACATAAATACATTGCAGATGTGAGCTTGTTAGAGCACATCTGCACCTTTTAATCCAGTGCTGGCAAGCTAAAGCTCAGAGAAATAGTTCCAGCCTCACCTTCTCTGTGATTTAGCAGTGGCTGCAGAGAGAAGGGTCAGAAGAGGCCTAGACCCTTCCCTTGCACACCAGCCTTTCTTTTCGGCAGCTGCTATCTGAACACACTCTTTCTCCAAAGGGTTGCCCATGTCCATCTTTCATTTCTGTCCTGTTTTTCCTCTTCCATCTTTGGTGTAGCAGCTTAGTGTACCTGAGTTCCTGCTGCTGTGTCCTGCATTCTGTTGGCATTGGGCTGAATGTCTCTCTATAGGTTTCAGTTGCAAGAGCAGGGATCCATGACCATTGGGAAACAGAGGAGTTTCCTTTGCGTGTCTGATTTGCACTCTACTTGGCCAACAGATCAGGCCAAAATGAGATCTTTGCACTTTTACCAGAATAGTTTTCCTCTTCTTTGACTCAGAAACTGACAGCTCCAAGCAGGTCCTGCCTCACAGTGTTGCTGACATTAAAGTAGAGCTGTAGTCTGAAGCAGCTTCTTGAAGAGCAGACTTCCTACCAATGATTTGTTAGTTGAGTTTCCTGTCTTCAGGCTAATTCACCAAATTAATTCAGGCTAATTCATGCAAAGCACACCATGACAGACAAATACTCAGAAGATCTGCTCTCTCCTCACTAATGCTACTTAAGAAACTTCCTTGGTGCAACCTTCTGCGTTGCATTGTCATTCCTGAATTCATTGAGGCATGTATAGAGGCATTATTTCCTTCAGTGCTTCGTATTTTCCTGAAGTCTGAAACAGCCTGATCCTTGCTGTGCAGCTTTGATTTGTCCTCAAACCTCCTGAGACCGGGCTGGTGAAGAAGGGGCAGATATGTGAGGAATCCTGTATTCTTATTGCTTCAGAGCACGCAGAGGTGGTATCCACAGCCAAGAGCCACAGCACCTTTTGTCCAGTTTTGCCTCGTTCCTAAGAGAGTCATTCCACATGGGACCTGTTTAGTCTAGAGGAAAGAAGTCTGAAGGGAGATCTGTTAGCAGTATTTATGCGAAAAGGCTGCAAAGCAGAAAGCAAACTCTTCTTCATGGCCAGGGAGAGGAGGACAAAAATAATGGGCTTTAATGGCATTAAGGGGAATTTGGAACAGGCATTAGTAAAAATCTTACCCTTTACAAGGATACTTCATCTTTGGAATGTGGGGTGTACCATCCCCGAAGGCTTCCTAAGTGTGGGTTACTTGAACATCTGAGGAAAGGCTTGCACGTAGTTAATCCTGTTTGGGTGGAAGGTGGCCCCTTCCAGCTCTGTTGCTTTATTTTATTTTATTATATTCTTTTTTCTTTTTTTCCTAATTTTGTTAGTGTATGTCTATTCATGGAAGCACAGTGAGGACAGAGATCATTCTTCCTCAGCTCTGAATAGACTGAACAGGCCAAATTTTGGAACAGGCTAAATACAGCATCTGTGAGGGCAACTGCCTAAGGCACAGGCATGCTCAGCTAAGCAAGGGCGTGCTCCCATGTGCTACAGCACCATCCAGCCCCATCCCTTGCCTGCAGCCTGCAGCAGTGCCAGGAGCTCCATGTAGCACCTAGTACTCCAACTTTGCTGCTGCACAGAGGCCAGTCATTGCAATCAACCACATCTATGTGGAAAAATAAAATAGCAGCCATGCTCAGAAAAATTGCCTCTGGCCCTTTATATTTGTGACTATTAGTTCCAAACTTTGCATCCCCAGTGTCAGTGAAAAAGCCCAAACTATCCAGAAGGTTGTCCAAGTTTGAAGGCAGTGGCCATGTTTTCCTTCCAAACCCAGGCATGTACGCTATTCCACCCCAACCACAGCACCATGGACACAGCTGGCATTAAAGCCAACCCACTGTGAAGTGCAATGGAAAGAAAGGATTCACAAGGTAACAAGTACCAGAGAGGAAACGCTTGGCACTGAGACAGTATTTTTCAGTTGAAGGAGCTCTGGTGTGCCATACTGGTGCTGGCACACCGTGGCTCATTAAGCCCCATTTGGAGCACTTTTATAACCAGTCACTTCTGCCCACAGTTGTTCACATGTGTTCTGAATACTCCATATAGCAAATGTGGTTTCACTTGCTTTTCCATCTATTAATTCATTTTAATTGTTTGGAAAAATCATCGTACCAGCAGAGATGTCTGCTAGTCATTAGCATGAGTCAGTAATGAGTTGGGGTTTTAATCATTTTATACTGTGTGTATGGAAAGACAGTGCATTGCTGGGAACTCAGTCGAAACACGTAGGTTTGGGTGTTGTGTGTTATGCCTGGAGCAGAGGTCAGATGCTTCTGCTTGGCCACACAGTGCCCTGTCGCTGCAGGGTTATCCAAGCACTGTGAATCACTGTGTGCAGGGCGATACTCCTCTGAAATAACCTCAGAGCATGGCTGTGGCATAAAACCCAGCCTTCAGCAGGGTGATCTGAGCTGCTATGGAGGCTGGATGCTCCTGCTGCTCCTTCCTTCTCCTGGGGTTTTGAAGTGGGACCTCAGGCAGATTTCTGGGATCTCACTCACAAGCATGGCTAGTGACGGAATGCATCCTGATCTTCACATGGCTGTTATTAGGGGTGATGATGGTTTTGCAGCAGTGTGTTCCTTGCTAGGAGGTTTATAGCTAGGTATGAACAGTTACTGCATGATTTTAATTAACTTTCTTTTGTGATATATTTTCTACCTGGATTTGGCAGTTTGCCATACTGTATTTCTCAGTACTTTGCATATGAAATGCTTAGATCAGTACTTAAAGACTGTGGAAGAAAACAGCAAAAAACTTCTAGGTTTTTCCTGAAAATTCTTCTTAAATTCTGCAAACTGGATAAGTATCCCTTGCTTAGAAGCCAGTTTTAATAAATAACCCAGTTGCCATGAGGTGCATTAAAAAGAGCATGGCCAGCAGGTTGGGGGAGGTGATCCTCCCCTCTCCTCTGCCCTGGTGAGGCCACATCTAGAATACTGTCTCCTAACCGTGCACTTCTCTCCGTAGACTATGATGTGTGTGCTGAAGCTCCTTGTGAACAGCAGTGCACAGATAACTTCGGACGGGTGCTGTGCACTTGCTATCCTGGGTACCGCTACGATCGGGAGAGACACAGGAACAGGGAGAAGCCGTATTGCCTGGGTGGGTAGAAGTGCTTCTCTCTGGTTCGTGACGTATTTTCCTTCTTCATGTTCTTTAGGGGTCAGTTTAGATTTCAAAACTTCTTTATTTTCCTTACAGTTGCATATTAAATGTGGCTTTTAATTCTGCTGAGTGTTGGTCCCCAGGACTAAGATGCCTAAATCCTCCTGAAATTATGGGTGGGCAGTACCTAAAAAAAGCCATATACACTTAAGCGCTTTGAAGCATCA
Source organism: Lagopus leucura (assembly GCF_019238085.1). Classification (NCBI taxonomy): domain Eukaryota; kingdom Metazoa; phylum Chordata; class Aves; order Galliformes; family Phasianidae; genus Lagopus; species Lagopus leucura. The sequence continues at coordinate 17,756,991 of NW_024962268.1, forward strand.
GGGTGATGCAGTTTTCCCTTTCTTAATTCCTCCTGCAGGTTATGAGTAGTATTTGAGAAGAGGGGCACGGTTCTAGGTGTAACCCTCAAAGCACTATAACCATGCCTGATTAGGACAACCAGTCCTTGGGGTTCCATTCAGATGGGAAGGATCTGGTTCAGGACAGTTCTCACTGTCCTTTGGTTCTCTGCAGTTCTCACGCAGCTGCACTCATGTGGCTGACACAAGGAGTTGTGTCCTGCTTAGTTTGCCGTGCCAGGAAGCCAGGGTTGCCAGGATGAAGCTTTTAGTGAGCTGCCTGGTGCAAAAAACACTCACACAGTGCTCACTGATAAAATGACGGGTGTGTTAATGATTGTCGGTCTGCACAGAGCTCCGGTCTGAAGCAGCAACAGTACTGCAGCCACTTATTTATTTAAACCCCAAATCTCCTGGTACTTCAAAAAGAAGATTATTATTTACCCGAGATGTGAAAACTCCGGCTTCAGGACACTTTCTGTTCTCACTCATCTCCAGACATCGATGAGTGTGCCGCCAGCAATGGGACACTGTGCTCACAGATCTGCGTCAACACTGTGGGCAGCTACAGGTGTGAGTGCCACGAAGGCTACACCCGGGGGGAGGATGGCAGGACGTGCACCAAGGGAGATAAAGGTACGTGCCGCCGGGGTTAAAGGTCTGGGGTCAAAGGGTCTGCTTCACACGAGGCTCCGTCTGGCCGTCAGGAAGCACTGCTGTATGTGTGCATGATGGAGCATTGGCACTATTTGCCCAAAGAGGCTACGGACAGCCCAGAGCTCAAGAGATGGGGTTTTTTTCCATTGGAAGTAATTTGTGACGAAAAAGGGGTGAGAGTAAGGGCTTGTACTTCCTTTTCACTGCTGTTTTCAGAGCATGAATGTGTGCAGAGTGTAAGTGACTTTGAAATTGTTGACCTCATCCCAGTTATTAAATTACAGTATTTAGAGTTCTGAAGATTAAATACTGATAGGGCAATTTTAAAAACGGGGAGGAAGACAACAATCTGTGCTCTGGAAAAGAAAAAAAAAGAGGGTGGGGGAAATGAAGAAGGAAACTTCACTCTTCTGATGAATGGCATCTTACCTAAGCTCATCTGTTAATGCCTGAGCACATGTATCAATGGGTGCTCTAAGTCTCACTGGATGGCCAAAGCCATTTATAATTTTCATTTTCCCCTGAAAATCAAATGAAGTGGCTGGAACCTCTCCATTAACATTAGTTGTTTCTTGTCATTTTCAAATGTTTGGATATTTTTCCTTTATAAGTGTGTGGGGGGGGCATTAAGGAAATACATACAGCATAAATAATCCCCTTGCAAATAGCATTTTTAGCTAAATTTTCCTCTGGCTAATTCATATTTACTGACAGGGTAATGTCTGAAACATCCAGGATAACTGATCATTGGAAACATTCAGGGCTGTGGAAATCATTCTAATATTTGAAACAGGCAATTTGACATAGCCATAAAAACAATTGCACTCTGTTTTCAAGAAACATTTTCAAGAAACCCTCTCTCCAGTTTTACGCTTTCTGTGTGTTTGCTGGAGAACTATCTCTTGTGCTCATCCTGCCATGCACAGAGGCTGCAGCCTGAGCACTGTTTTTGGCTCTGAGCTACAAGTGAGCTCCACTGAACGCTCTGGATTTGTTAGTGGGACGCGAGAACAGGGAGCATTTTTCCTGCATCCACAGTAACATTGTGTTTGACAGAGACAATAGAGCCACCCGCTCTGAAGCAGGCACATTAAACCATCTCAGCAGGCTGAGCCCAGATAATGCAACACAGATGATCCACCAGGCAGCCTCCGTGCAAAGACCGCCCGCAGCACAGCTCCTGCAGAGCTCTGCTCTGCCAGCATCTCCTTCTCGTCCAGCATCAGCCCTCTGAGCAAGGGCAAAGACAACACGTTGCTCCCTGAGCTGCTCTCTTACTGATAGCACTGAAGGGTTCACCAGTACCTTGCTTAGATGGAAGGCTCTGTGTCACCCATGAGCTGGACTTCATGCTTCAGAAACCCTCCCTAAATGGGGCTAGTTGAAGCCTTCTCTGCAGTAACTTTAGTTTCCCTGTGCAATGAAAACAGGTTATGTAAGTGTCTTGCTCAACGCTGGCCAAACTGATCCTGGTGGGTGACCTCAGTGTCTGCACCATGCGTGGGAGGCTGCAGCTGATTGCTGCCTGTCCCTCTGGCCCATCCTAGGTGGCTTCTGGCTTTCTCCGTGCTTTAGTCTGTCTGTATTCATATTTTGGTCCTGATGCAGGATCAGATGGGGGTAGAGCGAGTGTTTGATGGATGACTCCTTCTTTGGGCAAATCAACACTCATGTCTGGTATGAGTTAGGGGATTCCATCCCTCTCTGGGGACACAGCTCACACTTGCTTATGTGACACTATTGGACTTCTTCCTCAGATAAATCAGTCCAACTGGGTTTGCAGAAATCTCTCTGGTGTGGTATTTTCCAAACATTAGCTGACCCCTGCGCTGTTCACCTCCACGGGCTGTTACAGCCCTATTTATCTGCAGTCCTCAGCCCCATGTACCACATCTTTCTGGAAGGTAAACTGCATTTTATGATGAAAGAAGAGGCCAAATTCACTGCTGCTTAATCTGCTCATAATTCTACTGACTCTGGTGGGACTGCTGGAGTCTCAAACAGCAGAGGTTCTGGCAGTTTCTCTCTATGACCGCATGTTGCTGTCAGCAACATTTCTTAACACAGTGTGTGTGCTGTATGAGGGAACTCATTTGTTAAGATAACCTACTAAAACAAATTTGGTTAAGAATAGCATCAAACACAGTTTTTAGGAGAAATTTTTAAAAAGGACATTTTAAAAATGTCTCCCTAAATGGGCTTTTGTAAATCTTACCAAGGTCTGATGGTGAACATGTCAGAGCACTCTCATGTTTTTAGAGAGCTGAAAAAAATTGACAAGGGTGAACCCCTGAGAGAACCACAGTGCAGACTTACAGTCAGGAGAAAATTTGCCTTGTAGAAATATGAAGAGGTGTCCTGATAACAGCTTAACAGCTACTTGTTAAGGGAGGAAAAAAAAAAGATGAAAAAAAAAACCCTACGTGCTGCAAGCTCTGTCAGAGATGGGCAAAATGGCATTGGTGAGAGTCAAAATGACCAATGGTAGAGTCCTTCTTGGAGAGGCTGTGGCCAAACAAATGGTCAGGGAGACATAACAGCTGTAATTTGGTGAAACCATTTTATGTGAAGGTCAGTGGAGAAGGCCCTGGAATACCTTTTGACCATAAACATTGAGCCATCCAAGCACAGCACAGAAAGCTGTTCAGCCATGCGCTATCAACTAGGGCTGGGAAGCTCTGAAAGCAGGAAGCTTACTTTTAGACAAATGCTAAATGAAATAGGGAGGAGAGCTGTGGATTACCACAGTGCCATAGGACTGCAGTGTTGTGCAGGCAGGTAGTGACTGGGAAAACCCCCAGCCTTTGCTTCCTGATCTTCTGACTGATTCAGGATTTACACCAAGGCCATGCTGCTGGTGGTCATTCCAGCATCCTGCCTTTGCAGTCCCACTTGCTATCTGCAGTAAGACAGGGGCTTATGTGATAAAATATTACACCCAATGGACGAAAACTACTGAAAACAAGTTTTTTCAAAGTCTGTGCATTGATGGTCTGTAGGTAACCATCTGATGGCTGCAGTGTCTCTTACTGGACGCTGCAGACATTTAAAGTCAAGTAGCACGTGACTTATGTAGTATTAGAAAATTCTGCTTGTATTAAAAACAATGCAGACTTTTTCATAATCAGTACACAGTTAGGAAAAGATGAAGGGTGTTAAAGCTGATATGAGGAATGTAAAACAATAGCTAAGTACATTCCAGGAGAACCCGCAGCTTTTCTGTTACAAAGCATGCTCTGAGGGATCGGTGTGCCAAGGTGTCTGACAACCCTCACTGGAGACGTCGTACAAGGCCACACATCACATGCAGAGCCTTTGTGTACTTTATGCTTCTCAGCAACTGTGTGTGCAAGAAAAAATGCTTATCTGGAATTTGCAAGTATGTGTTTTGGAAACCACGTTTCTCTTTCAGTGGACATCTGTCAAAACAAGCTTGTTTGTTTATGATGCAGAAATGATTCATTGAGTATGGGACCAGGAAAAGGACACATACAAAAAAGCACTTGCAGCATCTTTTACAATTCAAATCATTTCAAGGATTCTTGAAAAGATCCCGTTCTTACAGCATATTCACTGGTGTGACCCATTCACTCCAGTGGATTTCAATCCTTATCATTGCTCTCAATCCCAATCTCCCGTCACGTGGGGAAAAAGCATGATGATAAAGAGCAGTATGTGCAGAGTGAGTGAAATGGTCACATTGTGAGGAGTTATACTGTAATTTACAGCATATGAAAATTTGCTCCTTCAGGGCACTGTAAATCCAGACAGACCTGTAGGAACAGTCTGCCCTAAGTGCAAAGATAAAAGAAGGGGTGTAAACTTTTTCAGGTATTAAAAAAATAAATACTTTGGTGACTGTTAACTGGAAACAGCTGCATTAAAAATGAGCTCAGAGCTGTCCCTGAAAAATTTTTCAGCCTTGTATAGCAGCTCACAGTCAAGGCATTAATAATGGTGAGATTGCCTCTTCTTTTCACAGTCTGGGGGAATGCAACGACCTTTCAAACTCCAGTTGCTTTTGCAATTACTTTATGAACTTCTTTTCCTTGGATCTTTATATTTGTATTGGAAACTGCTTTCTTTCAGCTGGACTTTCTGAGAAATCTGAAAACGTGGCAAAACCAGGGACATGCTGTGCCTCTTGTAAGGAATTTCATCAAATAAAGCAGACGGTTTTACAACTGAAGCAAAAGGTATGAACGTTGATCAATCATGTTACGAGACCTGCGTGTTTTGTGACAACTGAGTATAAATTAAGGTGTTTGGAACTGTCACTGCCACATCACACTTTTGCCCTGGAAGATGATGGCAACGTGTTTTAAAATTGCATAGGAAGAGCATCTCTTCCTTACGCTTCTGCACTGCTTGTAAGCAGATTACTACTCAAGCTTATGGTAACAGGATCTGGCAAAACCTCTTGCAACGTGAGCCCAGGTTTCTTGGCAAGATGCACTGTCCTCAGTTTTTCATTCATTCTGAACACACAGGATTTTGGACTTGATCCACCCCAAGTATATGTAAGTGCAAGACATTCTGCTGATGAGGGAACGTGGGAGAATATGATTTTGCACTACCAAGTTGTTGATACAGGATGCTTGCCAAATAGGAGGTGTGTGGCTAGACATAAAACATCACTAGCACGCACATCAGCTTTGATTGTTAAAAGAAAAAAAGCCTCAGCCATGAGTTTTTAGTTGATTACATTGCACACAAAAACATCCCCTGACCTTTAACTTTGTCTGCTCCTATATGTGACCTCCTTCTGCATTTTGGTAGGATTTAAAGAATGCAGATACACAGGGTTTGGAGAACCAAGTACGCAGGTGCAGATGCCTTTTCTGGTGACACTTCCTCCAAATATTCAGTTCTCTGAAATGGAAATGCTCTGCAGGGTCAGTGTAAGCAGTCCATGTTCGCAGGTTGTCATCATTTCAGTCAAGCTGCTCAATTAATTTCACTGCATCAAAACATAAATTGGTATATTCACCTGCTGAATTTAATGTTATTCATTCAGTGTAATTCCATTAGGGAGAAAGGAATCTACCTCACTAAAATTAAATACACTGAAGTGTGACATATTCTTTATTTCAAAAATCTCAAAAAAAAAAAAAAAAAAAAAAAAAAAAAAAAAAACCCCCAAAACCGAACAAAAAAACTTGCTTTCCTTATGAACCCGTATGAAGACAAACGTGAAAAGTGACAGAATTTTGCACGTGGAAGACATTCTGGTTTTCAGACAGCTCCTGCTAGTGGACAGCGAGCGGGACACAGCAGAGCCGCGCTGCGGAGCGCCTGCGTCCATGGCTGGGAGGCTGAGCAGCTCGCGGCTGCCTGAGCGCTGGGACCGAGCTGCTGGCCAACTGTTTGCAGCAGGAATGCGTGGAAACGAATCGCCTGGATTAAGGGAAAGTTTTCATCAGCGCTGGGAGCCTGAGTCCTGAGAGCCTGGCACACTCTGGTGCTGTGTGCACTTGTCGCACTTGTAGCTGTGCCTTAATGATAATTCCTGTTGTAGTACATGGACTAAATTGTACCCAAGTATTTTCCTTGTGGGACTTGATTAACTTGGCATCCTCAGAGAAAGACCACTGAGCTGAGCCACATGCAGAGCACGAAGAGATGATCCCTAGGTGCCTTCAGCATCTCTTACCCTGCCCCTTACAGAGCTTTTACCCACGCAGAGAAGAGATCTGGCCTCACGCTGCTCCTCTGCCCAAGGAGACACAAAACTTCTGCATTTCTCTAACAGCTCCCTGTGGCCATCTCAGTATCTGCGGTTGAAGCTTTCTGTTTTGTACATAAAAATTCATTACTGGCTGCCAGACAGACAATTTATGGGAATAACTCTTTGGTCTTTATTCCTGTGGTTAAAGATTTTGATTTTACAAACTTCACATCAAATTATGTATAGCAGAAGAGTCTCAGAAGGATCCAGTCCTGCAAATGCTACAACTGTGAATTGGAATGTGCTTCTGGAGGTCAGAAGTTTGGTTTTGGATCTTCTTAGGAAAAGAGGGAATTGAACTCATGTCACTGCAGCCTCTAGAGTGTGCACAAACTGTTGGGTGAAAGGAGGTGGTTGATGTCATCAGCACCTTCTCCGAGGATTGCGGCACGGATTCCAGATCCAACATGAGAATAGTTCATGGATCAAGTACAGAAATTCAACTTACGTGGTTATCAAATGGGCTGCACTGTTCTCCTGATTTTCTAGAGGGCTGTGGGCAGATCTAGACTGATCTCAGGCCTTGTAGGAAGGAGGAAAAGCAGAAAGCTGGAAAAGCAGGGTACGTGCTGACATGCTGACACACCGTCAGTTTTTTAAGAAATCAAGTAAGCAGTTGAGTTCTTGGATTTGGGGGACGGCTAGATCTTATGGAGCAGGTATATTTAAAAATTGTATTTAGAAATCACTGATAGAATTCCACAACCAAGAAGCACTACCAGAGTCACATAGACCACAGATCTAGAAACTGCCCAAAACTCCACATGCAACATTCAACACTGAATATATGGGATCTTATCTCTAGCAATGCCTTTCTTTAAAGTAGTCCCTCACTAATATTTGCACGCATGTGGAAAAATATTTTTCAAGGGCCACTGAGATTTGGAGCTGTGGAGGGAGAAAGTCAAGGTCACTCTATATCAAGATCCTTGTAGAGTTAAAAGGTGAAACAGAAATTAGGCTAGTGAGTATAGCCAGCCCCTGAGAGGATGTGAGTCAATATCAAAAACACATGGTTTGGCTGTAGTGCATGTAACAGCCATTTTCTGTCCAGAAGGTATTAAAGAGCAGTGAGCTAGACCAGATCGTGGGTATTTTGGCATTCCCAGTGTGTGCCTAAGTCCAGCTGACTCAGTGGGGAAGCATGTGTAGATGCTTTCACAGCAGCTATGTGATCTTTTTTTAAACTAAGTTATTGTTAAAACAGCCTTGCTGGCAGGAAAAAGCCAGTATTTTATTTATGCAACAGAAAAGAATACACTTCCAAATCTCCTTCATGATGAGTCGCATCTTTTTAATCCAGGCTGGCCGTTTGCAGTACAATCTGAAGAGCTGTTCACAGCAGGGGCTGTGCAGAAACCAGCAGCTCCCTCACATGGGCCCAAGCTCTGAAGAGAAGATCCATTAATAAGACACTCAATGGTGGCCACTCTCAAGGAGAAACATTCACTTTTTCTTCAGTGTGAATAAGTGTTCCTGCTGAGGAAGGCTGGAAGAGATGAAGTGCTCCTCACCTGTTTGAGCCTCACTGATGACAGCAAAAATATTTTCATTTTAAAACTGCCTCAACAATACAGTGCTGTCAGGTTTTCATGTTTGTAGTGTGCTGACCAAAGCTTGTCAGCAGACAGAGCCATTGGTAAATGAAGAAGACTTTCTTCTGTTGAAAATCCAACACGACAGTGCAAAAGGCCAACATCAGAGCAGCAAGCATGCTAAATCACCACCCTGTGGTGCTTCTGTGAAGTGCTTGATTTCCAGAGGGGAGGAGGGAGCACATGGGATTCCTGTAAGGCTTTCATCTTGTTGTTTAGTTTATATTCATTGCATTCACCTTGCCTTTGGAGCAGCAATGTGCTCCAAAGCACAAGTCAGGAATGGCTGCTAAACCCTTGTATTTCTCTCATCATATTTTGTATCCCATTGTTTATGAAGTGCCACTGGGAGCTCTGCATTTCCAGTGTTCTTTCCTTTTTCTTCCTTCAGAACTGTTCTGGTGCATTCAGCCTTAAACTGCAAGCAGCAGTGGCTGCTCTTCAATGTGCTTTCATTCACTAATAACTTGTTTGCCAAAAGAAATTTGCCCACATATAGTAGGTGTTGCAGGTGCATAGCATTACTATTTTTTCAGTGCGTTACAAACATGTAGCTTGTGTGAAGGGCAGGAGAGTATATATCAAATAATTGCATGAGGAGGAGTCCTGAGAACAGTGCAGGGAATTCCAAACAACTGATTAAAACCACTAACAGAAGGCAGGAGTTATACATATTAGTTGATGCTCCTCTCCTATGCAAATGTTGCAGAGTCCAGTGAGCAACAAAGATGACCCAGGGGTGGATCTATCCTGACCCTGCTGAAACAGCTCCTCAGATTGGCAGAGCAGAATTCCCCACTCCACATGCAGCCCATTCAGCATTAATAAACTTCTCACTGTAGACCTTCTGGCTTATCATCTCTCCCCTCAGCTTCCTCTGGAGACACTAAGCACTTGCAGAATATTTTAAAATATATTTCATTATTAAATACATTCAATCTGGGCAAGCAGGAATTGATATTTAATGGTTAATGACATTTTAAACCACAGCATGCAGTTTTCCTTGCATTCTTACTTGCTTTTGCCTTGTGTCTTTATTCAGAGCAGATGCAAGCTCCATTGGGTCAAACAGTGTGATTACAAAGCATTTTGGTCTCCCATTGAAACCACTGAGATGTTAGGGGCTTGTGCAGCAATTCAAATGTAAATATCTGAGCAGATGTTGGCCTGAAAAAGCATAGAAAATGAACAGAAGGAAACTCAAATGAGGAAAGAGAAGTTTTCTGAGAAATGCCAAGCAGTTATCAGACTTCCGTTTTTCACAGCTTTTTGCTGTATCTCACCTGAATTGTTTGTGTCCTCCATTTGGATAGACTTGCAATATTTCCGTGATGACTTGGAAGGTGGGCAGCCTTATAGGTAAAACCAGGATTACTAACAAAATGCTGGCTCCACATCCCAAGGGAAGTAAAGTACCAGAATGTATAAATGCCTTAAAATCAAATGGTGTCGTATTTTTCACGTGGTATCTTCCAATCCTTGGTACGTGATGCAGGAAGTGTAAATAATCTCCAGGATCTCCCATCCAGTTCTCATGTCCTGTGCCCCAATATCAGGCAATTCATCTGCACAGCCATGTGCTGTTGGTGTGCCTTTAAGAATTAGCTGCAGAACTAATTTATTTTACTTCTATCAGGGAATAATGGTTGCATTTTCTTTTCTCCATGTGTTAAGTTGCTTGATGTCATGTGAAGTGTAATCCTGACTAAGGTTGCAGAACAGTTTTATTATGAATATGGATATCAATAAATATTTTACAATTTTTCTGAAGTACACAAATATGCTATTTGTCCTCATGAAAGCTTAATCAAGAGTGCTATTTATCCAGCTTAAGGATGGAGAGCTTACAGTGATTTTTGCTTTTGACAGGTTGCTTTGCTACCAAATAATGCTGCTGATCTTAGCAAGCAAATCACTGGTGAAAAAGTGCTTGCATCTAACGCATATATCCCTGGCCCCCCGGGACAGCCTGGCCAACAAGGCCCTCCAGGTAAGACACAGACCAGAGGGATGTGGGTATGAATTACTGCCATTTGAAAAAATAATAAGCTTCAGTCTTCCAGTATAACAGGATTTCATGTGTTACGTATTGTGATTGCTATGATTATATTTTAATTTGTAATAAATTGAAAAACACACTGGTCATTATTCAGTCATCCTCTGCCAACTGTCTAACAACAGTCCCTTGTATTTCCTTGTTTCCCCATATTTCTTGGCATGCAAAGCTGCTTTTGTTCTGTATGTGTTAATTTTCTCCCTCTCCCTACAATATTTCACCTGCTTCACTTGTCATTCCCCATTTCTTAACTCTGTCTTAAGCACCCTGCATTACATCTCAGAAATGCCTATTATTTTAAAATTGTTAATAGAGCAGAAGATCTGCTTTCAGTTTGTGGGAGTTTGTGCCAAATGTTTTATTTTTCCTTGTCTGGTTTTGCAAGAATTAATTTCTTGATTTTATGTTGTGCTCAGGATTCAAAGAAACCTGAACAGTAAAACTACACTCTTACCTTCATTTTTGAAACAATGAGAAAAGCAAAGTTCCTAATTCTCTAACTTAAGCCAGACATCCTGCAACCTATGGTGGTTGCAGGATGGTGGTTAAAGTTTTGCTAACTGTTGAATGCAAATCTGATTTTGGGCTAGCAGTAAATGCAGGGAATTTTAGTACTGTTCTGAGTTCGTGGAATACTCTGAGCAAGGACAAGCTGGTATTCCTTACCAGGTTTGATTCTCTACACGCAGAACCGCCCTTCATTTGTCTCCACTTGTGCAGTCTTTCT
>NW_024962268.1:17768616-17789680 GCF_019238085.1 Lagopus leucura
TTTCTTTTTTTGAGCTTTTACCTCATTTTCTTGGAAGATGAGTATCTTCAGCCTTCACTACAACATAACTGCAGGGCAGTGTGGCTAGAGATTCTGTGTCAGCCTGTGAAACGTGTGGCACACCGTCTGCAATTCTCTGTCGCAGGCTGGCTCTGCATGTCTCCCACCTGGTCCCATCACTGAGCTGTCCAAGGTACTGTAGAACTCTCTCCATCTCCGCTGACCTTCTCCCCTGCTCTGCCATTACCAGCAGCGTGCCGAGACTTGAGCAGCACTCTGAGGTGTTCATCGCTGACCTTACTCCTCCTGAAAACCCTAGCTGTGAATATTCTGCCCTTATGAGCGCTTTTTTTCTCTCTGCCTTTCGTTTCTTGGGACTTTCACATGACTTCAGTATGCAGGAAGGTGCTTTCCCCTCTAATTACAAAGCACTTCTGCCAATGACATTTTAATGAACTTTTATTCAGTGCAGATGTTCTTTTAGATGCCTTATTTTCTGTTTAGCTTTCCACAGTGTTCTCTTGATCTAAACCTCTACTTTGTTGCCTGGCTGCTTCCTAAAAACTAGCATTTTCTGCTGACACAGCAGAAGCTGAAAAGGGTATAAAAAATCCAAGAACAGAGCTTTTCTTGCCCTAATATCTTGGCTGCCGTACTGTGAAAAAGAGACTTGTAAATCACTGCTGAAAAGGGTTTGCTTCTGTGCCAGTCATATAGGTGGCTTTGACCCAACATCTCCACGAGTTTTCTCAGATGATTCTGAGATGTGACTTGTTTTTTTCCCCTTTTCTTCATTGTGTGAAAATGAGACTTTTCTGCTTTTCTTTTCATCCCTGGTCTGTGTCACCAACCACTTGGCAGTGGCAATGGTGTTATTTTCTGGTTGCTTTTTGTTGTTGTTGTTTGTTTGGGGGGGGGTTGTGTGTGTTTTTGTTGTCGTTGTTGGATTGTTGGTTGGTTTCGTTGTTGTTCTTTGGATTTTTTTTGAATACACAGGATTTCATTGCCTTGTTAAAACTGCTTGTAGCTACTGTGACAAGGAGTGATGTCATCTAAAATGAATTCTGTGTTGGTTGCATTGTGGGTTCGGGCATGTTAAGGTAACCAGTCAATTGGGTGGTTCAAAAAATAGCCAATCCCCACTGCAAATGCTGACGAAGCGTGCTGAAGGCTTTCCCTGGCAGATAACCTTTGCTGTCAATTGCAGGGGCACCAGGACCAAAAGGAAGTCAAGGAGTTCCTGGGTCACCTGGACCACCTGGACAGCCAGGCCCCCGGGGATCAATGGGACCCATGGGCCCATCTCCAGATATATCCCACATTAAACAGGGCAGACGGGGCCCCGTGGTGAGTATTCTCACCTCCTCTCATGCACTGTATGATTGAGCTTAGGCCTGCAGCCAATCATATTCTTGTGAACACTTTCTTTTCTGTTGCAGGGCCCACCTGGAGCACCGGGGAGAGACGGTAGCAAGGTGAGAAGAGGCACAATGTACCTTATGAAGTGCAGGCTTGTTAGATACTCTTTATGCACTTGCAGTCTTTTACCATCTCATTTCCTTTGCTAAGCTGAAAATACTCTGTTGTCCTATCCCTTTGTGTCTTTCTCATGCAATTCTGTCCTTCCCACTCCTGAAGTCTTAAAAATAATAGCCCTGTCAGCTGTCAAGCAGCTTTTTTTCCTTTATCTGCAACTATTTTGGCTTTTCAAACAAGAAACATTTTTCTCTAGCCCATTTCATTACACTGTTCGTCTGTGATTTTCTCTGGTGATCAGGTTAGTTTGTTACCAGCCAGGATAAACATCAGAAGCATCCAACTCTGCTGCTGCTAGAGCAGGTGGAAATTTCCTGTGTTCTTTCTGGTGTATTCCTGGTTCTTCTTGGTATACTTGTTCCCACTTCACGTTGTTTTATTTCTCTGAGCAAGCAAAGTTAACAAAGTGAGCTGATGATTCTTCATCTGTAGCCAGTAAGGGAGTCTGCACAGGTAAACTTTGATTTTTTGGCTTCCTTTGGTCACAGCAACTTAACTGAGGTGGTATTGATTACAGGGGGAGCGAGGTGCACCAGGACCAAAAGGGATACCTGTAAGTATCACTCACAGCGAGCGTTTCTACAGCAAAGCAATGCTGGCTACCAGCAGACCAGCCAAAAGGAAGATAAACTTCTCCTTTGTCAAAATTACAGTGAATTGCACTTTACATGCAGAGAAAAGGTCATTGGAAAGAAAGCGATTACCAGTTTTCTTCCAAGCCTGTTGCCTGCACACCTCCAACTTCACTGGATGCTACAGTGAAGGCAGTAAGCAGTGGGACATGTTAGCTGGCAAAGGCGTGAGAATACATGCAGAGTGCTGGTTAGCACAGTTCAGCCAACACTCATGGGAATGGGAGCTCTGAAACATTTTAAAATCCTGCCTCTCATCTCTCTCTGGAACCTGGCAAGCTGTAGGCATTGAGCAAATCAAGAGAAGGATGGGGTGTATATAATCTGTTTTTAAGAGAAATTGAGTAAGATGTTGTTTGTCATGAAATGGATTTTTAGGAGTGTGCAGCAGAGCATCCTCAGTATTGAACACTGTAGTCTACTGCATGAAGTCAGCTAAAAAGAAACGATATTCTGAAATTAGATAGAAACAGGTAGATACTGTCTACATCATAATTACCAATGAACATAGTAAGTACTAGACAACAGTGGGGATAATATACTGAAAACTATCTTCCAAACATCAGCACTCCCCAAAGAATTTTTAATTAGGTAGTCTATCCGTTTAATAAGAGGAACCAGTACTTCTATCCTCTTTTCCAGGCTCTGTCTGGAAAAAAAAAAAAAAACAAACAAAAAAAAATACCAACTTTGCTTTTTGAAATCCGTTTCCTGAGCAGGTGGGTTCAGAAAGGGACATTTAATTTCTGTCAGTAGATACGAAGCAGTATTATAGTGAATTACCCCTGCAAGTGTAATTATACCAACCCATTTGAAAACTTAAATACGATACGACCATGCCTTGTGACTGCAGGGCCCACCAGGTTCGTTTGACTTCCTATTGCTGATGATGGCAGACATCAGAAATGACATCGCAGAGCTGCAGGAGAGAGTGTTTGGACGGAGGACTCATTCATCAACAGAGGAGTTTCCATTACCTCAGGAATTTACAAACTATCATGACACAGTAGATTTTGGATCTGGAGAAGACTACAAATCACGGGCAGCACCCAGAGACTCCAGGATACAGAAGGCAGCCCATCCTTAGCTATGCCTACTGAAAAGTAGAGCCCCTCTAGAGATCTTTGTCACAAAAATGCACTGACAATGTAAAATAGATATAGATTATTTCCCGTTCTTTCTCTTTGCTTTTCCCTAACCATGCTGCCTGTACTGTAGCTTTCCCAGTTCATGATGGCCTCCTTGCAGTAATTCTATACCTTCAAGCCTGCACTGTGCACTGTATGTAGTTTATCAGGAAAACCTTCTTAATGCGTAGGGCTAGCATGAATCAGGCAAGAGCTAGCTAGTGGGGCAGACAACAGTATCTCATCTGCCTACCTGTGGTTCTGTGTCCAAATGACCCAGTACCAAATTTTTCAAGGGGTAGAGAGGTGAGAGAGGTAGCTGAACATCATCCCTGAAAGACAGCAGTCATGAAAGTCTAGGTTCACATTTACTTTATACTTGTAAATGAGTTATTCCACTGAACACAAGTCTCCAGCTAGCGTCCCCAAGCTTAGGAGAGTGTGAAAGGTGGATCTCTCTTTCACAGCAGGGGCCAGGAGTCTCCTTCTGTTATGCTTCACCATGACAGAAAAAGAAATTAAGATGAAGCAGTGATGCTCATTGATCAAGAAATTATGTGGCTTGCAGTTGATAGAGAATTGTGCAAAGGCAGTCAAGAAGACATCTTTGCCTAAACTAACCATTCTTTCACTGCTTAGCGTGAAACCCAGTTCTATTTCTCAGCAGGTTCATACTGAATACATTTTCACGCAGATGAGCAAAAGAACAGGGATAAAGCAGGAAAAGCAAGCATATATCAATCAAGTTGGCTTATTGGCAAGCACAAATATCTCAACCTTGCAGAAAGTCGAGATTCTGACCTCCTGCAAGTGCTTGTCTTCCCTGGTGAAATGCTAACTCAATTTTATTTGATCCAAGTAAAACTGAGACCAGAGAGAGGCCTCGTTTGCAAAGAGCTTCCATCTGTTTTGTTCCTTTGCTGCACGAGAGCAACCTAAATGGCATTCACAGAACTGGAACACAAGAGTTGCAGTGTGTTTGGCCGGGTATATGAGGAGTGTGGGTAGGTGCAGGAGTGCACATGACGAAACATTTCAATGGTACAAGTACAGCTAAGGTGAGGTACTGCACATGGCATCCTGTATTTGTGAAGATGGATGGAAGGGAGTGCCCTTTTTTTACACTGGAAAATGGGATGCACGAGTTAGACCATACCTCACGGATGATGCATGTTAACTTTTTTATGGGGATTTTCTCAGCTGCTGAGGACTTTGCCATGCTTAGAAGATAAAGTAGTATTTTAAGCACCAAACTTCAGTGTTGTATCTGTGTAGCTGCTACTTCCACAAGATGTTTAGTGCTGGGTCCTGTCCACATCACAAATGCATTTATTGTGCCATGTTTTCCATGGCTTGCAAGTTCTAGTAGAATAAATACTGGTAAAAACATAAGGAGGTCCTTTTCAAATAATCTGTAAAGTTTTGGATCCCCTTCCATATTCTCTTGGCCAAAAGACAGTTGGTGTAATTCCTACACCACCAGAACAGGTCATGTTGTATAAACAGCTGGCTGTCGAGACCTTCCATATCTTTTGTATATTATCTTAAGAGGATTTTCTTCATTCCTGTAATTGTTTCACAACTTTTCACTATCAGTATGCCACAAGCAAGAGCATTAGGTTAGAACATTAATGTTCTTTATTCCTCTTCACACTATATGCATATCAGTATTTACACAGCAATGACTAAGCCACTGGTCTAAGCTAAGCTAAGGAAAAATGAGTGCTCTCAGCCTCTGGTCTTTGGGCTTCTCTTCTGAAAGCACCTCACCCAGCAGCTGCAGATCCAAGTAATCTTATGAAGGAGGTAATGGGGATATCAGTGAGACGTGAGGAAGGAACTTCTGGCCAAAGAAAGGGTGTTCTTACATAAAGCAGACTGAAAGAAACTTCTGAGGCAGCATTAATTGAGGCATGTATGTATTATTTGCTAAAATTCAAAGAGGCATCTGGGTACAAATTATGTAGTTCATGAATATGCAGTAAGTACAATTGTTAAATGTCTGACTATGTATTTGTAACTATTGCAAATTATCTAACTCTTGCATATGTTCACCACCACCACCCATGAGCTGCTGGACCAGGTTGATTTCCACTACAGAATTAGAAGCTGTGATTGTTTGAACCACCAGATATTGAGCAATGAATTAAATGAGTTACTTCCTCCATGCTGACTAAATTCTATTGCCCACTGCACACAAAAAGGCACTTATTTGAGTTCTCAGCTCTGCTTTTCTGAATATATACAAATAGCAGTTCCTACAGTGTGACAACAGAATTCAGGGGAATGCAGTAATTGCCTTGCCTTGCATAAGTATTCAGGGAAGAGAAATTCTGATACTACACCAGAAAAAAAAAAGGTAAAATACATGCCTTGTTGTAAGTGCAGAAGCTGTCCCACAAACTTGAGAGCATAAATAGGGCACATTTTTACATGCCTTTCTCAATAACTTCTCTTTCTGTAGTCAGCATCATGTTTTTTTTCACAGTCCAGAGCTGTTTCTTTCCAGCATACATGCTTTCTCCATAAAAATGGTGAAGGAAAGAGCAACTTGGGTTTGTCCTTGTGCCTCACCTTCTTTCCACAGACTCCTTGCCCCAAAGTGCTGTTGGCTGAGTCCCAGCAGCAAGGAGAAGATGCTGTGGTAAGGACAGATTCACTCCACAGGACAGAGGAATGCCTCTAGCAGGGAGAGCTCCTCTGAGTAAAACTGGCTGGGAAGGGTCAGCCTTGTGTCTGAGAACCTCTGTGTACAACTTTATCATTTTATTTCTCATTAACTGTATGATAACTTGCATAACACATTGTATCAGAACCATTTCACTACAGTTTCTAGAGAAACACATGCAGAAGCTCACAAAAATGAAGCTTTCTTAAGCGCACCCAAGCTTTTATAGACACAGATCAGAAGAGACATCTCCAGTTTTAAGCAGTTACTAGAGAGAAGAAAGTCATCAGCTTATAAATTATTTATTTCTCTATAGCTCCAAAAGTAATAACCCAAGAAGAATGCAGTAACATCTATAATCATGTCCAGTTTCGTTACTAGGCTCACGCACGTGACAACTTTGTTTCGTATAAATACTATGTATAGTTTTATTAGAAAGAAATATTATTTTGATGTTAAGACATCAAGTTATAAGCAGAAGGATAATAAAGAGGTTGTTATTTTATTAACATTGGAAATATATTTAATGGAAACATTTGCAAGAGTGTGTAGTGATGGGGAAATACTGACTGTTAAAAGGTTTAACAAAAACATAAACCTCCCAGGGACATACGGGATTAGTCTTCCTTGCAAAACTAGAATACTGACACATAACAATTCTTACATGGTCAGGTTAAACCAGAAAAAGGAGAGGAAAATTGATTGTGTACAGAATTATGACAATCCCTGGAGTTATTTTTGGTCCCGGTTTGAATAACATTTTTCTCACAAGTATTTCACAGTTAACATGTTTAGCCCCAGAGAAGCAACAAAAGATAGGGTCCAAGAATTTGTTAATTTCACTTAAGATTGATATGTTGGTTCCTATTACGCATTCCAGTAACTATACTGTTCACTTTATTTATATACAAAATACTAAAATGTGTATAAAATGATTGTGATTTTATGATGTATTCGTAATAACAAAGATATTTTTTCTTACACTGTCGGTAGTTGCTTTTGTTCCATGTAGTTTTGCTTGCACCTGCGGCAGTGACTGGGAGAAACAAGGAGGACGCTTCCAGACGCTGCCTTTTAGCATCCCGCTTGGAGCTAGGCGATACGCACAGCCACGACCGCGGCTCTGGGGGTACGGCGTTCCGTGCTCGTGGCCGTGAGGCACAGACCCACCTCGGTACCGCCACGGCCTCACGAGCGCTGGCTTGGTGGTCTTACCCGCGCTGTCGGCACGCGCAGCTTACAGCTATAGAATCGTTCAGATCTCTCAGAGCTTCTCACCCAATCCACCCCGCCACGCCCACTGTGTTCCTCAGCGCCACATCCCCGCGCTTCCCAAACACGTCTGGGGATGCTGACTCCACCACCTCCCATGCTCAGCGCGTCGCCACCGCGTGCCGAGCCCCACGCTGAGACTACACCTCCCGGCATGCAGCGCGCCCGCGTGGGACGGCTGCGTCGCGCCGTCGCGCCTGTGACGTCACTGACGCGCGACGATTTCCCCTCCCCTCTCCCCCTCCTTCCTGTTGGCGAGGCGGCGGCGGCGGGATGCGGCTGTCGCTGGTAGCCGCGATCTCGCACGGGCGCGTGTACCGGCGGCTGGGACACGGCCCGCGCTCGCGCCTCGACCTGCTGCGCAACCTGGTGACGGCGCTGGTGCGGCACGAGCGCATCGAGGCGCCGTGGGCGCGCGCCGACGAGATGCGAGGCTACGCGGAGCGGGTGAGCGGCGGGGCCGGGCCGCGGCGGGCGGGAGCGCCGGCTGAGGGGCGCTGACGGCCGTGCCCCGCTTCTTCCCCGCAGCTCATCGACTACGCCAAGCGCGGGGACGCGGACGAGCGCGCCATGCGCATGGCGGATTTCTGGCTGACGGTAGGTAGCGCCCGGCCCCTCACCGCCACCGTCCCGCGGGCCCGGGGCTGAGCGTGCCGTTCCACAGGAGAAGGATCTCGTCCACAAGCTGTTCAAAGTGCTGGCGCCCCGCTTCCAGCCGCACCCCGGCAGCTACACCCGCATGCTGCACATCCCCAACCGTGACTGCCTGGACCGTGCCAAGATGGCTGTGATCGAGCTGAAGGGGAACCCCTACCCACCGCTCATCCGCCCGCGTCGTGACAGCGATAAGACGCTGCTCAACCAGCTGCTGAAGGGCTGCCGGGAGGACGCCCAGCGGGATGCAGGCCCCTGAGGGCATCGTGCATGCATCCTGCTCTGCCCCCAGCGTGTCCCATGTGGGCAGCAGGATGGGGCCTGGGGTGAGCTGCCTGTGCACCAGGCAGTGAGGTTGCATCCCAGGGCAGGACACCTGCTCTCCTGGAGCACAGGGGTGGAAGGGTCCTGGGAGGGCTCAGGACACCTTCCTAGCCTTAAGTGATCATAACAGGGCACAAGCTCAAGGTTTACCTTCGTGCTCCTGTGATTTACTAGCAACTTCACAAGAGAAGGAAATCAAGCTGCGAGCCCTACTGGTTGATGTCCTCTGTGTAAATAAACTACTTTGAAAAGTGAGTTTGCTTCTGTTTGGATTATGTTATTGTGTGCAAGAGTTAATCATTTATTCCAGCCCGTTTCTGATCCTGTACTCTGCAGCCCTGTACTCTGGGATAATGTCTCCACGTATCTTCATATTCTTTAGAAGCCACTGTGCAGACTTTCAGCACTGGAAATTCAGAGAAGAATCGAGTTAGCTTCACTGTTTCAGCATTGCTGACTACAAACAAGGACAGTAGTACTGAAGTTCATAAAAGCAGCAGTACTATAGCAAATTGTATTACTAGGAGGCAATGTGGCCAGAACTAAGTTGTTGAACTTGGTAGACAGCCTCAGGTGTAGAGTTGTAGGAAACCTCTTTATTGTGCTCTTAAAACAAAGGGATAGTGGCAGAACTCTTACAGGCAATAATGTAACAACTCAGAGGTACGAAACTTGGAATTGCTAGCTTTGCCCCTGATTTGTTCAGTCCTAGCCGTAGCTTCTGAGCTGGGGAAGAGATATAGAGACATTGTGTTCCTTTCTCCCTCTAAGTGTCTACAAGCTAAGACTACTCAGTAATCTTAGATAGTGAAGTGTTAGCTGAAACGTGTTAACTCACATGAAAGAGCTTACAATTCAGTCATGCTTTCTCCCACAGACTCACTTCTGTTTTAATGAAATCCAATGAGAAATTTAAAATGTGTGAGATATCGTGTAAGGAAAGGAAGAGTGAATGTTACAGAGACCTTAATCTTTTTGAAGGTAGGGTTAGGTTAGGTCATCACCTGCAGGGTGTGCAATTCTAAGGTCATTAGAAATAAGAAATTGCATGCCTTGCACTAGATGGCCTAACGTAATCTACAGGTATTTTCTCCATAACTGAAGAAATGAACCAACTGTTGTTGCTGTGTAGCTTCCCCATATTAAAAGTTAATGTTGAGGCTTTAATTCAAGAATAGCCTACTGCAGCCATAAATTGGTCTTGTGCTCCAGCAAACTGAACTGTAGCACAACCTCTGCAATCTAATGCCCCAGAATGCTCCTTCTATCCCTCCGCAGATTCCCACCATGCTTCAAGAGCAGAATTACTAACCAGTTTTTTCACTGCTGTTTCAACTGTATCATTTCTTCGGACTCAGATCAGAAATGCGAGCCATGTTTCATAAGTGTGACTCTGTTGCCTATCAGTTCATCTCAGTTATCTCAGCAGATCAATTTTTGTTGATTTGATGAGAGGTAGGCATTGTTTTCCCTTATCTGCCTACTTGTCACTTTCTCAGAGGAGGAAGGGTAAACTATTCAAAACACTTTGGTAAAAAAACAGAAGGGTACGAATGATGAAAAATCAATGTCAGGGGAGGAACACTGTGGCCCCTTGGCACTAGCTGAAAAGCCTGTGTTATGTCTACATTACTGGTAGCCAAAACATCCATTTTATTCAAAGAATTTATAAGCCAGAAGTAAGAGAAGGCAGACACTCAAATGTGCCAGTGGTGATCTGGGTAAAAAGTATTTAATGAGGGCAAGCAAGTGAAGGTTTCTTCTAGTGGGACTTACTTAGATTTAATAATCTCAAGAGAAAAGGGGTAGAAAAGCTAGAAGACACTAAGGGAAGTTGGGGGAAAGTCTTTTTAATTACAAATTGATTGTGCATACCCTTTTTTTGCCACAGGTGTTTAAGAGAGCTGACAATGCATTCCTAATCTCACAAGCTCAGTGTTCCTCTAAACACAGCTCTCCTACTGTACGTCCCTGAATGTTTCCTGAATTTATGCTATCTTCTCTCAAGAGAGGCAGTCATCCTGCTAAGCTGTCTTGTACTCAGATGGGTCAGGCTTTCAGCTGCCTGTGGAGGAAAATGAAGGGAAAGTTCATTGTTAATTTAAGTCTGTTCTTTTTACTCTCTTGCGTTCTGGCTATCAGTCAGATCTTCTCTATCAGACTTACAATAGATATATAATAGACTCAAATATACATGTCCATATGATTGTCAGTATAATTCTTCTGTCCCCAGCCCTCTGGAAGATAAAGGCGTACCTGACCGCAGTTGTAAGACTCTGGTGCCAGTCATTAATATCTTGCTGGACAGTGGACATCAACAACAGTGTCTTGTGTGGGAAGGAAAGCTGAAAGACAGATGGAAGAGATTCAGTCCTGCATGTTGATTTCTGCCATTTTTTTTTCCCAGAAAGCTAGAAACGTTTTGCATTGGCACACAGGCTGGAAAGAACACAGCATGTGCCAGACTTCTAGCTACAGATGTCAGCTTGCTTCGACTTAACAGTGTTTGGAAGTCAGCAATGCCTATCTGTATCTGCTGGTCTTTCAGTTTTCTCTATTATTTCAAGCTGCCTCTAGAGGTCCTTCTACTACCACCAACTACAAACACACAATTTGACAAAGAATTTATAGCTTACACTCAAACAATGACTCAACAAAGCCTCGCAGGTGCTGCAGTCTAGAAAAACCTGAATTTAAAACCCTCACCTGGGGCATTACTCCCAGTCAGAGCCTGTGCAGTCCTCAAAGAGTTGTAGGCACAAGCAGTACCCACTGTGATTGTTCCATCCTATTTTTCCATCCTATTTCTGCATTCTCTATTTTTTAGCGTTCTCTCTGAACTAATTCCACATTACTGTAATGCTGCATACTGCTTGTCATGAGGCTGTGGGCTCATGACACGAGCATGTGCTCAGTTGAGGGCATGCCAGAGTGTGATCAGACTCTCCTCAGTTGACCTATGTGGAACAAGCAGGAGCCTGTATTCCAGTGCTCAGCAGGGCCCAACGATGAAGGGAAAAAGACAGCCTGCCCAAAAGAGAAGAGCTGCCCTAACTCAGACTAGTTCCTTGCATTTACCATTGTCACCACTTACCACCTCAGCCATGCTGCTGCTGAGACAGTTAGAGACTTGATTTGCAATCTGACCCACTGGTAGTTCTGCCAAGCAGAAGCAGGAAGACTTACACTGAGCAGCCCTCCCTCACTCTGAGTGTGGCCAAATACTTTATCCACTACACACTGGTGAAGGGGATAGACAGCTGTGCAGGCAAATTTATTGGAGTTCAGCAGATGCAGTGGGTGGCAGGGCTTTGCTGAAATAAAGATATCAGAAAAAAGGAAGAACATCCTGCGCTTCAATTCTTCGCCCTTTGAGGGCACAACCAAAAGCCAGCCTTCCCGGATATACCAGCGCCCTAGGCATTCAAGAAAGAATAAAGACAGTTGTCAGACAATCACCGGCGCGAGAAAGGATTTACCATTACAAAAGAGAATACCGTGAGCTGCCTCGTAAACCACCAGGCTCTGCACCAACCCCAGCCACTAGAAGGCACCTGCGCGTCAACACGTCTTAATTCAGATCCCACGTGCTGTCTTGAACTGGGTTACTCAATTGTTCGTCATTAACAGCAAAACAGAAGTCAGCCTAAAGTCTGAATATTTATTATATTTCCCCTGTTTTTTCCTGCTTGTGTGTGCTGATAAAAAACATTTCACAGGTCACCTAAATATATACAAACCTGTACAAGTTAACAAATCACAGAGTGGAGATTGCTGCCGTAATGAAAGACAGCAAAGGGATACAAAAATAAGATGCTAAAGAGGGCTTCAATAGGCATTTTTATTAGACTATAGACAGGATCCACTGTACTCTACCCACAGAATGAACAGTAATAATTAAAAAGGTAGAGAAATCAGCTGGAAAAAAAGTAATTGAAAAGCCCAGAGGTAGGCAATAATTAAAAAAAAAAAAAAAAAACAGGACATACACAAAATGGAATAATTAAAGCTATGCTTCTAAACTTTATTGTACTCAGCATTATTGTAGACAACAGCCATTAACTCTTAGTGAAAACACCTGCCAGAAAGAAGATTATTTATAACAACCCAAAGCCTTAATATGATATCACCACCTGTCCTGGTCTGGGAAACAGCTGCCAGAGAATTTCAGACACTGTTTTTTGTGCTCTTGCTTCTGGCTGTGCTTGCACTTTTTTAGAGAACAGCACTGTGTCAAGTATGGACCATGTGTCTTAGTATACTACACGTACAAAATAGAGACAAGTGAGCTGCTGCTTAGCTCAGTCTACAGAAATGGTGTCTCCTGCCAGAACAGGAAACTGAAGAACAGAACGGAGAGGCAGGGATCAGTTCAAGTTTAAAAAACAAATGGAAAGAAGGTGTTGGTGTGGGGCTGGGCATCATTTCCCTCATGCTATGCTGTGATCAGGCTCAATAACATATAGACTGAGCTGGACTATGCGGGAATGAATAGGGATGCATTTTCAGTATTCCACGTCGGCACGTGGAAGTTCTTGTGAATGAAGTCTAGGGAAACACCCCCTAGTGAAGCTAGAGATGACAAGAACAGCATTTTATGTCAAGGAGACAGTTCTAGCTGAGATGGTGTTTGCTCTACATACGAAAGGCAGCAAGAAAAGCAGGGTCTCTTTGCATTGTGAGCAATATTGGTATTGTCAGAGACAACACCAGTAGTGAGAAACTTAACTTCAAAACCACTTTTCCTTGAATCCACAAACATTACGTTTTCTGATCTTTTTCTCCCTAATAATAGGATGCAATCCTTAAAAAAAAAAAAGCTAGCTAGCTGCTGGACAAACAATGTTGTCAAGCTTGCAAAGAACCAGTAATACTCTGCAGCCTCTGACTTTCTTGTTTACCACATCTCACAAGACCTAGTTTACTCCAGCTAATGGAAAGCCTTATAATCATAATTCTCTGCATGTTGACTGTGCATACTAGAGAATGATAACTTGTGATCAGCAAATCATTTTTTCTACTTTCACCATAATCCCTATGTACAAAGAAAAAAAAAGTACCATCACAGTCACAGATGTGGGGGGTGCATCTTAGAGATCTTTAACTTTGCAGCTGCTGCAGTGTTTCTAGGTGACCTCTGCAACAGCAAACAACAGCAAATTTTAGTGAAGCTGTGCAGGCATGGATGAAGCCCCCGGTGGTCGACTCATATTTGTCCAAACTGGACATACTTCTCACAGTGTTCCATGTGTACCTTGGAGCATGTTCTGGGCATGGAGAGCAGTCAGTCAAACCACAGATCCTAAAAAACCTTATTATCCAACTAGATGATCTTACATGCCAGTTACTGTGATTTTATGTATCTCAGCTATTAGTACAGATACTCTGATTTCTGACAGAGTCTAACCTTGCAGCTAAAAGATGTTTCTTTTCATGTATAAGGTGTGAGCAGAAGTTTATGAAATTCTTCTCCAAAATAATTCAGCTTCTTCCTCTCGTTCTCACCCAGGACTTGTATTCCAGACCTCCCTGGGTTTCTGTGAACTAAGTTTCTGAATGTGTATCATCAGCTCCTTTTATCTGAACATCAGACATCTAATATGCTGCTTATCTTTACTTAAAAATTAAAAAGGTGCCTAAATTCCTTACTAATTACATTATTTTACTACCTGTGAAATTCAGATCAGAAGGGGAACTGACTGACATGAGTAGGGTTAGAGATGAAGGCAAGCATACCCCCAGTTGTCTCAGCTTGGCAGAAGGAAAACAGCCGTCTGTAGGACCTACCTGGAGTCAACACCTGGATCTTCTGTCCTTTGAGGAGTTTCTGAATCCTGTGTAGCTGCAGTGAGTTCTCTCTCTTACGAACAACGTCCTGAACCCATTGAGATACCTCAGAAACAGATTTCACAGTCCCTGAAATTATAGCAGCATATTTTCAGGTTATCACAAATGAGTATGTGTACTATCTTGCTGTGAAAACATAAGGTGAAATTAAGAAGCAAATGTTTTAAACCAAGTATCCATAACAAATTTATTTCTTAATTTCCGAGAGAGATTACACTAGAAGCCATCAGAAGATTCCTTCCAAACAACATTTTTGTGATTCTGGAAAATATTTATTTGCCAGTGAAATACTATCCAAACGGGTTTAGAAGCAAGAACAAGAAACAAATGCCCCACTGTAGATGATGTTGGCTGCAGGAGAACGTGACATTAATTATCCCAGAAAACTGAGGTATGTGACAAATAGAACAGACATTTTTCCACTCTAACCCCACACCAGTTTCCCAGTAGGTCAGTCTACATTGCAATTCCTCACTCTTTCTCAGGAAGAGGGGTCAATCAAAATGGTGATGGAAAATAGTAATGCACTGGAAACCCAAACAAGATTTTTCTTGGGGAAAAGACAAAAAACTGGACTCAAAATGTTAGCAAGGAAGCTAACACTGATAAAAATGCTAGTATTTATCGTGGCAATCAAAGCAGCAATGTTTACAGATGGTATCATACTTGCAAGTTTCTGGCATTCAGCACTGCCTGGGCTGGTGTTCTCCAGCAGGTCTCTGAGGAAATGCTTGTACCTAAGACAGAAGAAGCTTTATTGCACAACACCAGGAACAGAAATATCACCTTTATTACCAAAATCATTAGCAGTGTGCCATCAGCACACAGAGTACACTCTAGGTCTAACCAGGCAGCTTTGGGTCATATTTCATTGTTCACAATCGTTTCATCTTCAGATGCATCAGTTGCAGTACCCTATATTTTTTATACATTTGCAAGCCTTTGGAATTTCCTGGGGAGCTGGTAAGAACAATTTCACTTACTATTGCATGAGACATGGAGACAACTTCAAGATTCATACGAATGCCTTAAATTACAGACATTTTGCTTTGAACAACTTTTTTGTTGTTGTTGTTGTTTCTTTTTTATGTTTGAATGGAAGCATTCCTGCCATATATTCTCTATTTACAAAGAAAATAAAGGCATTCCTGTCCAGTCTTAAACTAAACTAAAAAGAATCAGATCTCTGCAACTAGCTTCTCCCAATAAAATCAAACTATTTTCAATCTGAAATGACAGAACATATACAATATTGAACAGATTCATGAAATGGTAGAAGTCATCTCACCTGCAGTACATGTAACTGAAAAGTGAATATGAAAGAGCTGATTAATGAAAAAGTTAGACCATCTGTTAAAAAGGCATAATTTCTCCAAGAAATATACTGTTGTGTTACAAATTCAAAGGAATGACCCAAAGAATTACAGCAAAAAAGAAAGCTTGCATTTACTAAGTAGATTAAAAATGTTGTATAATGCTACCTGAAAGACCATGGTATGCTCAACCCTGTATTTTCAAAGAAACAAGGCTCTGATCTCTTAAATGTACCATAGTATGGATAAGACCGTGGCTAAAGAGCAGCTTGTCCTACAGCAGCTGCAGCCGGGACCCCAGAGCCCTACTTATGTCTGTACTACCCTCACACTCCTCTCCAAAACAGGCAGCCACTGAGTGCATGCAGCACTCTCCTCATGCACTCAGCCTGCTCCTCAAAGGATGCCTCAAGGAGAGGGCAGCAATGCAGATGGGATCTGTCTGTCTCAGGCAACCGTGGCAGGCACCAAATACAAGTGAAGCAAATACAAAGAAAACATGGTCCTGATAACCAGACAGAGGAGAAAAGCACCCTTGATTTAATCTCATCTCTCTCCAAGAGCAGCCATTTACAAGAAGGGAGTCATGCTCCAGATCAGCAACCTGCACAAAAGCAGAGCACAGCAATCTCTAGCTAGGAGCAGCACTTCTGTGGTGTTTCAGACAGCTTGCTTTTGTTGAGGGCCTAACTTCAGCCACCTACTGAGATGACTGATTCTACCTGAGAGCTTAATAAGGGGCTTAAGAGCCAGGGCTGAACAAAGCAATCTCTGCATCAGTCACCATCCAGACACACTGATTCTGCTTTACAGGCACATCCTGAAGACCATTTCACTGCAGTCTACATGTTCCAATTTGGAGACACATAACATTACTATTAGCAAGACACTATATGTGTATGTTTGCTTTCTCATACTAACACCTTGAGGACTCAGAACTGCTTACTTACTGGTGCAACCTCTGCAGAGGCAAAGGAAGCAAATCCTCTAGCTTTTTCCCTTGAAACTGAGGTCGAGTTTCTTGGAGCTTCTTAAAACGTCGGAATGATTTATTTTTTCTCAATTGTTCCTGCATGCAGCAGAGAAGATACATTATTTTGAGACTACAAAAGAAATATGC
Source organism: Lagopus leucura (assembly GCF_019238085.1). Lineage (NCBI taxonomy): Eukaryota > Metazoa > Chordata > Aves > Galliformes > Phasianidae > Lagopus > Lagopus leucura. Next base: position 17,785,110 of record NW_024962268.1, read on the forward strand.
ATGCTAGTTTGCACCAGCGCTTAGAAAACAGAACGTCAGTACTAAATGCAAGCATCAGCAGCTTATTTTGTAGCCATGGACAAGCCATTTCCTTTCTTCTGACCACTATCTCCCAGTGAGTAGTTTCAGTTATATCCCCTCTACATATATGCACAGCAATACTAAGCTAGCATTCTGGTTCCAGCAGAGACAGAGTTAACCTTTTCTTTACAGCATTTGGTGTGATGATGTGCTCTGGCTATGTTGATAACACATGATGTTTAGTTGTTGCTGAGCAGCACTGCACAAAGCCAAGGATGTTTTGACTTCTTGTACTGTCCTGCCAGCAGAGGGGCTGACAAGGGACAGAACCAGGACAGCTTAAGCAGGCCATAGGAATATTCCATACCACAAGGAATCATGTAAAAAGACTATAAAACTGAAGGGTGTTGGCTGTGGGGCAGGCACTGCTGAAAGACCAGCTGGGCACTGGTAGTGAGCAACTGCCTTGTTCATCCTTCGTTTTGTGTGTGTACAAATATACACATTAACACACACATAAACAAATACAGAATTGTTACTAGCACTGCTGGGTTGAGATAAAAACTACAAGTATTTCGTATTTGTTTCTTTCCTGATCCTCTCCACCACCACTCTAGGAGGGGAAGAGTGAGCAAAGAACAGGTGCTGGGCTGCTGTGGGGTTAAGCCACAAGTTAGTATTACCACCTGCAGCTTTTTGCCATTCATTTCAAGACAATGCAATGCAACCCCTCATTCCTATCACGTCAAGGCAGTTACCCAAAATGAAAAGTATGATTATATGTGAGCAAGCAGAAAAGAACAGAAATCCTAGTACATTCTGCAGCTAGCAATAAACACTGACAAGAACCGAGGTCAGGCGGTTTAAATTCCCAATACGGCTTTCAGGACTTAGAAATAAAAACACATTTATCCGAAATATCTCAGAAGACAGACTATATGTGGAAAGCTAAGCAGGAATTTTCCTTTACTGCAGAAAAGAAAAATGGGGAGGAGAGAGGAAATCCCACCACTAGGATACACTTAGTAGCAGTGGAGGAGATTGAGAGACCTGATAACTGGCTGGAAAAAGACCACTGTCCCCTATTGTTTACACTAAACACACTCCAGGCTTGCAAGCCAAGGATTGGAAGTGAAAACGTTACTCTGTTAGAGAAAGCTCAGTATGTGCACACACACAGGTACCAAAACACCTCAAACATACTTCAAAAAAACTGAAGTTCTAAATAAAGAGAACAGTTTTTACCACTCTATTATGACAGAAGGACAGAAAACAGCCCAAAAAAAGGAGGAAAACCAAGCATTCAAGAATCAGAAGCAAAAGCAAAATAATGCTTCAAAGAATGGAGAGGAGGGAAAAGGCAACAGGGAGAGTAAAGGCAATACATACCATCAAAGTTTTATTTGCCTGTTCGAAATTCTCAGCATAGTGACCATAGAGCTCCAACTTGTGACAGAAATTTTCCAATCCTACTCCTAAATTGCCTCTCTCCAGGTGAAGCGACAAAACTCTGTGCACAAGGAGGAAAGACAATTAGGCAGGAGTACATTTCTGATACCATTTCCCCAGCTCCTTCTGGTTCACTCCTACGCTTACTTTCATTTGCCAGCCTCCATCTCACATTCAGTTTCTATCCAGAATGTGTGCTTGGTGGTCACAGAACAAGCTGCAGAAAACAACCCATAAAAATACTACAGAGTAGACTTACTGGGTTTAAACTACTATCCAGAAAACAATTGTAGAACAGAAGGGACCTTAAAGATCACCTAGTTCCAGGTGACTCCCCCACCTCTCTGGACAGCCTGTTCCAGTGCTCCATCACACTCACAGTGAAGCTTTTCCCCCAGTAAGAGTTTGTTCACTTACTGGCTGGCAGAATATATGGATTCCAGGGGTCCAAATATGGTTTCCATTACAGCAGGTTTCAGTGTCCCTTTGGCCTTTAAAATTGTCACAAAGAACTAAACAGGAAAGAATTAAAAATCACAGGTAATTCAGAGATCATTCTTAGCACTGAGCGGAGGCAAGAAATTGCAGCCTGCACACTCAAGCTCAGAAGGACAGCAGGTATCATGAGCACCTATCTAAAATATCTATTATTATACGTAAGTGTTTTCGGTAACTTTGACTATAGCTGTAAACATGTGACTGAGTCTATTTCAGTATTCCGAGATGCATCTGTTTTTAACCACCTACTTCTTAATCTACCTCTGTGTCCTCTATGCCCCCATGTTTTATGTCTCAAGAATCTTAAACCAGGTCCCCTGTACAATCAAAACTTATGGCTGGATACGGACCAAAGCCAAAAGGCCAAAAGCACAAGCAATCAGATGCATAACAGGAGGTAAAAGAGAGAAGAAAAAAAATAGCTTTCAGGCTCAGCAACATAAAGAGCTGTAATTTGTCACATGTTGTATAGATGCATCAAATTCTTGTTCTGTGACCTCATGACGCCAGAAATAAACATGTGCTTCCTGAGGGCAGCCATGTATCACAAGGGCCCAAATACACACCGTTACCACCAAATCCAGCTGCTCAAGGTATCTGTGCTCCGTTTCCAGCAGCTCCTTGGCCGTGCGGCTGCGCTTTCTCTCCCAGCGAGCCCTCTGCTCTTCCACTGTGTTTGCTCCAGCCACCGGTGGAAGGGGTGAGTAGCTCATGGTAGCCTCAGGGCTGATAAACAGAAAGGTAACCGCTACTGAGAGCCAGGAGAGGTGGACACACAACAAACGCACAACGTGGGCCGAAGGGTACAATTCTAAGACACAAATTCTACTGTTTCTGTGGAAGACAGGAAGTCAGCTAACATTCAACAACAGTTTCCTCAGTTTCCTTCTGCATTCTTTCTTGTGAAGCCCTGCGTCAACCAGAGGAAAGGTGACAGTAAGACCAGACTGTAAAAGCAAGAGAAGCAGTACGTCACGATGCATCCGTAAGCAAAACTTAAGCATGCAATCCCACCTGCTTTCGTAGCCCACTACTGCTGCTTCCTTTGCTTTAAGCCATTCTTCATGCAGGATTCTCACTCAAGTCACAGACACAAACACAGACAGCTCACCTGCACGTTGAAGAGCTACAGCATACAGAAATAGAAAACAGCCCTAAGATCTGTGTTACAGGTGGGGAGAGAGACTGTTTTTTCTCCGTAGAGGATCCCCTAACAGTGAGTGTTCTGCACTCTTATTTGCTAGCAGTAGTTTGTCGCTTCAGAGGTGAGAGCCTGAGCAACCAACATGAGCCATCTTGTGCACTTGTTAACAGGCTTCTCTGCTGCTCTTCTTCAAGAGCATCATGTTTTTCTAACACAGAAAAACACTCTCAGCACCCTCTCCTGAGAAAGAAGCATGTGCCAGCACAGCATTCATTACCTCAAGCTTTCTTTTGATTAAAATTTAGAGAGGCTTGTTGCATGCTTGCCATGATACAAAGTCTGTGGTTTCAGGGGAAGCTTGCCACTCTGTCTTGAGCTACCCCCACAAGTGTTCTGGCTCACAAACATCCAAGCTATGCTAGCACAAAAATTTATGTTGTTGCAGAGAAAGGCATTTGTCAAATACAGCCTATTTCAGATATTCCAGATATTGAAAGCCGTACAAAAAGAGAATGGCCTCCTTTGTCCTAGCAAAAGTCCAGATAGCTGAGGGACATGCACATTATTTCATAGCACCAGGAGTTTCTCCAGGTGTTTTTTTTTCCTCACATTTATTCATGAAACAGCAACAAGTTTAGCTAAGATCAAGTCTTTCTCATGACTAAATGTAGCTGGGAGCTGGAGAGGTAGTGCTGCAGTAATGCTAACCAGTGGTTTAGCATCAGCACAATGTGGTGAAATACCCACAGATCATGTTCTGAGCAGCTATCCTTCAGTATCTTTACCCAGGGCAGGCTGAATAATTTGTTTAAAACAAAACAAAGCAATAAATAACCACCAGGTTATACCATTTCAGTTTAAATGTACTGAAATCTAGCTATTTCAAGTCTATGTTTGGTGAGTTGCCTGGAACCTCTGGGCAGAACAGAAAACACAAAAGCACATCAGCTTGCTTCTTTTTTCTCAGACTCAGTATAAAAACCATTGAACAGTGTTTGTGTAATTAATGACTTCAAGACGCTGTGCTAATCTTCCAGTGACGCTTCTGAGATTACCAGTTCTAACATACTCAAAAAAAAATCTCATTGTTATCTTACCCTTCCTATTCCTCTTGGTATATTGGTATTCCTCCGAAGTCTTAACAGCCTAACAGGTTGGTTTCAAGAGCGATAGTACTTGCACACTGCCTCCCAGGAGGTAACACTTCGAAGTGCTTGCACTCTACACATACTGTTTCCCTATGGTTGCATTCTGACCAGACAGAAACCAGGGTCGTGGCAACCCCCGCTGCCAGTACGAGCCGGGGGCCGTAGGGACAGAGCACGGCCCTGCCGGAAAGGACCTGGGGGTGCCGGTGGATGGCAGCCGGGCGTGAGCCAGCAGTGTGCCCTGCGGCCCAGGCAGCCGGCCGGATCCTGGGCTGCAGCCGAAGCAGCGCGGCCAGCGGGGCGAGGGAGGG
>NW_024962268.1:17789690-17898813 GCF_019238085.1 Lagopus leucura
AGGAGGCTGAGCGAGACCTGAGGGCGGCCTGTCTCTGTCTAATGGGGAGCTACAGAAAAGAAAGTGAAAGGACAAGGAGAAATGGCTTCAAACTGAAAGAAGGGAGATTTATGTTGGATATAAGGAAGATTTTTACATTTAGGGTGATGAGGCACTGGCACAGATTGTCCCGAGAGAATGGTGGATGCCCCATCCCTGGAGCCACCCAAGGTCAGGATGGAGGGGCTCTGAGCACCTGATGGAGCTGTGGGCGTCCCTGTTCACTGCAGGGGAGTTGAGCCAGGTGACCTTTAAGCGTCCTATCCAACTGAAACAATTCTGTGATTCTGTATTGTTGTGAGAATTCTGTGGAACAGGAGAGAAATGAGTTCCTGTATCACAAGGCTGTGATCCAATATCATGAGTATTTCCCTTCATTATGTCATTATTGTTTCTCATCTTCAGGGCAGCAGATAGCATCATCTAGCAGAGAAAGTCTCTGACAGTATTGACTAGCAAAAGAAGCCTTTAATCACCAGATAACTTTCTGTTTTGACGATTGTAGAGGCTTTAAATGTCTTTTGGGTTGATATGTTAGTTGCCAGCTGCTTGATTTAGTGTTTCCTTCTTTATGTCAGCATTCTGATCATTTTCATGCTACGCTGTATGGAAATGACTTACTGAATCATTACTGGGTTTTGCAGTTGGAACTTGGAACAGACCTCAGGTTTCAGCCCTGCTCATTTCAACAGCCTGCAGGCCAACAGCACATTGAAGTGCTCTTATGAAGCAGAAGGATGTGGTGGCTGTGAGTCTGCAGGTGGGAAAGGTGCTGCTGGTGGAGTTCTTAGGATTTGAGAAAAGTCACAGGATTTGTCTAAGGAGGTAGAAGACAAAATGAGTGACCTGTAGGTGTTTCCCAGTGAGGCAGTGGTCTTGTTATTTTCTGAGAGCGGTTTGTGGTCTCAGAAATGACAGCTCAAGCAACTGTCATGCACCTTGCAATCCTGTTAAGTATGTTGTTGTAACAGGAAGTTCATGGTTTTACTATCTGCAAGTGGTAAAACACCCAATAGCAAGATTGCCTACTTTGAGCAAAGCTTTGGGTGTGGAGGTTGATGTCACTCTTGTTACACCGGAGTTTATCAGAACAGTGTAGCGATACACCACGTTCTACTATTCCTTGTGCTTGTGTTGCTTCTGCATTGCAGTTGCCCACTTCTAGCAAGGCATGAACCCATGTACTTTTCTCTAGGATACACACATTGCCTTCCTGCCCTTTCTGTTCTCTTTTTGTTCGCTTCAGCTTATTCTGGGAGATCTGGATGACTTACTTCAGAGGTTATAACTGATGTTGAACACAGCACCTGCCCCCTGGGTGACAAAAGTTCGTTGCAATCAAGTTTTCTTGAGCTGCAGATTCCACTGGCTGAGATTCGCTAGCATTAGTCACAGCATCAGTATGCTGTGGAACAGCACATGGGTCTCCTGGAGATGACTTTGCTTTTCTTCACAGCCTGGGGCAGTTACATACCCACAGCTGGAGAGTGAGCTTGCAGGACTTGGCAGAGCTGTTGCCCTTTTTTAAGAACATAAGGGGGAGCTTGACCTGGGGGAGTGCTGAATGACAGTGCTTCTGTGGAGGAAGGAAGTCTCCAAGAACTGTGTCCAGTTCTGTAGCCCCTAACATGAGGGATGTGGAGTTGTTGGAGCAGATCCAGAGGAGGACCACAAAGATGATCAGAGGGCTGGGGCACTTCCACTATGGGACAGGCTGAGAGAGCCGGGGTAGAAGAGAAGGCTCCAGGGGGACCTCATAGCAGCCTTCCAGTACCTGAAAGGGCTCTACGAGAAAGCCGGGGAGGGACTTCTGCTAAGGGATCTAGCAACAGGATAAGGGGAAATGGCTTTAATCTGGAGGAGGGTGGATTTAGATTAGATGTTAGGAAGAAATTCTTTACTGTGAATGTGATGAGACATTGGAACAGGTTGTGCAGAGGTTGTGGGTGTCTCTTCCATGGAGGTATTCAAATCCAGGCTGGATGGGGCTGTGGGCAACCTGGTCCAGAGGGAAGTGTCCCTGCCTATTGTAGGAGTTTGGAACTAGGTGATCTTAAAGGTACCTTCCAACCCAAACTATTCTATGACAATCAGAGATCATCTTATCTGTGTGGCAGGAGTGCTGGATAGCATATGGTCTTGTTTTGGTTTCCCATATTCAGGTGATGATGGCTCAATACATGCTTGGGATCAGGTATTCATCTTAGAGCTTGAGGTATTTAGCAGCCCGTGCCAGGTGCAAGCACGGAGTTACTGGAAGTTGTGAAGCAGCAAAGCCACACCTGATGCTCAAAGGTCAGGTGTGTAAACAGAGACCAGCCCTCACATATACCTGCATCGTTTCCTGCATTTTTATTTTACTCTGCAGATGCTGAAGTTGCGTGCCAGTGTGATGCTGTTGGTCGGTGAGGCAGTGTGTCCTTGACTGGACATTCCCTCTCCCGTAGGTCGGGAAACTGTGCTTTCTACTATTTGACTATTTGCTACTTATTTGACTTGGAGGTGGAGTGCTGAGTCTGTGCGATGCCAAAATGACGTGCAGCATTGCTGCTGTAGGTGTGACGGCAGCTCTGCAGCTATAGGCCAGCATTATCAACCAGCTGAAGCATATAAAGAGCCTGAGATTTGAGATTGCAGCAGTATCACAAGATCAATTGCTCACTTCTGGATGTGAGATGGGGCAAATAGTCCATAGAAGCAGGAATCTGTTGACCCCAGCATATATGAGGCAGTTGGTGAATCAGAACACTTCTGAGGGGGATTGTTAGGTATTAACAGACCATTAAGAAGCAGATCAAGTGAACTCTTCTATGTGTCCCATCCAGTAATGACAGCATGAAGTATTTCTGTACTTCCTGGTAAAGGGGGAAAAACTCCGGGCAGAAACCAGTACACTGTGGAACCCACTGTTACAGCTGAAAAAGGTGTAAAACTGCTGGATTGCATGCTCAAGCAATAGGACATTAAGACATGAGGGTCAGAGCAATTGTACTTTATGGCAACTGGAATTTCCTCACTTCTTTGCAGCGGAGAGAGCGGTGCAGGGAAAACAGAGAGTACAAAGCTACTGTTGCAGCACATAATGAACCTGTGCAAAGGCAACTCGCAGCTGGAGCAGCAGATCCTTCAGGTAGGTGCTGGGGGGGTCTTGTTGTAGATGCAGAAGTAGCACTGCTGTGAGGCAGCTAGCACCAAGCTCAGAGAACCTCCTGGTGAATCATCACCACTGAGCTGAGGAGCGAAACATTAAGACAGATTTTAGGAAAATAGGGGGAAGGATGATGAAACAGCTGACCACAAGTTAGAAGGGTTGGCAGGATTGCTGGGAATGTGATGTTTTGGTTCCCAAATGGAACAGAACTATTGTGATTGTTTAGCATGATGTCTGCAACAAGAAAGTAGGGGTTTATTTTCTGAATCATTTCCTGTTTGAGATGGAACAATATTTTTATTAGAGAAATAAAATATTGATTTAATGAAAGCCGGAGATGGAGAATCTGCACAGCCTTCAGTAACCTTTCATTGGCTAGTTATACTTACAGTCAGACACATACTTGCTAACTCAGTGACTTAATCTTTACTGTTTTCATAACTTTTGCTAGCTGATTTTGAAACATGGCTGTTTGGTCTTGACTTGCTCCCAGAGGAGTTTTATTTTGAGCAAATCATATCCTACACTTCCAGTTGATGGATTAAGTGGAATGAGTTCTTGGACTGCTCCATTTTAAAGTCTGTTTCAGACATCTGTGGTGGAATCAGACCCAAGCTGGTCTGATTGTTCTTTCAGTTTCTTCATAATTCACTGTTCTGATCCTTATGCTGTCTACAGATACCATTAGGTATTTTATCGTGCTTACATTTAAAAAAAAAAAAAATTTAAAAAAGTGTAAAAAGAAAAAGTAAAAAAAAATGTAAAAAAAAAAAATGAGTGTTGTGTGTATTGGCTTATTGTTGGTTAGCAGACAAATAATCTAGTGGTGCCATACCAGATTCCTGGGAAAGTCTGTTATACCAACATTACCTTAACAAATGAGTTGATAGTCCATCCCTTTTTGTGATTATTTACAGTAATTTCTGCTTAGTCTTTGTCACGTTTGCCTCTTGCAGACTTTTTTTTCCCAGAATATGATAAAATATACATTTTTGAGTGTTCATGGAGTGTTTCCTGTTCCATCAGAATGTTAAGCAGAAAATGCTAAAGCTAACCCTTTCCAAACAAGTTGGATTGGATCGCTTAGTTTGAAGAATGCATTTTCTGTCTGTATACATCTTGTAGGTAAACCCATTGCTTGAAGCTTTTGGCAATGCCCAGACTGTGATGAATGACAACAGCAGCCGCTTTGGAAAATACATACAGCTGCGTTTCCAGAACAATACAGGTAAAGTCAAGGGCAGTTGAGGGAGTGGACTGAGTAGCTGAAAATTAAGGAGGGTAAGATTTTGTTATTTGATTCTTTGTGGAAAGGGTGTGCATGTAAAGAGAATTCTGTAGCAGCCACAGGTTTGAGATGAGACCTGGGTTTGAATGATGGGGGAGTAAGGGAAGAATACTGGGGCGATGATGCGGGGGAGATATCAGCAATGGTCAGTGGTGTCTGATGACTCTGTTGTGATTAAAGGAGGTGAGTAGATATCTTTGAGAACATGGGAAGCATGGAGGAGCCCATTTCCAGCGTGTTGGGCAGCCCAGAGAAGTTGTATGCAAGACTTGTTTCAGGGAACTCCGTGCTTCTCTCAGTAGTGCAGAGATGTGGGCAGCTCAGTCAACTTCATGTCTCCTTGTGCAAAATACAGCCTGTTACCTCCTTGTGTGCAGTGCGAGGTGCCAAGCTGAGTGAGTATCTGCTGGAGAAGTCACGAGTGGTGCAACAAGATACTGGCGAGAGGAATTTTCATATCTTCTACTACATGTTTGCTGGACTGTCTTCAGAGCAAAAGGAGATGTATGGATTATTGGATCCTTCACTCTATAGGTACTTCAAAGTCAGATCTTGGTTTAGTCTTCGTGATGGGGAGTGGAAGGGAAAGTAGTGGAATGGAGCCTACAGTTCTGCCATTGGGGATGGAGCCTGGTACAGGTAAATAAAATAAAGGAAGCTGAAGTGGGATCTGAATGGGTGTTTATAAAGAGATCTTACAAGTCATCATGAAAGCTGATAGATCTGGATCTCTTCTGTGTTGCATTACCTTAGAAAAGATTTTTATTTCTTTCAGATCTCAGCCGCCACTGATCTGCTTTATTTGGAGTAGAACTGAATTGCTGCACTGATTTTGTTATGATTTTGTATACTTTCTCAGGTACATAAGCAAATGGTTTGGTACGGAGGATGTATCTCAGCACTGGAAGCAGAAATACCAGGAGGTGTGCAATGCCCTTGACATGGTGGGCTTCCAAGAGCAGGTCAGTTCTGGGATTGCTTTGTTTATACCTGAATTTTCCATCTTGCTTCCAAAACACTTGAATTTGTTACACTTTGTGTACAGCTAGAGCTTTTCCCACAGGCTGCCCATGCCTTTCCTTCACCTTTTCTCCTTCTGGGGTCTCCACGTTTTGTATTTTACATACTAATAGATTTTCAGTCACCCCTCATGTGTGTTTTAGGAACAAGTGGATATGCAGGCAATCCTGGCTGGTGTGTTGTCACTGGGCAATGTGACCTTCGAGCCTCAGGAGAGCAATGGGTCTCTAAAAGTGAGTGAAAGCTCACAGGGGTGGCTGAAGGCTGCAGCGGTGAGTCACAGTTTTGCAGTGTGTCCCTCTGATTGCCTTGTGTTCACTGCCATTGGTACCCAAAGAAACACTTCCCAGGTTCTCTTTCTCGTCTAGGACTAGTGTTTTGCATCTGGAGATACTACACATGCCTTGTTGACTTCACACAATGCAAACGTTTTAAAATCCGATTCCATGTTTCACTAAGTGTGGGACCTTGGAGAAATTTGGATATGTGGTATCTGAACACTGGCTTCGTGTATCTATGTAAATCCTGTCCAAGGATGACACCTTAACTGCAGTCACTTTTGTTGATAATCTTGAGTTACATTTTCTACTATTTTTACATGAAATTATCAGATTAAAAAGCAGATATTCCCTAGGCCTATCTGATCTTTAGTATATGAGATGGATGCATTATAGTGCTTTACTAACAGCACAGTACAGAAAAAATATTTTTGCTTTCTCCATGTCTTTTTATTTTGATCTGTTAGAAATTCCAGCACGCTTGGTTTTGTGTTTCATCTCTTCATCTGTGTTCCTCCTACAGCATACCTGAATTAACCACATGCATCTGTTCAGCAGCCAACTTCTTTTTGTCTTTGTTTTTAAAATCTGCTTCTTGGTTTTTGCCTACAGAAGGGGGAATTCCTGTTAAAGTAATTACTGGAGAGTTCAACTGCATCTGAGTTCCCTTTGTTCCCTTTGTTTTCTTGTGGGTTCACATGGCTGATCTCTGTGCACAGTCACCTTGGTGTGGTGCTATTCCATAAGTCATTCAGCCTGGACTGATGTGGCACGCAAATAAGGTGACAGGTGGCACCACTGGGAGAAGCAAATGGAAAGTATTCAGAAAATGATCTTACACCCTGGATAAGATAATGTGCATCTCAGAGCATGTATCTGACTCTGGTTCTGCAAGATGCATCCCCTTACACTGGGTCGGTAATGATATAGATACAATCCTCACATATAGAATGAGGATTCGTTATTGCCTCCTGATCTGTTTTCCCTTTCCCAGGGTCAGTTTGGAGTGCAGGAGGATGAATTGTTGAAATGCCTCGTTTGCACAATGTCAGTGACCCGGGGAGAGCAGATACAGCGTTTTCACACCCAGCAGCAGGCAGAAGGTAAGAAACATAATGAATCACAGATGTGCTGGCTTGAACGAATGACCCAGAGTTGTTTGATGGGTGTCCCTGCACATGTGCAACTCCTTAGGAACAAGAATGTCTGTCTGTGCCACTTCCTTCTTCTGCTTGCACAGAGGCAAGCTTATCTGCTTGGTCTCTTACTAACAGCTGGGATCATGAATGCTGGCCTCTCTTTGTTTGACCCCAAAGAGACTGCAGAGATTAAGTGGGAGACCAAGGAATTATCGTTACTTTCTCCCTCAAATCTAGACTAGAAGATAAATGTAGGTGTTTGTACAAAAGAGGGAAAGGCTACTGCTGCACAGTTTTGGCAGTGTGCAGAGCTTTAGAAGGTTGCTGGAGAGAGAGAGAATCGGTAAGACAGCACAATATCAGAGAAGTCAAATGAAAGGGAAGTGTGGTAAGTGTAAGGTGTTATTTTCCTTTCAGTAAAAAAAACTAACAAGAAAATAATTTTCACAACAAGATTCAGTTGAAATACAAGATGTTTTTTTAAAAACAAACACTAAATGCCAATACTTCAGATTATTGCTTAAAACAAGTTGAAAAGGCAAAACTGGAAACAGAATTATTTAGTTCTGCTTCTCAAATATCTTCTCTTGCTTATATCTAGACAATAGCATAACCATCTCTCATCAGTAGGTACGTGTTGAGTTGGTCAGCAAATTTTTCATCAATAGCATCCTCCTCTTGCACACACTATTTTCGGTGTTAGCTATTGGATTAAAAAGAAGTTCAATTGTTTGCTGCAGAACCATTTGATTTTCTAAGAACAAGATGGAGCTTCTGGGTCATTTAGCAGGACTGTACTAATTTAACTGCCAGAGAAGAAAGCAAGTCTGGATATTCTAAAAAGTGGAGGGACTTTTTGGGAAATTAGGTTTTGTTTCTGTTTTGGATAGCCTCAAAAATACCCTAGTATGCCATATTTGGTCTTGTAGAAAGATAATGAAAACTTTTGAATGGAAGAGCTCTGTATGAGCTCTTGACCAATTGACAGCAGCAGCTTGCAGGGGGCAGGGATGATCAGACACACCTAATCTTGATGTTTAAGGTAGTTTTTAGAACTCAAGACCTTGTAGAAGGGAATATATTGAGACAACTTTGGTGCTGTGGTCTCTACCTTCCTCGGAGCCCTTCAGTGCATCGCTTGTTCTCTCCATGCAGATGCTCGGGACTCCATTGCCAAGGTGGCATATGGCCGAGTATTTGGCTGGATTGTTTGCAAGATCAATGAGCTGCTGGCTGAGAATGTGGATCCTGAAGTAGAGCTGAGGGAGATAGGTGAGTTCTGCCTGCGTTGCTCCTTCATCTGATCTCAAGTGCCATGACAAAGGAATGCACAATTTCATGGAGTTGCATAAGGGACACGACCATGCTGGAGAGACTAGTGAGCGGCATTAAATCTGTACGGCACCAGAAAGTGCTGGCAATTAGCTGATCTGAAACAAATGTGAGGCTGAAGTTCTAGGACGTGCTGACTCTGCAGAGGAGCTGGAGATTGGAGTGGATTGATCTGAATTGATCTTCCAAGAGAAGTTATGGGAGAGGTGTCACTAGCTACTTGGCCGGGGGCTCACGTGCCATAACAGGAGCGTGATGGGATATTCAGCTGTGTGGTGAGATCTGCAGGCTCTTGTGCTCATTTTCATTCTTTCAGGTATCTTGGATATTTTTGGGTTTGAAAACTTTGCAGTGAATCGTTTTGAACAGCTCTGCATAAATTTGGCCAATGAGCAGCTTCAGCACTTCTTCAACCATGTAAGTCTGTTGTGGATTATCTCACCTTGTGTGGCAGGGAAAATAGAGCACTGAGCTACCTAGAACATAAAGAACTCGTTGGAAAGCAAATCGGTTGACTGGAAGGACAGAAGTGGTAATGGGCAAAGCAGGGTAAAAAGTGACAGTGACCTTTACTGCCATTGCAAAAGAACCATCAGTGGAAGTATAAGGGTTAAGCAATGACCTGAGTTGGCAATGTAGGGACACATACTCTGAGAAGTGTTCCTGCTCTATGCAGCAGCAGCTGCTCACAGGCTATAGGAGAGCATGCAGAACAGCAGTTTCATTTTTAGTGATGCTGTAAGAGAGTCATGCCTGTGCCCTCAACTCAGGGTCAGAGAGATTTTCAAAGTTATCTGAGTTTGCTGGGGGCTTAAACCTCTGTTTTCTCTGTCTCAGCACATTTTCCAGATGGAGCAGGATGCCTATAGGGCAGAAGAGCTGCCCTGGGAAACCATCACCTTCAGCAACAATGAACCTGTTCTGGTGAGTGAGAGTTGAGAGAAGAGAGTTGCCCCGCTCAGCCAAGGGAGCAGTGTTGCTCTTTCCATCACTGGGAAGAGATGCATTGGGAAAATGCTGCTTAAAGGGTGGTACAAATGAGAGTGGGTACCCTGCTCAGCTTTGGATACATGTAATGTTTCTCCTTTCCCTACAGAATCTGCTCCTGGCCAAGCCACTTGGGCTGCTGTCTCTTCTGGATGAACAGAGTGCATTCCCTCAGGTGTGGGACAGGGAGAATGATGTGGGGGAAGTAGCAATGAATCTGTATACTGCAGAGAAAATTGTTATGTTGATGTGTGACTATAAAGAGCAGGATGAACAAAGGAGTCCTCATGTGGCTGATGAGGCAGGACAGACAAATCACAGACGGACCGTCGATATTGGGATCTCTGTGGAGTGTCAGAGGATGCAGCATGAAGCTGTTCCACAGCCAAGGCTGCTTCCAATACTATACTTTCCTTCCATGTGCTCTGATCATGTCTCTGTTGCAGCCCTGTAATTTGATTATAAAATCTGCTTTCTTGCAGGCAACTGATAAGACTTTTGTGGATAAACTAAACAGCAGTTTTAAAGGGAATGTGTACTTCCAGCCAGGCCGAGGACGTGTTTTGGGCTTCAGCATCATTCACTATGCTGGGAAGGTATGTACTGTTTGCTAAAAGAATGTTGTTGTAATGTTTGTAGGAGAGGGAAGATGTGTTGCTTGACGAATAAGGCTTTGAAGTTAAAGCATCTGTTTTTTTGACAGTTATATAACAAAAATATTGTGTTCCCTGGGAGCTGTCTCCTAGGACTTCCTGGGAGCTCATTGGAAGGTATAGAAAAAGGACCTCTGAAGAATGTGGGACTTCCTCTGGGAAGCATGTGGTATTAGAGGAATCTGTCACACTGATCAGCGGCCTTTTGGTGCACTGATCTTAAAATAGTCCTTTTTAAAATAAAAGTCCTATATCACAGCCCCAGAAGAGAGTCTGTTGGCTTTGTCTTTACCTATTGAGATCCAGAGTACTGCAGTTACAATTTTATTGTAAACACTGTGCATTTACAGAATTCACCTTCCAAGACACTACATTCAGATTTACAGTTTTTCCTGTCAGGCTGTGGAGATGGCTTTCACCTCAAGCTTGTGAGCACTTTGTGATTCTCTGCCTTTTCTCCTAGGTACAATACACTGCTGGTGGCTTTCTAGAGAAGAACAGAGACACGTTGCCAGCCAATGTCCGTGGGCTCTTCATCAACAGCATCACCCCCTTGCTCAGCCTGCTGTTCACTGGCAAGTCCCTCTGTTATGTTGGGGCATCCCACGTGAACTGGGGCCCTCCCCAGCAAAAGCTAAGGGTGGGGATAAGGCATGAGTACTGCAAACACTTTTCCAACTTGACAGCCTCTAGGAAGGCTGCAGCCTGTGGGGTGCGATGTACAGTGCTGTGAACTGTTCTGTTCCCCATGGTACATGTGCATGGTAGCAAGAATATCCGTCAGAGCTGTTCCTCCTGTGGAATTGGGAAAACACTGCATGTGCATAGTTCTGACCACAAGCCTAACCATTCTTACACACACTAATTACAGAGATCCAGGTCTTGTTTGTTTGCTATATTTTGCTTTAAAGTGTTGTCTGAATGCCCCTAGAACTCTGGCAGCCTCTTCCATGCCCACCGTCAGCCCTGTCGCTGTCACACAGAGCAGAGCTCAGCGCTGCCCTCCACTCCTTGAGGAGCTGCAGCCACCATCAGGCTCCCCTCAGCTCCTCCACTCTGTGCCCAGCACATGCAGGGCCCTCAGCCATCCCTCACACACCTTGCCTTCCAGACCCTGTCCACCTTTGCAGCTCTCCTCTAGGCTCTCTCTGTTTTATATCCTTGTTAAGTCCAAGCCATATTCTGGGATTTACAAGTAACTGATGAATTCCATATCTATTCTACACTGTGTTTTGCAGTTCTGCTCGTGTTTCTTAGAATCAGTGAATTACTTAAGTTGGAAGGGACCTTAAAGCCCACACAGTTCCACCTTCTGCCATGGTCTGGTTGCTCCCACCAGCTCAGGCTGCCAGGGCCCCATTCCAACCCACTGAGCACCTCCAGAGATGGGGCACCACAGCTCTCTGGACAGCAGTGCCAGCACCTCACTGCCCTCTGAGTGAAGATTCTCTCCTTAAGTCTAACTTAAATCTCCTCTCTTTTAGTTTAAAACCATTGCCCCTTTGCCCTATCAGTGGTAGACCATGTAAAAAATCACCTCCTCTTTATTATTGGTGTAGGGAACCTGCTTTGGCAGGGAGGTTGGACTCAATGACCTCTGGAGGTCCATTCCGACCCCCACAATTCTGTGATTCTGTGGTTAGCTCCCTTCAAGTACAGGAGTGTTGCAGTGAGGTACCCTGGAGCCTTCTCTTCTCCAGGCTGAACACTCCCAGCTCCACCAGCCTTAGAATAATAGAATCACAAGGTTGGAAACGACCTATAAGATCATCTAGTCCAACCGTCTCCCCATCACCATTGCCACCACAAGCACTAAACCACGTCACGCAGCACGTTGTCCAGATGCCTCTTGAGCACTGCCAGGGACGGCGACTCCACCACCTCCCTGGGCAGCCATTGCAGTGCCTGACCACTCTCTGAGAGAAAAAGTTCTTCTTTATGTCCAACCTAAACCTCCTCTGATACAACTTGTGGCCATTCCCCCGTGTCCTGCTTGTTGCCTGGGAGAAGAGGCCAGATCCCTCTTCACCACAGCCTCCCTTCAGGAAGTTGTAGAGTGCAATGAGGTCTCCCCTGAGCCTCCTCTTCTCCAGACTGAACAATCCCAGCTCCCTCAGCCGCTCCTCGTCAGCCCTGTGCTCCAGACCCCTCACCAGTTTTGTTTCCAGTTTCTCTGGACGCGCTCCAGGACCTCAACATCTTTCCTGCAGTGAGGAGCCCAAAACTGAACACAATACTCAAAGTGCGGCCTCACCAGAGCTGAGTACAGGGGGATGATCACCTCCCTGCTCCTGCTGGCCACACCATTTCTAATGCAGGCCAGGATGCCGTTGGCCCTCTTGTCCTTTCTGCATAGGAGAGGTGCTCAGTGCCTGTGAGCATCTTAGTGGCCCTCCTCTGCACTACTCCAACAGCTCCACATTTTCCACTTGTTGGAGATGACTACCTTTCATGAGTATGTTTCTCCGTTGCCACCCCCACACTGTTACTGGAGATACACAGCCTCGTCTCTGCTCTTTCTGAAAGCTGGTAAACATCAGAGAGAATCTGCTCAGTGCATTCCTGCTCTGCGGTTGTGTAGTTCCCACCGACGGGCCCTAGGTGGCACTGCGGAACAGAGCGGTTGGACAAGTTGACCTGCTGCGGTCCTTCCCGATTTCAGTCATTCTGTGATTGACATGACACCATGGCATCGAAAGCATGCCACACCGTCATTCGATCCTTCCGAAAATTCAGCCTCCCTGAATTTTTCATCTTATCACTGAATTAATTTTGAGTTACTTTGTTTTGTATAATCTCCCACATTGATTGTGCGTTGGTGAGCTTTCCACTTTCTACCTGTACTGTTTTCTACATTGTTAGGTGCCTACTCCGGATGATCTTTGTTTTGAAATTCACTTAATGTTGCTCAGTAACCCAGCTGTCTTGTCTTTTCCATGACAGAAAATAATGTTTCTTGGATTGCATGCTTAATATATTTGCATCTTCTTCCCTCACTCTTTAGCTCGTTCCTTATATTTCCAAATGCTGAAACCTAAAGTAATGTCTGTGATTTAGTATGTGTGGGGAAATTTGTGCTTGAAGTAAGCTTTGAATGTTTTGGTATGGTTGACTGTGGGCAAAGCTAGATACAAAATTAACTCCTGTCTCTATTCTTCCAGCCACTATCTCCAGAACGGGGACGCTGATGCCTCATATGAAAACCAAGGTATCGTGCTTGAGGCCCATGTGGCAGTTGATAAATTATGACATAGATGCCTGATTTTTACTATTTGAAAAAATGGTTAAAAACAAGAGCAGGCAGCAATTGGCTGATAATAGGAGCAGACGGCAATCTGATTGTTTTGTACACTGTCTTCTGCTTGCCTCTACTGCAGTGTTTCTTTTACCTTCCCACCCCTGAAATCTACTCTCTCTTCGTCTGCAATCAATATAGCAATCAGTGACTCCTTCCGGAGATGATCATTTTGTTTGGGTTTGGTTTCAGATTGTACCAGGAGCAGACAAGTTCAACAGCACACGAAAGCAGTCTGCTGGAGCTCAGTTCCGGGTAAAGTATTGATGCCCTGCACTGCCCTTTGAGGTATATGCTGCATTATTTATTTGAGAGCTTGCCAGTCACTGGCTAAAGTATCCAGCTTGTAGAAGGGCTTTATTTTTGGGTGCCAGGCGCAGCCTGTAATGGTGGTCTGGCTGTTGCTGAAGCCTGAACTGTTGCTGTTTCAGGAGTCTGAGTTAGTGGCATGGGAAGGAAGGCAGCTTTTAGCTGCAGGGTATTGCACTCGGAAGTCTGGCAGTGCTTTGGTATGCTGGGCTTCTGATCTTTCTCTGCTCTAACCAGCATTCCCTGATGGTGCTCATGGAGAGGATGTATTCTGCCAACCCACATTTCGTGCGCTGTATAAAGCCCAACAGCCAGAAGCAGCCAGGTGTTGTGGACAGCCAGATGTTGCTGCAGCAGGTAAAGAAAAGCAGTTTTCTTTGCAGGTACTTCTGCCAGGTCTCAGTAGGAAGTGAATCTAAGGCAGGGAAGGAATGGATTTAAGGTTCAGAGCCTTCTGAAAAGTAGTGGAGCTCATTGGAAGTTTGCTGGTCTGATTCTTCCCTTGTAGGATTAAGCGTGGGCACACCTTCTATGCATGTAGAGGTTCTGAGCATTTAAGGTTTTATTCTGACACAGATTGCTATGTCCAGGTTTTACAGTCTTAGTTCTCCCCCATTCATATTAATTTCATATTCATGAATGTAATGAGAGCTGCTTATCAGGTACTAGCATCCGTCTTCTCATCTCTGATGTGGGGACTGGTATGGACAGTACCTCTCAGGGCAGCTGTGAACAGAAGCCAAGAAGCTTTGAGAGGAGCTGATGTGTGCTGATACAGGTGTCTCTGGGTATTGTGTCAGGTCTGATATCCAGGCCCTTAAAGAATACTGAAAATAGTTAGAAGAGTTCAGAACACTTTGTGGCCTGTATCATATATAAACATATAAGAAAAGATAGGATAAAGAGGGAAGTGGATCTGTGTGCATCAGAGTACAGCTTTGTACAGGTTTGGAAGTGGAAGGCTGTCCTACGAAGGACAAGTAAGTAGTGCCCACGTGTGAAGTAGTGCCCATGGCTGGCAGGTGAAGTTATTTGGATGTTGTGGTTTCCAGCTTTCAACTAGAGGTGGTTAATCATCAGAGTTTCAGGATGTGGTGAATTCAGACTTTAATCAAGGAAATACTTTCAGAATTTTTTTTTTCTTTTTTTAACCTAGAGAGGTTTGGGCAGGAGAGGGACAAACTCATGTCCTGATGACTGTTCTGGCCTTTGTATGTTTGTTTCTCTAATCCTGTCTTTGTGGTGCTGCTCCAGCTCCGATACAATGGACTGCTGGAGACTATCCGGATCCGAAGAGATGGTTTCTCTTGGAGACCATCGTTTGAGGAATTTGCTGAAAGGTATCTTAAAGCCTCTGAATGTTCCTATTAGATACTGTTAGGGAAACAACGCTGGTAAACTGAAACAGGCGGGGAGTAAAACTACTTCTCTAAAGTTTGCATACCTGAGACGATGAGGTTGTTTGCTGTGGGAACCCTAGTGGGAAAGACTGATTTGTTATTGTTTGCTGTGGGCTTGACATGGGTCAGCTCAGTACATCAAGGATGTGGCTCTTACCTAGCTGAATTCATTTGTTTTTCACAGATATGGAATTCTTCTAGTTAAACCAGATGTTTCCTTGACAAAAGGAAGGTAAGAGCTCTTCCTTTGTTATGTGTTATCCAGTTTGCTCTACAGAGACTCTGGTTCTCAGGAAAGAATAGCAAACTGACTAGAGGCAACAAAATGGGGATGCATTTTTGTGGTGACAGGGAACACAAATTCCTAGACAAAAACAATTAGTGTTTAAAAGTTTGGTATGATGAATGAAATATTTCTTCAATTACTCTGCAGCAATTCAATTCAGTGTTAAAGTGGTGAAGAAGGAGGACTGGCTAACGGGCTTAAAGTCTGGAGTTACAGTATTGGCCAGGGGTGTCCCTTGAACTCAGTATGATAAGACTCAGCACAGTTGCCAGTTGCCTTTCTAGATTTTTTTTCTGATTGTCTCACAGGGGGAAGAAAATAAAGGCAATGCTGACTAAGCAGCCAGCACTTGGTTATCACCAAGCTAAAAACATTACATTTGGCCCAAGAATGTTTATATGTGTATTGGCACAATATACTCACAGCACTTCAGAAATCTGTCCCTTCCAAATGTAAATGTCCCTCAGGTGCACAGTCTTATCCTATTAGGTTTTCAATTCCTGCAGGTAGGGCAGCACTTCACATCTCCTGTCCTTCACTGTCCTGCTCCCTTCTTCCTGCCACAGTTAATTGTGATAATGACAATGAAGCACTTAAGACAGCCAACTGATTTTTTTGTTTGTTTTTTTGGTCTCTTAAGGAAAGGATTTGAATGTTGTTCTGGGAAAGTTCTTTCTTGGCAGCAGCCTCTCCAGTCCTCACACAGATGCCTTGAAGTTATTGATGATACTAAATTGCTAAGAACTGCAAACCCAAGTGAGAATCAGAAGGAATCTCATGAACAAGATGGAGATGAGGTAGAAAGGCAGGCAGCACGATGTGTTTTCAGATACAAAAATCATAGGATGCAATTATGAAAAAATTACCTTGAATGCAGTTCCTTGTTATCTTGAATGTAGCTCAGCAGAAGTTGGCTGAAATCACAGGATAGCTATTTCTGTTTTGCTGTGCAGGACACTTGCAAAAAGTGTCACTGCGGTTTCACAGCCTAGGTTTGCAGGCAGAGGAAGGAGACTGCTTGACAGAGCTGGAGTATTGCGTGGAATCTTTCTGCATGGCCCAGGTTTTATCACAAAAGCTTGCAAAGTGAAACTGGAATTAAAAAATAGACTTTCTCTAAGAAGTCTTGCCTTGCTGAGCCTGTAACTTCTGTACTTTGAAATTACATGGAAATGAAATGAGGAAGAATAGTTCTGAGAATAAGACAGGTTCTGCAGAATTGCCTCTGAGAAAGCAGAACAAAGTCTATTTCTGAGCCCTGCTTTGATGTTCCCGAATGGAACCTTCTCCTAGCTATACCCCAAGGAGCTCCACAGATCGAGAGGCAGTTGGTGTGATCAAGTGGCAGGGAACAGAGAATGCTGCGCAGAAACACAGAGGCACTTTCCTCCCCTTTGATATGCCTAAAAACACAGCCACCTAGCGTTCACTATGTGCAGAAAATGGTTTTTTTTCAGTTTCTTTCTCTCTTTCAGCTGCTTGGAGATACTGCAAAGTACAGACCTGACAGGCTGGATATGCGGGTAGGTGTGAATCATTCTTGCTGGCAGTGCAGTCCTGAACTGCAGAGACATTATACCTATAAACTGTTACCTGGTTGCCTTCAGGGAGAACTTTATGGCTGTGGGCTGTCCAAAGGATGATTGAATACAAGCTTAAACAAACAGAGTATTTCTGTACTTTTCTCTCTTTCCAACCTCATAGAAAGTCACGACTTTTCTTTAAATACTGGCACCAGGATCAGCTGGCAAAATATGTGGAGCAACTGGAAAGAGCAGCAGTTGTTATACAGAAAGGTGAGCACTGAAGCAGGACAGTCCTCTCAACTGTGGTCTCATATTAGAGCAAAGAAAAATTTTTGTCCAGTCAGTGATTCAGTCTGACTGCCACATGCTGTTCTCTGTTCTTGTCTCTCAGGAAGACAGGTGAGTAGTGTCCACAGCAGAATGAGAAGGGTGCTTCTTTCAACTGGTGTCCTTTAGTACCTGGTAAAGTAGGCAATATAATGTGATGTCTCTAACTTTTCTGGTGAATCTCATGAACTGGCACCAAGGAAATCCTGTCTCCTGAATAGAAGAGCTTTGCTTTTATTGAGCAGTGCTTGAAGGGTACCAAGTAAATAGATGGCTAAAAGTGGCTCTTCTGTGTGACTGTTTTTTGGCATCTTGCACTTTGGCACTAGAGATGAGAGCTTAGATTTGTAACTTGTTGGTTGTTTTTTTTTGTTTGGTTGTTTTTTTTAAGTCTGCGATCTGACTGCTTGAAAGGTTAGAGGACAATTCTCACACAGCTTGGAGTATTTACAGCAGAGGGGCTACACTGCTCTTTGTTTCTGTGCTTCAAGTACTGGGTGAAGGAATATTTCCAAGTGTGTTTCCACCAGGGAGTGGCAGAAACATGATTATCGCTGTTTCTTTTCCTAACCGCCACTCTTCCTTGAACAGTTTTCAGGAGATTCCGATGCAGGAGAACCTATCTGAATCTGGTGGCTGAGCTGAGAGCTCAGGCACAGCGCCAACAGGAGGAGGCAGAAAGAGAAAGATGTCAACAACTGGCAATGGAAGCAGAGGCCCAGAGTGAGTCTCCTTCCCCTCCCACTGCCACCTGCGTGGCCACCTTGTAAGCTTGTTGTAAGCTCCAGGTGATGATGCCCTGTCTTTGGCTCTTGTGGGGCTGGTGCAGTGGGCAGAAAGGTGCTGACGTTTCTGCCTCTTGAAAATGAGACTTTCTGGGGAGCTGAATTTGCATGGTAAAGGTCATTTGCCTAGCTATGTTGGGAGGAAAGCCAGACTGTGCCCTTGCGCTCCATACAGAAGAACTTTGATCATGGCTGTATGCCTGGATGTAGGCTTCCTAATGGCATGCAGAGTGGGAGCTGACGGTGATTATGAGGCTCTTTGCCTCTTTTTGCCCCTTCCCAGACTCCTTGGCTAAGGAGAGATGGGAAAGGATTGAGCTTCACAAACTTGTGTTCTTGATTCTCTCTCTTCCTAACATTTGTTGTCTATGCTGAAAAGACAAAGTCTTTCCTCTCCTACAAGGGTGACAGCATACCTGGGGGGATTGATCTCACAGGTCTTGGATTGCAGCTTTCATCTACTTCTTCCCTATTTACAGAACGAATCTCCCTCCCAGTCCCTGTGCCACGGAAGAGACGCCCGCTGCCTTGTCCCCGTCCTCAGACTGCACCTGATATGCTGTCGCAGCCACCTGTGCCACGGCCACGCAGCAAGCTAACAGAGGTATTGGCTCTGCTTGGGGGTCTCTTATCCAGGTGTGCTGGTTCCCTGCTGCTTCCAACTTCTGCACACACCTGTTCTACTGAAGAATGTTGTCTTGCTAGTTATCGGAAGTTAAAGTCCCTTTCTAATGTCATTAATTAAAAAGCATGGTGAGGGCAAGAATAAAGATATGAGTCAGGTGGTTGGCACCAGGATCTTTTCAATGGTACCCAGTGACAAAGCAAAGAGTAATAGGTACAAAGTGGAGCACAGAAAGTTCCATACAGACGTGAGAAAAATCCTCTTTACTGTGAGGGTGACAAAGCACTGAAACAGGCTGCCCAGAGAGGTTGTGGAGTTCCCTTCTCTGAAGAAATTCAGTACCTGTATGGACACTTTTCTGTGCAATGTACTCTAGGGAACCTTCTTTAGCCGGGGGATGGAATAGATGATCTCCAGAGGTCCCTTCCAAACCCTACCTGATTATCTGACTCTGTGACCTGCGAGGAACTGAGAGCAGTGTCTGGTAATTTGTGACTGATCTTTTCTTAAGCCACTGAAGAATGGGATCTACCACAGTAATTGCTTCAGAGCGTCCCTGCCTCTGATCTTGCTTTCATTGCTGCCTTCCCCTTCTCCTCGTTTTCAGTTCACTCCTTTTGATAACTTCCTGCACCTTTCGGGGCCTTGCCCTGTTATGGGGACAGAGGAACAGACAGGAGAAGAGGCAAAAATGAAACAACTCAAGAGAGGAGCAACTCTCCGCTGGTTCAGAGAGACACAAGCCCAGAAAGTCGTGCAGGATGATGGGGCTTTTCCAAGCTGGCTGCATGGGATGATCAGCCGAAGGTGAGTATTCTGCACACTCTGGTCACAGCTTGGGCTGTGGCAGGCAGGTAGAAGCTGCTTTTTCCTTAGGAAGGATGCGTAGGTTGGATTGCCCTGGATTTGCTTCCTTAAGGAATGGGAAATTCCTTAAGGAATTTCACTTTTATACTGTGAACTTCAGACCATCAAAAGTAAGTGTGAAGTTCCTTATGAAAGGATGCAACTGGTGAAACTTTACATGGCTCTAAGGAAGGACTGTAGGAACCCATAGGAAATTAACTGTGAGTTCCTAAACACTGATCAAGTGCAGGAAACGGAGTCTGGGAAAGTTCTTGAGGAAATACACGTTTGGCATGTTCTAGACTATTTGCATAGACATGATATTGAATGAAGGTGGACTTTTGGTCTAACTCATTATGACCTCATGCCTCTCGGTTTAGGTGAAATTGCAGAAGAATACAGAATTTAGTATTCGTTATTTTTAAAAGTGTTAAGAGGGATTTTAGTGAATACCTGGTGGCAAGAGGCACCAGAGCCCCTAGGTGTGGAAAGAAAAGGCATTTTGTTGATATTTTTTGTCATCTAAGGAAAGTGCAGTGTAGGTGAAATTTCACACACCTTTAGGCTGAGAGACAATTCCATGTCCTCCTACCTTCTTGGAGAAGAGATGACTGCAAATTCTCACTTTTTTTTTGAGAAAACCCTTATTTAAATGCCTGAAATTCTGCTACTGAGAACTCACATTTTACTATCTTGGCCAAGCCAAGCATTATTGCTTTCCAGGCATTGTGACAGTCAGAGAAGTGCTAATTACAGTAGTGATGAGATAGGAGCAAGGCTGTGGAGCTAGACGGGATAGATGTCAGAGTTTCTAGCTAGTTTTCTGTGGGTGCAAATTCATCCGGGTTCTTACCAACTGCAAGTGTCCCTTATTTAGGGAAACTTCAGTGGTGGTTCTGGTGCCAAATGTGCCTGTCATTTGGGCACTTTTGTCATCTTTTTTCTGTTTGTAACTTTTTTATCTTACAACCAAAGGAGTCTTGCAGCTTTATTAGATCACAAGTTGCTGTATTTTGCTGGCCTGTCAGTGTGAACATTATTCAGAAACATCGCATAGCATGTTAGCTGAGTAAAGGACACTGGCAGTAGCTGACATCTCTTCAGTATCTGCCTTTTTTTCAATGGATAATTAACAAGGCCCTCGCCTGTGTAACTGCTTTTGTCTACAGAGTCAAGAATGCGTGGAAACAATTAGCGCATGGGGGACTAAATTGTCAGAGTTCAACTATAGGCGAGAGACAAGTACTTCACAGTGGAAGACACAGCAGGTTCTTTGCCTGCAAATCCTTCCCAAAAACACCGAGGTTTTAAATTCTTACTAACTGATGCTTCGTGCTGCTGGATTTAAGTCTCTGTGCAGTAGTATAACATGTAACAGAGCAATCAGAGCAGTCTCAAATTGCATTGGTGATTTACAGTCACCTTTAACCTAGAGCACAAAGTAGTGCTTTGTCCTTTGGGCAGAGAGGGAGAAGACTTCTTTCCAGCAGGAAGTAGAGAGCCAGTGCTATAATCTCACTTGGTATTTTTCCAAGGCAGGAGTTTACCTTATGCTAGGCGCCACTAACCCATGACTTCTTCCATCAACCCTCAAACCTCCGAATTGCCCACGTGCCTAACCTCCTCATCTCAGCAATGCTTTGTTATGTGCTCTGTGCTAGGAAGTTGTTGCTATTGCACTCAGCAGGCTGCTGGAGCAGGTTTGGAGCAGCACTGCTTGGAAGGGCTTTGTATGAGAATGCTCCATCTTCTGAGCGTGCTACGGTATCCCTGAACCAGCAAGCCAGAGTTTGGAAACCTCTAGCTGGGAACTCTCTGGCAGATGCTGGCTGCCCTGTGGATGAGGAACACTACAATGGTAGCAAATTAGATAGACTGGGAATTTCTGCACAGAGGCAGCTGCGCACTTTCTGCTCAAAAATTCTTTCCTGCTTTCAGGGAAGCTGAAAACTTGCTGATTGACAAGCCTTTGGGTTGCTTCCTTGTTCGGATCAGCCAGAGCCGACCAGGTTACACCCTGACCTACAGGTAATAAACCTTGCGGAGAAGGAATATAAAGGTCCTAAACTGAGCTGTTCACGGATAGAGGAACAGCTCCATAGCATTCTATGGAGAAGAATCTGCTTAGCATGATGCTCAGTATCTCCTGTTGTGGGTGCCTCAGTCTGGAGTAGCAGACAGGAGGCTTGCAGTTTGTCTTTTGCCAGAAACTGTGGGTGCACTGTTGCTGCTCCAGAGCATGCAGGGTGCAGGTCTTACTTTGGGTGAGAGGGAAAACCAGTTAGAAGAAACAGTGACTGAAGCACAGGAGATGAGAGGAGGGCCACAGAGAAGCAGTCAGAATATGCTGCAAGGTCATGATGGTAATACAGCCTCAGGCAACGGGTGGTGTGGAGTTCTAATGTGGGCAGTGAGCCTGGGAAGCAGTACAGTCTGCTGGGTTTGGATCCTGCTGCCTGGTTTCTCCAGCCCATCACTGACTTTGGGGAAATCGCTGCTCTTCCAGCAAATGATAGCACAGTGTGTGACAATCCTGCATAGAGTGTCTCCTGCATCTTTGCAGTATTTGTTACTGTAGCTTCTGATCACACTTAGGCTCTAAAGACAAGTGTAGAAAGTGATGACTGAGCCTTGGAGAGAGATTGTGGCCCCCTGCCCCCTGCCATGACTATTTCTGCCTGTCTGTCTTCCCAGAGGTGAAGGCCGCTGCAGGCACTACATGATAGAGATGCAGCCCAATGCACGCTATGTGATCCTGGGGGAAGACCGGGCCCATGCCTCACTCACTGAACTGGTGCGGTATCACCAGACTGTGGGCATCCAGCCCTTCATGGAGATTCTGACTGTTCCCTGTGGGCAGGTGAGTGGTGAGGATCTCCAGCAGGGAAAGGGGCATGGACCGTGCACTAAGCTAAGAAAGTCCCTGCTGCACTGTCTCTGCTCTGAGATCCTGCTGGAGGTATCCAATTTTAGCCAACCAGCTTGGCCTCTTCCGCATACACCAGCAAACATAAGCAGCTGGGTGCTGAGGAGTGAGGGCATCAGAAGCAGTGCCTGTGGATGGATGATGCCCCCTGCCTCAAGCTGATCACAGCTGTTCACTGATGAGTTTTCATCAGAGCTGTGCTGCTGGGGCTGTGTGTAACATCTGCAAGCCACAGCCGAATCCATTCTTCTTTCCCTCAGAAAAGCAGTGAGAGTCTGGATTATGAAGCCCTGGAGTGCCTCACACTGACACACTCCACAAGCACAGAGGAGAGCCTTCCCAAGGAGCAGCCCTGTCCTCCAGGACCTCCCACTGGCAAGTCAACTCTGCAGGCAGAAGCAGATACGATTCTCAGACCACTATGGTTCAGGAGGACCAAAAATTGCCAAGAGCAACAGAGCCTGGACAAAGGCAGAAAAAAGCAAAAGTCAACCAAGGAGGGAGACAACCAGCGGGCTTTTCCTCGCCTTCATTCTTCCATACACACAGCAATGCAAGAAATCCAGAAAGTGAGCAAGGGTGTCATAGCTCCAGCACATACAGCTACTGTGGGATGTGTGAAGCTGACCTGAGCAGGAAAGAGGAGGGTTCCACAAATAGTGCTCCTGGGTCACAGGTGTTATTCAGTGGTCTTGAGATAAAGACTGTGTTCACTGAAATTGCTAGGCTGAGGGAGAGCCTGGCTCATTGACATGCCTAAAGAGTTGACCACAGCACGAGGGGCTAAGATGCAGCTAGCAACCCACTTCATGTTCCCCTAACACCATCTCTTCTTCTTTCTGCAGTCCTCTTCTGCTTCCTTGAATGGCTCCTGTACAGAGCTGCAGTAAAGCCCTCCACGTTGAGGATGTACAGCCCATGGGACAAGGTAAGACGAGACTACACACAGAAGGACAGACAGCACCTGCAGCTTCCCCAGAAAATGGAGAGCTACAGGGCTCTTTCCTGTCCTACAGAATCCACAGAGCATCTCGTGGCCAGCAACCATTTAAAAGCAGAACAAGAAAAACGGCAACTGCTAGCATTTGTTCCAGAGCTGCAGAGACCAATGGCAGAGGGAGATCAGGAAAAATGGGAACAATCCAAATTAGTTTGGGCTCCCAGTACCTGTGGTACATGGTGTGCTTTCAGTACAATAACAAAGCTGCTGGAGGGAGCCCACAGTGCGATAGAAGCTGCAGTCAAAAGGCTTGTGGCTGGATGGGGTACTATCAGAAAGCATATCTGCACACTGCAGTACTCAGCTACAATGGCTTAATGTTGTAGAGAGAGGCATGTATCAGAAGCAGATGCTGCATGGAGAGCCCAGGGGGTATCAGAGGCAGTGAACCAAAAGGAAGGCTGAAAACATAAAAAAAGACTTTAAGCAAAGGTTTTAAAGGAGGTCTCCACAGCTGTAGACACAGCTGGTTCCTGAAACTCTGATAAACTGGGCAAGTTAAAGGAGTATGTGAAAGAGGTCCAGGAAGGTCCTTCTGACAGCTGGTTATGTGTTAATTGTTTTGGAGCATGGAATGGATGCTGAGCTCTCTCTTGCTGCCAGTGGGCTCTGCTCCTGCCCTATTTATTTGCTGAAGTCCGGAGGAAGCAGCCTTTGTGCTATTATACACTTCTGGAGAAACAGAGATTTGTAACAGATCAGTGTGAAAGAGGTCAAACAAGTGTGCTGTTGGCTACTGACTCATTGTGGGACTCAGCCCTGCACAGGTTTGCCAGAGCTTCCTGTGTGGTTCAGCTCACAGAAATTCATGAGCTGCTCACAGCAAAGGTTTTTAGCTGGGATCGATCTAGTCTTTCTCTTGGTGCCTGAGAAAGGCCTATCCCCGAAATATTTGACTCAATTGCTTCATTCTTTTATATGAGTATTAATGTCCCCAGAACGGTCTGAGATGAGGTGGAAACAGGAAACTATGCAGATGCATAGATGATTGCAAGCATGTTGGATTGGGATGTCCCTGTGTCCTGCACTGAGTTGTGTTTCCCGACTTTTTGCAGGTCAGAGTGGCTCAGCCACATCCTCTTCCAGTGTTGCTGAGCCTTGCACAGCTGGGTGATTATATGCAGACATACAGCAACCTTTTTTACTGCACGTTTTTTGCTGCACTCTGCTGGGACTTTGCCTTTGGACAGGACTCCTGCAGAAGTGAATGTTCTTCAACACTTGGATGGTCTCAGCGGCTGAGACTGCAGTACATGGACCATCCAGGCAAAGGGGATAAGATGGGAACAGTCACACTCTGCACAGATTCACAGTGCCTCACGGCCTGTGCGTCATTACTTTAACATGCCGGGAGACCCCCTCACCTGTTAACAGTCACAAACTGGATATTGCAATAATGTGTTCACTCACAGCTACCTCTACTGATTTCCTATCTGTTTCTGTTCAGGTTTTTTCTGTTTTCTATTTTCTTTTATGGTTCTATATATCTGCTGCCCTGGGTGCTAAGGGAAGCTGGGCTTGAGTGGTAAGGAATGAAAGTGCTGCATCCATTTTGTTGAATGCAGCAGTATTTGAACATGAACTGACACGAGACCAGATCTGTGTGCACATGGAATTTCCTGCCCAGTGTCATCCTGGCTTGCTGCCTCCCACCCCTCCACCAGAGCACAAGTGAGCTCTTCTTGTTCATCTGCAAGCATGGGAAGCATTGCGAGTTTGGGCTGCAGAATATGCTTCTTTACACTGAGGGGAAAGAGCTTGGGAAGTTGTAGCGCAGTGCTTCTTGTTATGTGTTTTCTATCTTTTTAAAAAAAGTCTCTTAATGTTCTTACCAAAAGCTCTGTGTTTTCTTTGTGCCTGTTACCTACAGTCAGTTTCACCATGAACTGCAAAGGAAGAACAGCCAACAGCTCCTGTGAATGGTAAATACAGGATCTTCTTAGCAGGAGAGTAATTGGCAGCAGGGCTTCACCTCTGAGTTGTTCAGAGTCAACCTGTCCATGCCTGCATAAGGACATGGATGGTAGCTGAGATACAGGGCTGTTTCTAAATGCTGGCATCAGGGAGTTTTCTTCTCATGTGCTAGTGGCAGGGTCCTAGCAAAGGCTCTGCATTGCCTCTTCTGGGACATAAAGGCAGGTGACAGACATAACATTGTCACTTGAGTCTATGCCAGGTGGCATACCTGCAACTCCTCAGGCAGACCTTTGCTTCAGATTGCCTGCCAGAGCCCTGGCATTTCCAGAGCAGGGCTGTCCTGCACTGATCTAGCCTACAGCAATGCAGATGCCAGCTCACCAGGGAATGGAGTTGTGCAGTTTGTTTTTTTGTTAGGAGAAGCAGTGTTAATAAGCAAGCTGCTTGCTACCCACAGTTGCTGGAGTGACCTAGGCAAAAGATATAGCCCATGGAGCTGCATTAGGGAAAGCTACCATGGATGTTTACTTTCTCCCTTGTGCCATGCACTGCTTAGGTCTGTGGTTTAAAGAAGAGACAGTAGGGTTAAGAGGCTTGACTGTGTTATCACTGCAGATTACTTCTGAACAAGCAAACTGGGAGAAGATAAAGGCTGGTTGACCAGTAATGCTGGTCCAAAACTGCCAACAGTAATCTCCCCCCATGTCACTTCACTTTTCTGTGTGTCCTTCAGGCAAGAGCACCCTGCAGATCCCTGTGCACAAGAGGATATTCAAAGTGCATAGCCTGGTGCAGCCTCGCTGGGTCAAGAGTCCTGCCTCATCCTTGCTACACAGGCTCAATCTGCAGCCACAGAAGCTTCTTCATGTTGCAGGGGTTCTAGTGGCTCTGCCTTTAACCGCAGGACTTTTTCTCTTCCCCGTGCTCTCAGCAGATATTAGCTCTATGGTGGTCACAAGGGAGCGCTGCTGGGAATGTGTTGGAAGCGGTGGTTCTTTCAGCCTGATGTCCTGGCTCTTCCCAGCGCTGCCTTGCAGCATTAACACACCCTTTCTCTTCCTCATGCTGGGTTTTGGCAGCTGCTTTGAGGTTGTTCAGGACAGAACCAGTCCAGGCAGTCCAAGGCTGCTGTTTGCAGATCTTCCTGACTAAGCCCAGGGGCGTTTTCTGGGCAGCCTTGGCCCCTACCAATGTTCTCCTTGGCTTTCTCCACCACTGGGCAACTTCAGTGCCTTCCTTCTGGGCAGCACGTAGAGCTGCATCATAACCTAGGCATTTCTAAGAACTTGCTCATGCACAGAAATGGGACACACGAGAAGTGCATTTCAGGAACCAAGCTGCTGTGTAACTTTCCTAGTTTTTGTGCCACAGAGCATAGTGTAAACCCAGGGCTAAGATCCAGTGGCATGTCTGGATGGAAAGCTTCCCAAAACCAGAACGGATGGATCACAGATTTATTCTGCCCTTGGTGTGGTTGGTGGAAAGTGGAATCACAGCATGGGCAGCCAGAGACCTGACACAGACCCAAGCAGCACGCCTGGGCTGGCAGGATGGATTTCTTCCACATCTGCTGCTTCTGCTCTTTCTGTGGCATGGTGGGAGGAAACCAAAGGAGGATAAGGGTGAGAAGCTGCTATGCTGAGGAGGCTATGCAGCACTGGAGGCACTGGGGTGGTTTCTGTGAGGCTCTGGTTTGAAGGAGCGTTAAAATGAACTCAGTGATACTCAACATCTAAATAAGGTTGTGGGGAGAAACGTGCCAGAAGTGAGAAAAAGCTGGGAGAAGAGATGGAAATACAATTGAATTCTGAAGTAGAAAATACAAATTTGTCATCTCTAGTGTGGTCTTCACTCCCATGCTTTCAGCTCAGAACCAGCCAGGCACTGGAGTTTTAGCGCTCTGCAAGAGGATGACGTAGCCTGAGGATTTCTTTCATGTGCTTCGGCAAGAAGACTGTCGTTGAAAAGGAACAGATGCACAACAGCTGCCCTATATCATTCCCTACAGGACCTGCTTGTCTTGTGGAACTTGAGAAATTATACCTTATGATAAGCAAAGAGCAACTTGAGTAAGCCAGAGTGGGAAGGCCATTCATGTCATATCATGTTATAGTTCAGCTGACGTGATGAGCTGCATGAGATGTACTCATGTAAAAAGGTAAATATCAGGCTGTGCCTGGCTGTGCAAATGGAGGCAGCCTCCAGATCCTCCAAATACTGCATTTCATGCCCCATGGAACTGGAGCTGAGCTCAGAGAGGAAGGCTGAGAAGCCTTCCCAGCTCCCGGGGGGGGTGCAAGGTAGAGAGTGCACCCAAGGAAGGTAGGGAGAGCAGTCAGAAAGCTCTGCCATCCTTGGGAATGACAACTGGGAGTACTGGAGGAAGCTGAGGGCTTGGAGGTGGAGGAGGAATTTTATCACATGAACATAGAAGAGAAGGTGAACAGAGAGAGGACGATGTCCTCAGATAAATTCAGAAGTTTGCCTGGGCAAGGGCTGATATTCTGTGCAGCATCAAGACCTGTTCCTGATCTAAGGCAATGTCCTTCCTACCTTAGATCACCATGAGATAAAGCACCATTTGAGCTAGAAGAAGGGCCTGAGTTACACGAGCCTGTAGCTTGGATAATATGCGGCCCCTAGTTGGGGATGCAGCATTGCAAAAGTGATGGCAGAACTGGAGAATGTATGACAGCACCACCTGGTAAACTGTAGGCTGTACTTGCTTTAAATGCAAAGACAAAGTGCCTGCTGCGTTTTTATTCTTTCATTGTTCCATATAATAGTCATGTTAAATACCTGGTAATTAAATAGGTGTTTGCTTATTTATTGCAGCAAAGCCTCTGTTCACCCTTCTTTGTGGTAATCTATGCACGTTTGGTTTTCTTTCATGTCAGAGCCTGTTCTTTTCAGCTCATACAACCTTCTCAATACTCTTCTCCAGCCCCTCCTCTGTTCTTGTCAGACAGCTGGAGGCAGTTTCCTACAACAATTTCCCTGTGTGGTGGCACGGAGAACTCCAGTGCAGAGCTCCCTACAGCTGGAAGAACTAGGAGTCCCTGACTGAGGCTTGGTACTGTGTGTGTGCCTCAGCACAGTCTTTAGAGAACTTCCCTATTTTGCCTCCCTGGTTTTGTAGAAGCATTTTGTGCCCCACTCTTATCTCCTTCCATGCTTTACAACTGAATTATCTTGGCTGCAAACATTTCAGCTCATCACTTCTTTCCTAAGCTCAGTCTTGCTCTGGCCAGCCCAAGGTTCTGGCATGTCTTTGGCCATAGAGATATCTAGCCAGCAACTCACCGTCAGGCTGGCTAAAAAAAAGGCTTTCTTCTGTTCTCAGCCCTTCTTTTTCCCCTTTTCCCAGCTATGCTTTTTCCTCATCTCTCCTAGATCTTTAAGGTATACTTGACTCAGGGACCAGTACGGCTTACAATCTGTTTTCACAAGACTGATGTTGCTTACTTTCTTCCTGGAAAATGTTATGGTGTATGCTGATATGTTTCCTTCCTCAGATATGTTTTAAGGGCCCATCTGGCCCTCAGCCCAGACTCTCTGCAAGGTCCTCAGCATCATGCTGGATTACATCAAGTGACTGTGGAGTGTTGTAACAGCACATCTGAGTTGCAGTCTTTCCCATCTTCGATTTAATGCTGATGTGCAGATTAAGTGCTTGCAAGGTATGGCATTGCTGTGCAGCAGTATTTAGGTCAGACTACTTGGCCAGGGCTTTGCTTCTCATCCTGGTGCACAATAACTACTACCTGGTGTATAGGGATCAAACCAGCCATGGATCCTGACAACAGTGGTGGTAAGTGCAGTGTGCTTCAAACAGACTAAGGAAAAATGTGGGTGTAAAGCAATGCTTTCTCTAGTATGTTTCCAGCAATATCCATGATAGTCACACCCTGACCAAAGTATCCTTACCTCTAGCAGTCCTTGCTGAATTGCTCTTTCATGAAAGTATCTCACTGCTTTTGATCAATTCTAGGCTATTTGCCTCCACAGCAACTCTAAGCAATTAGTTCCTCAGATTTGTGATGCGTAGTGAAGTACTTAGATCTGTTTGGGTTTTAACCTGTGATGTCATTATGTGCTCCAAGGCTCGTGTCACTGGCAAGATTTTGGGTTTCTTGATTATGGGATGGTCTGCACAACACCAGGCCTGTTGGCATCTGTTGGATGCACTTTTCTCAGACAGGGAGGAAAGGAGCACAGGAGTTAGCAGAGCTGATCAAGAGAGATTTAAACTAGATTCCAAACAGGAAAGGGATAAAACTAAGCTTGCTAGTGGTATGCTATGTATTGGCACAATAAAACATGAGGGACTGTGTGCCTGTGAGATCCTTCAGCCTGCTGCACAAGGTGGTAGATGCAACGAAGCACATTTGAAATGTTTCTACACCAATGCATACAGCATAAGAAATTAGCAGGACAAGCAAATAAAGCAGATGACATTGTGGGAGCCTACGATATGCCACCCAGCCAGCACAGTGACACTAATGAACTGTTCTTTAAGGAACTAAGAGATATCTCTAGATCAAACACATTACGTGTGACGTACTTATGAGTAATTTATGAGCGTACTTATGAGAAACTTCAGCTTGCCAGACATAAGCTGAGAACACCACACATTTGGTACAAACAGATCCAGGAGATTCCTAAAATATGTTGATGACAATATCTTGGTACCAGTACAAGGGAAACAGACAAAAAAAGGTGCTTTCCTAGATCTGTTGCTTGTGAACAGAGAGGGTAGGGAGAAGATGTGTGCAGTGAAAGCCCAGTTAAAGTTGAAGAATGCCAAAGTGGGACAAGAAAAAGGTCTTTGTTAAACATGTTAGCAGCACACAGAGGAACAGATAAGATTGGTCAACGAGGAAGGTCACCTCACAAACAGGGATGCAGAAAAGGCAGAGAGCTTTAATGGCTTCTTTGCCTCTGTCTTCAACCCCGAAGATGAGCTCTGGAACCCCTGTAGCCCAGAGCTGGAGGACCAGGGCTGCAGTAACAACCAGCTCCCAGCCAACTCCCAACTTGTGTGACTTGCTACTCCACATACATGCATCTAAATCCATGGGGCCCTATGGGATTCAGTGCTAGCAATTCAAAAGATCTGGCTGATGTCATCACAAGAACCCTTTCAATTATTTTTCAGTTCCCCACTGAGAGAACCCATTTGATGGAAGCTGGAAACATTGTCCCAGTTCTCTAGGGCAAGGAAGAGGACCCTGATAATGACAAGCCTGTCAATTCACTTCAGTGCCTATGGAAAAGATTATTCTGGGAGTTACTGAAAAGCACCTGAAAACAGTACAGACATTGGTCACAGCCACCATGGGCTCACAAGGGGAAAGTGCTGTTTAATTAAATTGATTTCCTCTTACGACAAGGCTACTCGCCTAGCTGACTGAGGGAGGCCAGCTGGGAGCAGCACTGTGGAAAGGGATCTGGGAGTTCTGGTTAGTGGGAAGTTGAACATGAGCCAGCAGCTCAGAGGGCTGACCGTACCCTGTGTGCCTCAGGCCCAGCACTGCCAGCCAGTGAGGGGAGGAGTTGTTCCCTCTGTGCTGGGCGGCCTCACCTCCAGCTCCGGGTGCAGGCTGGGTGCCACAGCGTACAGACATAAAGCTGTCACACAGCGCCCAAAGGAGGGCTGTCATGGTGGTGAGGCTCTGCGGGGCAAGGAGCGTGAGGGGTGGCTGGGAGCTCTTCTTAATTGCTCTGTTTCTTGACTGAGAAAGAAGTGGAGAAACACAGAGCCAGTCCCCAGGCCACCTCCCTGAGTGAGGTAACTTGTCTGAACTCTCTCCTCATGTACTTAGAACTTCTCCATGTAAATTACTTTATGTCTACCAGCAGTGACTTTGCCATCTGACTGTCCAGATTAGTAGCTCACTTTGACCAGCAAGCCTTGTCCCGTCACCACACACACCCTTTTTCTGGACTATTTATGAAACGAGGAGGAAGCACAAGCCCAAATACAGATCCTGTTGAGGCAAACCCCTCTGTGCTGACCACTTTCCATTCAGTATCTTCTGCCCTTTTACTAACTGAGAATGAACATGCTGTAGAGAAGAAGGATTAAAGGCATTTGGTGGAAGACTTTGCTGAAAATGTTTTGGGCATCCAGTTATAGTATATCCTTCTGCCCAGCTACATCCATGGAACTAGTTTCCTAACTCCTTCCAGGACTGACATGACCTTCTCCCCAGAGCAAGCTTGTTTACTCCCCTTTGTTCAACTTTCCTGCTCATGGAAAGGAAAGTCCATGCCCAGGAGTGCTGTTCCTAATTCCCAGAAGGCACAGATCCACAGACTTACCCAAAGCCCTTAGAGCACAAAAAAACAAAAGCCAACCTAGGCATCTCATTTACCTTCTGTCATTCCTCTGGTTTCAGGCTGAGTTAAGCAATAGGTTGCATGCCCCAAAGCTGCTGAGAAATCTGTGTTTGGTTCCTCCAAGGTCTTGGATAAGTGCCATCTGTGTCACTTACTGTTTGTCTTATTAATTTGTTTTGAAACATACCTGGCTACGCTTTCGCTTGAAGCAAGTTATCACATTTATTCTTAAAACATGGTTTCAGGATGGGAACTTCCCTTAACTGCTTGATAGTGTGGATAACTCACTGTGTCTTCCTGCTGTTGCCATTATCTTCTCTGAATGACTCTCATGACTCTACTATCTACTGACTCTCCAGTAAGCTTCCAGTGTGAATTTATTTTCTGTTGCTTTTGAGTGAGCCCTGTTTTTTCAGTTTTTCATCTTCAGTCACTTATCATTCTAATGGAATCTGTTATGGCTTTCCATTTTTGTTGTGGTTAGTTTCCTTCATAGAATTGCAGGAAGTTTTAAGGTACAACAGAGGGCACATCATTTCTCAAAATATATCTCATTTATCTTTTTGCATGCTAATTTGATTCTTTAGAACTAACCTGGAGCTCGCTGGAAACCCAGAAGGAAATCCAGTCCTGACACCTTCCTGTCTCCTCAAGGCAGCCTTACATGGCAAGCTACAAACCATATAAGAGTTCAGCAGTCTCACCTTGAGTTCTTTTAGATCTGCATGAGAGGATGGTCGGACATGAAGCATTCAAAAAAGGTCCAGGATTAAATCTTTCTGCAATAGCCCTGCATTAAGCAACAAAAATTACCATAGAGCCATAAAATCATTATTTGGAAGAAACCCTTGAAGGTCATCTAGTCCTACTCCTCTGCAAAGAGCAGAGACATCTACAGCTAAATCAGGCTGCTCAGAGTCCCTTCCAGACAGTCCTCAGCCCCTTTTGCCCCTACTTTCACACCAGAGTGAAGCTCTGGGCATTTACTTATCCTGCAGTCATTGCATTTTGGGATGCTGCTGCCTAGAGATCTGTGGATAGGCACTTTGCAGCTTATCCAGTCCCTGGAGGAAACATCTCAGGCTTACCAGGCTGGGCTGGAGAGCTCTCAGCTTGTGCTTTCGCCTGTGCATCAAACTTGCCTTGTGCAGAGTGAGCATTGAGTACAATAGATTCTAGTGGTTAACAGCCTGGGGAACCTCATGCAACATGGATTTTGTTCCCAAAGCTGTACTTGTCTTCCTGTAAAGCAAAAAAACATTTGGCAAATTGGAATTTTGGCAAACTATGAAAAAAGAGCACTTCACAGCACAATAAGTCCTGGTAAAGCATTTCCAAGGGTTTCTTTTGATGCTTTTGTGCCTCAGAGATGTCTGCCAGCAACATACCTGTCATGGTTGCTGTGCCAAAGTCACAGTCTCACCCAAATACTGTTCAAGCTGGAAAGACAGCAGCCATACAGCAAGGGCTGGCCAAGCTGAGGGTATGTCAGCCTCACCCAATAGTAGCCCTGCACAACCTGCTGCAAGGAGAAAGAGAAGGAGGAGGAGCAGAAGGAAAACAAGGGAGATGTGCTCCATAATGCTGAGTTGCATAGGGCAGGTGTCAGTGTGAGTGCTGCTCTGGCTCCAGTCTGGCTCTGCCACACTGCTCACATCAGCCAGGGGTAAGGGGCAGCATGTTTCCTCTGCATAGAGCTGCACGGGCGTCTTGGTGCACCTGTGGGTGGGGATTGAAGATGGAATTGCTTCAGCATGTAGGCTTGCTTGGTGGATTCTTAGTTTGGGCACTTGTAAATAAGTAGCTGGGGTTTTTCTAGCCTAGAACACAAAATGTAAGGATGTTTACTTAGCCTTGTCTGTGGATGGGCCACCTCTGAATCTTCACATTTGCAGCATGCAGTTAATCTGCAAACCATCCACAAACAAGGGAGAGCTGGAGTTTCAGAGGGGACTTTGTATTTGAGATAGTGCTACAAAAGCTGACTCTGTGCCCTTTGCCATGGCCAGCAAGATTTGGTGACATTTTCCTATGGCCTTCAATCGCAGTTCTCTCCTGGTTTTATCCAAATTGAGGTGCTTTTGTGCTGGTCACATAAGGAGGTGCAGGACTTCCAACTCAAGTTCCACTTTTCCATAAGTAAATTTTCCTTTCCTTTCTAACCTAACTTGGAATAAGAAGAAAGGAAGTTTCTACGGAAGCATCAAGACTGGTGCGTTCAGCCTGTCTAGCATGTGTCTCCTGCAACATGTGGCGAACTCCTTCCATTTCTGTGATCCCAGGATGGAGGGAATTTGGCTAGTTCTCAGTCAGATGGTTAATGGTTGAGACGGAGACGGCAGTGCTAACACTGCATCAAAGGCTTAGTGAATTCCAAAATCATGTGCTTCACATGACGGCACTAATGCTTCCCTTCATCAGCTCATTCAGGATTCTGCTAAAAACACATTTGTCTGACAAGTTCTAAAGGCTTGTCACTGCTGCTTTGATCCTGTTTTTCCCTCTTGTTTCTGCTGCAGTGTGACTGAGATGGTGGCTTTCAGATCTGTGCATTGCTGAGCAGGACCCCAGCTCTAGCCTGGCCATGGAGAAAGGATGCAGTGCCACCAAGGAGGTTTAATGACAGGCAGACCATGCAGGACTGAGCACTACTGGCTTTGATTTTTCTTTCATTCTTTCACCAGGGTTTGCTGACTTTTGTGTTTTTCTGACAGATTTTTACACTCCCTGAATACAGTCAGAGAAAGCTGGTCTGCAACTTAATAATGAATGGCCCAGTTTTCTCTGCAGTCCTTCTTGAAAAACAGCAACCTGTATCTATGACTTTGCAGTGATGCAGGTTTTGTATTTAGCACCTACTGCATTCTGCTCACATTGGCCAAACTCGGTGTGGTATGTTCTGCAAATCTTTTTTACTTCTTCTTCCCACATATATTTTATATATATATGAAATACTTTTGCTTTGTTCTTTCCAGGTTTCAGTGATGAACAACTTTGTTGAATTTTATTTTTTCACTGTTTGCACAGGTTTATTTCACTGTGTGCAAGAGCAATTAGCACTTGGATGAGTCCCTCGCATGCCTCTACTGGATTCAAAGCAGTTAAGCTGCTCTTGCTTGGCTCCATACACGTAAAACATATTCTGTTCTGTAGAGATTGCTGCCCAAGAAGATAGTTGATCTGGCTGGATTTGACTAGGAGAGCACCATGTGCTGTTTGTGGTGCACTTTCCTTAGGCACTTTGGGTCTGTGTTGGATCGCAGTGTGCTTCCCAAAGCTTTGGCTTTGCCTAGTCCCATTCCTGCCAACCAGGTAGGAGCTGAAAGGTCCGTACCTCACAGAATCATAGAATCACAGAGTCACATAGAATCACAGGAACACTGCCAGGGACGGCGACTCCACCACCTCCCTGGGCAGCCATTGCAGTGCCTGACCACTCTCTGAGAGAAAAAGTTTTTCCTCATGTCCAACCTAAACCTCCTCTGATACAACTTGTGGCCATTTCCTCGGGTCCTGTTTGTTGCCTGGGAGAAGAGGCCAAACCCCTCCTCATCACAGCCTCCCTTCAGGAGGTTGTAGAGTGCAATGAGGTCTCCCCTGAGCCTCCTCTTCTCCAGGGTGAACAATCCCAGCTCCCTCGGCTGCTCCTCATAAGCCCTGTGCTCCAGAGCCCTCAATTGCAATGGACAGTGTTGGGTTGGATCAAATACAAAAGGTCCCAATTTTTCTTGAGTGCTGGATGCGTATGTCTATCAAGCAGGGTGGCTAGATATTGCACTGAGTAATTCTTCATAGGGAAGAGCTGGATCAGTGAAGATCTGTGATTGCCTGCCTTAATAACGCTTAACTTGTTGTTGCAAAGAAAGTGGGATCTAAGAAAATGGGATCTGACATGCCAGACATATGAAGTACTGGAAGACTGACTGTGGGAGGAGGGAATTACCAGCAACTAATGTAGGCAAATCCTGGTTCTCTGCATTCCTGCTGTAATTACACCTAACAGAGAAGAGTTTCTGTGTAACAAAAGCTGCACATTGCAGGAAAGAAGTTATCAGTTCACAGAATTATAGAATATCCTGAAGGGAATATTGTCCCCTTCTTGTGGGAAGGGACCCACAAGAATCACCGAGTCCAAATCCTGACTCCACACAGAACCACCCAAAAATTATAAGACTGAAAGAATACTGGATCCTTGGGCCAGCCCTCAGAAGGTGGAGGGGACGGCTTGCAGGCAGTACTTGCCACATCGAGCAAGGTCAGATTGTCCTTGAGGCCAGGCTATGCTTGTCATCTCTGCTGCTGTCTGGTGGCTCACAGCAGCTCAGTTTTCTGGCTTCTCAGACTGTCCATGACTGCTTCTTGGACCACCGGCAGAGTCCTCTGAGGCAAGCAGGTGCTGCAGACTCGCTGCTTTCAAGGGTTTGTGGTTTGGTTTGCTTGTAACCCTTAAAATGATTATGTTAATGAAAGTTTTGCAGTAGTTTAACACCAAATCTCAGAGGCCAGGGTGTTCACAGGAGCTGTATGGGAGACTTCTGTTCCTGCTGTCTTTCTCTGTGCAGTACCATCCAGCCCCCGCTGGTGCTGCAGCCCATGTCAGGTGATGTGGATCACCAGTTTCCTGCCTTAGTGGCTGTGGGCTGTCTGTTTCTCCTATGAGAACTGTGCAGAGATCTGCTTTACTTCTGCTCCCCTGGACAGTTGTGTTTCTATCATCTGTACACCTCTCTCCCCATGGAGCACGTTGCTACAACACCTGCACAGATCTGCAGTCCTATTTGGGGCTTTGCCATTTGCCTGGCAGATCAGGGCAGGTGGATGCTGATGTCATGCAGGGCTATGCAGTTGCTCTTCCTGCCTCTGGTTCCCTCTATGTTCCTGCCCAGGGCAGCAGCACTGGTATGCTTACATGGTGTACTGCTGCACAATCTGAGCATCAACACACATCTTGTGTGAGCTGCTGTCATCTTTGTCCACACAGAGATGCAGTGACAAAGTATCCTGGGGGATCCTGATGCCTTCTGTTAGCTTTCAAAGTAAGGGATGCCTGGTCTGGAACATGTCAGTAGCAAAACTCATGTTTAAAAAAAAAAAAAAAAAAAAAGTCATGAGAGGTTATAAAGGGTTTCAGGTAAGAAAGTTTGGGGAAAATACCGTACAGAAAGCTGTATGGGGTCAGGTTCCCAGCTGCTTCTGTGATTCTGTGATTCTGCTATCTGACCTTCCAAAGAGCTCTCAGTGCATTCTGCTGGCAGCATCAGCCTCCTCAGACATCACTTGCGAGGGAGTCAGTGCGAATGAAGATCTAGGCAGGGCCACAGGGCCCAGCCTGGTTGGCAGTGATGGTATGGTGAGTAGGCGTGGTTTTAGAGTTTTTGTTAGGGATCTCTTTGAGTCTGCAGGAGAGAGACATGTGGGCTGGTCTGTAGCACAACAGTGGGGTGTAGGTAGGTGTCCTCATACTTAGCTCTGCAGAGACCTTGTGCTTCCTCTTGGGGAGTCCCAAATCAGACTCTGGGACAACCTAAGACCTTGTGTTCAGGGAGCGCTTCCTGCAGCTCATGGTCAGTGCCATCCATTCAGCCTCATGCTTGCTGCCAGCCAGAAGGCATGGATTAGGGTAGTGAAGGAATCTAGTGCATGTGATAATGAGGCTCTGCCAAGAAACCTGGGAAACAGAATGCTTTTGCCAGAGCTCCTTGGTAGGGCTGTACTTGCCTTGTAGACATTGAGCAAATCTTAAGCTCATGAAATGCCAGAGGTGAGCAGAAAGGGGCAGAACCAGCTTGGGAAAAACAGCAACGCACAACACTTTGGTGAATTGAGACATCCTTACTGCCTAGGGAGGAGCTCCTCTCCTGGGAGTCATCGTCACCATCAGCAATCCATGACTGAGAGAAGGACTGGGACAAGGAGTAACAGCTCACATGCTTCCCTGCTCCCCTGCACCTCATGTCCTGCATCCCAGGCCAAGAACTGGGCTGTGCTCGAGCTGTTCACCCACATTCTGCTCTGGTTCTTTCACCCTTCTCTGTCAGGAAGATGTTCCACAGTGTCTCCAGGAGCTGCAGCACATACTGTGCAGTCTGTGTTACCAGCAGCATGTTTTTATGCAGTTTTTCCCTCTATTCTTTGCCATTTCAGCTCATGCTGTGCTGCTGATCACGTCCACCTCAAAAGCCTGCTGGCATGGTTATCTGTGGGTTTTATCGCCCAACAATGCATGCAATGTTATTGAGCTAGAAAGAAAACAAAGCCTAATCCATTTTAAATTAAAACAGTGCCCCACCGTCGTGCAGCAGATACAAACATGGTCTGGCCACACAGTCCTGCATGCATGTCAAGGGGCTCAAGGGGTTCACCCTGGAGGCACAAGGAATCCTGCCGTACTCCCAGCACACATCAGCCTTCA
Organism: Lagopus leucura; assembly: GCF_019238085.1. NCBI lineage: Eukaryota > Metazoa > Chordata > Aves > Galliformes > Phasianidae > Lagopus > Lagopus leucura. The sequence goes on from NW_024962268.1 coordinate 17,827,574, forward strand.
GGCTGGAGACTGGTTTGTGCAGGACCCCCGTGTCCAAAGCCTAAGAGAACTGCACTGCTTTGAGTGAGAGGTGTGCTGATAATTAGCAGCAGACAGAAAATAAAGATGGAAGTGTCTGGAATCCTTCTGTTGTGGAGCAAATCTGCTGTAGAGCCTTAGCCAAATCTTTACGAAGTTTCTAATGGTTTGAAGATTTTAACCTGCTTCAGAGCAGGTTACTTTTGGCCCAAGAGACCATTTTTTTAGTTATACTCCTCATGCTATATAAATTTGTCTCCTTTGAGGGCCCTCCCAGAAGCAGTCCCTCAGCAATATCCCAGAGCTACTCATCAGGCCAGCTTGGTCCAAGAATCTGCTGCCTCCTGGAGCTCCTGCCCAGCAATTCTCTTCAGCAGTCTGTTTCCAGTTGATCTGTGCATGGATGCCAACTGCAGGTGTCACACAGGGCAGACCCATGGTGCCCTCAACGGGGAGGATTGCCAACAGGTAATGCTGTGTGGCTGTGATAAGCAGGCTCACTTCATCTTCTCCCTCAAATCTGGCAAAATGAGAAAAGTTTAATCCTACTGCGTAAGGGGATGCACTCTGCCCCAGCCAGCCCAGTGTGCTAGGCAGAGCTGCTCAGCTGGCTCGATCTGCAGGTCTTTTCTCTTTGCACTACTGTGCAGCCATCATGGGTAAGGGCTTCACCCAGCCATGTTGCAGCAGGTCTTGCCGGGGGACCTTTGCCTGCAAATCCCTCCTGATATCACAGCCTGTCTGCTTTTCCACTGCCTGTCATGGCATGCAGGAGGGCCTGGCGCTCCTGGATCTGCAAAAGATCAAGGGCCAGCACGTGCTGATGGCACTTAAGATTTACTACCTTTTTATAAATCTGATTCAGAAAAGTAAGCTGGGTGGCAATGAATAAGAGCATGTTAATCTGAAGCACCACATCTCTCTGCATCTGACCCTGCAGCAAAACATGTGGTGTTGTGCAGTGGCTGTGTGTCTGCAGCTGGCACTGTTTGCAGGGTAGGCAATGGGCAGCTGGCTGATGCCAAGCACCCTGAGGCAAGCACTGGGTTGTGCTCAAGCTGCCTCAGGGCAGCCTGTTCAGCACATGGCGCAGCCTCATTACTGCTAAAAGTGACGATTAAGAACAGAGATGAAGCATGCTGGATCTCCCCTGCCCCTGCAGCATCTTGCTACGTGCTGGAGAAGCTTCCTATTTTCTGTCTGTGGGTTTCCACCTAAGCAGCACCTGAGTTTGGTTCAGTCAGACTTTGGATGATGGAGGTCCTGAATGTGTACCTCTCCATGGGAAAGGCACTGCTGGTCTGACTGCTGGGAGCTGCTGTTGGCTGTTCTGCAGAGAACGGTACTGGCTGAGGGCAGTCTCCCTTCTGGAGGTTAGTACACAGGACCTCTGGTTCTCAAAAGCTGGCAAAGTTGTGGTGAACCAAAAGATCTGAGCGACTTGGATCTCTTTGTAAGTGTGACCCAGGAAAGCTACACATGTGGCATGGAGCAGGCTGAAGGGATGAGGGAGTTTTTCTTGAAAATCAGTGTGCTGAAAAATGTTCTTGGATCCTCAGAGCAGAATGATAAGAATTCCTACCAGGACGACGTGTGAGGAAGAGCTGATGGTTTTCCGCTGCGAATCCCGCACCAGTGATTGTGATGGGGCAGAGACATTTATTTTGTGTGCAGTTCTCATGATGCTGAGGCTGACATAAAGATCTGCTTCTGGTATACACATTTAGAGGTAACTTTGGTGGAAAATTGGAGAGTGCACAGGAAAAAATTACTGGCTGCTCTAAGGCAGAGAAAGTGCCCTCTAGAGAGAAATTTAAAGAGCCTCAGGTGATGAAATTTTTAAGGTGGCTGCTGAGACGTTCCTGGTTAGGATATGGGAAAATACACTGGGGCTGAACTGACAGCAAGGTGGATGGAACCAATGCCTTGGTTTAGGAAAAATGGATCAAAATCATGACATGCCAACACTGAGAGAGACTGAGCATGAGAGGAGTTTCCTATGGGAAACGTTACGCCTCTTTGAGTTTTTGGAGCTCTGTCATTTGAAGTTTCCTCATCCCACAAGCAACTTAGTCACACAGGCTGCTGAGCGTTGTAGCAGGATGACTGCGTGCAGTGATGCACAGCCAGACAGAATACTCCAGAGACTACTGCTCCTTGCAGCTGCGAGTCCACAGCCACAGACTCCTCCGTTTGTTCTGCCACAGGGGCATCCTGCCCCTCATCCCAGATGTTTTCAATTTTGTTTAAGCTGGTGTAGGTAAAAAAATCTCTGTTGCATATATTCAAGTTGGCGTTTTTAACTTGCAACCCCCCAGATTTCCCTTCCTTTAGATGGCTTCTGGACGTATGGTCCTCAGGGAAGTTTCATTAGTGTGTCTCCCTTTTTGGAGGAGCAATTCAAGGGGAGCAGTTCATCATGCAGGACAAAGTACCCTGATCACCACCGATCACCACTCATCTCCAAAGAAATGAATCATGTTTAGTTTGCTTTGCCAATCTGGGAAATGTACTGAAGGAAGCATTTCACAACTTTCTGTAAATTAGAGGCAAGATCTTCAACTGTGCTCACTTCTTATTAATTGAGACATAGTTTCTTTTTCCCTAATGCCATTTCACACTGAGGCAGCAGAAGCGAGAGTAACGTCACAGTTTCCTGTGTCAGTACACACTACAGAAGCTGCTGGTGGCTTCTGACAACACCTACTTGCAGCAGGCACTGTTTGCTCAACTTAAACATCCAAGACACCACCCAGAGTGGGTTGACATAGTTTCTTAAATGGGATGTAATGGGAAAATGCCTCATACTAGGTGGCTTCTAAAAAATTGCCATATATCAAGTGATAAAAAGATTCAAAATTCCTAATTTCAAGGACAACAGTTAGAGAAAAATATTCGAAAACTAATGACTCCACCTAGATTGAAGCACAAGAGCACCCGGCATAATAAAGAGTGGCGTGGAAATTTTTTGTTCGTTTTAGTACAGGAGAGGTCTGAAACTCGTATCTCAAATAATGGGTGAAGTTTTTAGAGAGTGACTCCATCCCTCAGTGGTTGTGTAACTGCAGTGAATGGCACTGAGAATGAACAAAGAATTTGCTAGCAGCAGTAAAAGCTGAGAAAGGAGGTTGTGGCTTGGTGGTGAGTACGTGCATGGAAAACTTGAGAACTGCTCCCAGTCGAGACCCTAAGGAAGAAACTCTAGTACTAGAGAGAAGGGTCTTTAGTCGTTTTAGCAGTCTGATGGAACAACAGAGGGAGATAGCTAACATGTAAAGATCAAAAAATAAACTTTAGCTGTGACTCAAATATGAACGATGTTTCCCTCCATGTTGCTGGATGCAGGAATAGAAGCAGAGGACCCCAAAAAAAGCAAATTTAAGAACAGACCGCCCGACTCAAAATAAAGCTCAGTAAAATGAATGTGACTGAAACTCCTCAAAGGTTGGCTTTTGGACCTACCTTCATAAAAAGTATCATTAGGGATGTTTACAAAGAGGAGGAATGAAGCTGCTGGAAATGCTGCCGCTGCAGCTGAAAATCAGGCCATCCAGAACAGTTGTGAAAGATGAAGGAACACAAAACCTCCTATTTGTGAGTGCTGATGAGCTGCTAATGAGAACTCATAGGATACAAGAATAATTACAAGCAAGCAAAGCACTTGATCATGTGTTTACTATGAGCGATTTCACATGTAGCTGGAGCAGTGTTATCCTTATGAAGTAAATGTAAAATTTAGGGTGTGTATGTTCAGGAAAGGTTGATTAAAACTTGAGGTGCAGAGGGTTAATGTGATCAGGAGAAGCAGAGACATTTATTTTCTGACAAGCTAAGCTGGTGTGGACTTCTGTTTAACCTTTCAAAACACAGTTTGTGGAGGGATTGAATTGCTGTCTATAAATAAATGAGAGAATAAATGCTATCAAAAGGGCAGCCCTACTTAGAAACAAATAAATATATTTTAATGGAAAAAATCAAAGAAACACATTGAAACTCAGAGAAGAACAAAGGAGGAGGCAGATTCCTGCTCTCCAAGTCATGAAGGAAATCACAGAGCTGCTTTTCCAGAAGTAGGACTGGACTTGGTGCACGGGCAAGCTATGTCAGCCCTGATTTGCACAAAACTATAGGTAAAATCTTGTTCTGCTTGCTGTAATTAAAGAGATTGACTTATTCACTGCTTGAGAGAGATCATGCTGCAGCTCAGTGCTCTTAGAAGTGCTTGCCAGCTGTGAGTCTCCACATTTTTGTCCTGCTGGGACCACACTATGGCTGCTGTTTTACAGCAGGTTCTGGGATGCTTGCCTGCATGAAACACTCTGACACAGGGGCCAAGTCATATGTAGACCTTGCCCAAAGCCAGAGTTAATAGTTCCCAGAAGTTTTGCTATTTTGAAGGTCAGATTTGGGAGTGAATCCCTTAAAATTAAAACCAAATTCAGTTTTTCCTTACTCCAGTTTTTTTAGGCTTGTCCTAAAAATAGACATGTAAATATCTCAACAGTTCGTAGAGACACGTAAGTACTTATTTTTAAACAATCTCCACTAGAGCTGCTGGAATTCATAGTTCCAAAGCAGCTGCTGCACTGCAGGTATAGTCCTGGCTCAGGAACTGCCAGGGGAACCAGCTCCTCTGGTGCCTGCTTCCTACCACCCGACGACAGAGGACCAGACAGAGCACTCCAAGGACTGGCCTGACTGGTCCAGAGCCCCATAACAAGGATGTGCTGGGGTTGCTCTGAAATTAGGAAGCATCATGCTAGAAAATTAGGGGATGTCAACAAACTAATTATCACTCTCACCTCGAAGTGTTCCTCACCATCCTACCCCCAAGCACTGCATGCTGGTTACTTGCTGGAGATAAGCCATGCACTGCAGCAGTAGAGGGCTTGGTAGGTCCGTGGAGCATCTCTTCAGGTAGCTCTGTTTTAGCAACGTTTTAACAACGAACACAATAAGAGGGTCACCATGTCATCATCACTATGATATTCGGATTTTTGGAGAGTTCGTTTTCTCAAATATCAGTAATGGAATAAATACCGCATATGTGATTCACCCAGACAGGTAGGTTTCTTGCAGAAGTCAACCATCAAGCCCATAAGTCATGAAGGAGCACAACGGCACTGATGAAGTGATGCCCATTGCTGTGATATTACAAGTCAGCCTGCACAAGATCTCAGAAAGTCACTGTATGTCCTGCGAGAAAGGATTACTGCTCCGATTTTAATAAGGAATAGAGTCACAAAGTTCTCCTGGACACCCAAGTCTTTCCTTAGCTGAGCTAATTTTCTTGGGAATTATATCTTTTTCCTTAGCATAAATCCTTTCACAGGCATTGGAGATTATCCCTCCCCAGAAGACTATGACTAAACGAAGACCAGACAGCATTTCCTAAGGCACGTCCACTTGAGCACAGCCTGTCTTGCGCTGCTGAGAATGAGAGAAGCTCCCTGGAGAGCTGGAGTTTTGTGCCTTGAATGGATGCACTCCAAGATGAGCAGAAGCTTGGTGTTGTGCATTTCAAGAGGCCCCATCTCAACAAAGGGCACATGTTGTAAACCTTGCAAAGGAGGACGTCACTGTGCTCTTCCACCTTGCCTGCCAGGCTTGTGGGATGAGGCAATAATCCACAACCCGCTGCACTCCCCGACGACATATCCAATGTGGCCTGTCCACAGATTCACCTTTTGTCCTCCAGTGTCTGTGACTGCCAGTTATCTTCGTCTACAAAAAGCTGAGAAGGCACAGGAGGTGGAAAGGAGACGTGTGCAATTACAGCTTCTGTGATAGGATACATGCAGCCTTGAAGAGTAATGAAGAGGGAGGACAGTGAAACCTAAGGCAGGGCAGCAAGGCTGATGGCCTCAAAGTGACTCCAGCTGCACAGAGTAGAAACAGCGAATGCAAGGCAACCTACCTGACAAATGAACAGGAGTATGCCCAGGTGTAAGCTGAGAACTGCATGAGGCTTGGCCAGAAAAAGATGGAGCCTGTTCTCCCTAGATAACCAGACTTCTTCCTCTTCTTCTGTTTTGATTAAAAGGACCAGAACTCTTCTTCCTTTTTATCCTGTAGGATAATCTACAGGAATGTGAGAAGGGTGCCTGAGTTGCATTTTATGGTTTGTTTTCCCCCCCACAGTCTTGTTTCCTTAAGCCTTGACAAATAAATGTCTTCCTATCTGATGGTTTGGCTTATCTGGTGTTGGGAGGAACAAGGTGAATCAGGATAAAACCTGCAGGTTGGGAGTGCACTGATCCCACCTTCAGGTCATCCCTAGAGACCCCAGGTGCACAAGGTAAGGCACCTGCTACAGGGGAGAGCAGGAACACACGGTGCCAGACTGCAAAGAATCAGTGCAGCAACTTGTGTCCTAGCTGTCAGCTTCTGGGGACATCTTTCTCACACTCAGCACAAAATCCAGGCTGCACAAAGAGCTCCCTCCCTCTGTGACAGGTCTCAAGCCCCATCACGGTGACAACAGCAATAGGTCTGGATGCACTGGTTAGGGCTACACCGAGCATGTTCATATAGGAAGGTGTGGGCTAGGAAACAGCTGGGAAAAGTGGTTTAGAGGAAGCGTGACGCTATGGAGATATGGCACAGAGCTGGGATGCTGGTAATAAGGAGCCCAGCAACTTGCCTGGTGTCTTCTTGTACAGGCACAAATAATACACTTGGCTGAAGGAATTCCCCCATTCCCTTCTGCAGGGTAGAAAAGATACTTTGTTGGTTGTTCTCAAACTTCCTGCTAGACAACATGGGTTGACTGTGCCATAAATCCACTACTCAAGGAGTAAATGCTTCCTCGCTCCCTGGTCCTGTATGATCTGGGATGCCAAGACCATAGAATTCATCTCATCTTGCTTTGCTCTTTCCTTGTGCAAAAGCCATTTCTGTGCCCAGCCTGGCCCTGCACTTGCTGCTTCAGTACCTTTTGTGATGGGAGAAACAAAACCATGGGCAATAACTGAGAGGAGGATTCACCAGAGGTTTATACAACAGCAGAATGTGTTTTTTTTTATTTGTTGTTTTTTGGGTTTTTTTTTTTTTTCTTTCTGTTGTTTTGTTCTTTGTTTCCTTCTGGATAATCCCTAATGTTTACTTCACTTTCTTGGCAAGCAGTCAACTGTCATCTTCGCGACTTGGATCTCTTCTGCAAGCTGCAATAGCTGATTTAAAACCATGCTCTTGCACCCTTGCTTGCTTTACTTTTGTGTTCCTTGGTATCTACAACATAGAACTGCAACATGCTGTAGATCTGCCCAAGCACCATACATCACAACCCCCTGAACTCTTCAAGACCACTTCAGCCTTTTCCTGACCCAAATTAACATCGTAGCTAATTCCGTCTGGTCACTGCCTGTACACTTTTCCAGACTAATGCTGAAAATGCTGAAAGCATGAGTCCAGGCACATCCGCCTGAGCACAGCCATCACTGGCACACGGGGGAACATCCAGTGCTGACGGGGTCCCTCAAAGCCCTGCTGCAGGAGGACACACTGGGTCTCACCCCTCTACCAAGGGGTCTCAAGCCAGAGCTGAGGATGTTCCTCACTAAGGAGGTCCCTCACTGGAGATGTCAGTTATTGGATTGGTCAGTCACTCCATCACTGGAGATGTCCCTCACTGGAGGTGGGGCTCTTTCAGCTCAGCACTGTGAGAGGACACCCACTGCTGGGGAAGTCTCTTGTGTCATTGCTGAGGGTGTCCCACACCCCATCACCGATGATCTCCCTCACTTCTTCACTGTGGACATCCATCACCCTATTGTTGAGGAGAAAGCTGAGGAAGCCCTCCACCCCATCACTGAGGGAATCTCATAGCTGACGATGTCTCAGCCCCTCTCTGAGAGGGTCCCTCAGTCCAGCACTGAGGGAATCCCATAGCTGAAACGTCTCGCCCCACAGCTACGCACACCCCTCAGCTCTCCCCGAGGGGCCCCTCACGCCCTCAGCAGAGGCGCCAGAGGGACGTACGGGGTCTCCCGCCCCCCCTCGCAGGGGCCGGGCCGCGCGCCCCACTCAGGTGCCCGCGGCGCAGGGGGGGAGGGGTAGCCCCCTCCTCCGTCCCGGCAGGATCACGGGTTCGAGTCCCGGTGCGAGGGGCGGCGGCGGCGCGGCTCACCTGTCCGGGCCGGGCGGCGGCAGACTTTGCCTCCAGCCTCTATAAAAGGTAACGGCGGCGTCGAGTCAGGGCTGCCTCCTCCCCCCTCCTGTTCCCATGTATGTGCGGCAGTCTCGACCAGCAGGCAGCCACGGGCCGTCCCGCACGCCGCACTTGCTAGAAATGAACCGCACCGCGCTGCGGATCTGCGTCCTGCTGCTGGCCGGGCTGGGCCGAACCGCCGCCGGGCAGGAGCACGACCACAACGACGAGAACGCCCCGCACTCCCAGGAGAGAGGTGAGGGGAAGTGGCTGGGCTGCACAGCGCTGGCTGTGGGGTGCGCAGTGCGCGGGGCACCCCGACGGACGGAACAGCCCCCCTCCCCCGATGGGGGCTTTGGGATCGCCGAGGCGCTGAGCAGTGCCGTGCACGGGGCGCTCCAGTGCCGGCTTCGGGTTATCCCGATGCACGGAGCACCTTTGTGCTCCTGTGCACGATTTTGGGGGTGCTCTCTCGCTGAGATTTGGGGCTGCAGTGCCCCCCATTACGGAACCCCGCCTCCCCCCGCCCCGCACAGCCCCGCACGCCGCTGCCTTTGTCCCCGCTCCCGCCAACTCTTCGACCCCCGCGGGGTCCGCGTCCCCGCCCCGCGCGCAGCCTCGCATCCTGCTCCCGCCGGACAGCTCGCACCGCACTGCGGCTCGGGGCTCTCGGCCGCCCGCAGGGTCCGTGCAGCGGGGCAGGTGTGGGGCTGCACCACGTTGGGCGGTGGGATGGGGGAGCGTGGGAAGCGCGGGGCTGGGTGCTGTGGCGTGCCTCCCCTCACCCCCACGCAGAGGGCTTTCAAGTTTTGGAGTCACTTTTGGGGGGTAGTGCTCAGACCCTGTGGTCTCGGTCGCTTTTTTCATTCCGGCATTCAGTAATGTTTGGAGATAGTGCGGTGCGTTTCTTCACCCGCGGCTGAGCACAGCGCAGGGATGTCCCCGTCCCAGCGTTGCTTTCCCCGTGGGTTTGCTTTTCCGGGCTCACAGTGTGGCATCACTGTTCCCTGTGTCAAATACGGGGTGCTGCGAGCTGCTGCTGTTATTGCAACGATTCACATTTCTTACCGAGTTCTTGTTGGGCTGTGCGTGGGGTTTTGGGGACGCACTGCTCCTTGCCACAGAGATGGAGAAACTCCTCCACAGAGTGGGAGGGAGCCGGGTGACACCGTCTCCGTGCGGCTGTGAGCTGGGTGGGATGTGGATGGGAAGAAGATGTGGGCGAGGAGCAGTAGCCAGCCCTCAGTGACAGTCCTTGTGCTGGGGCCGGGTCCCGTGCACATTCCTGTCTCGTCCCCCCTTTTCGGCTCCTGCATGGGGCCAGGCTGGCAGCATCCATTGCACTCTGTAGCCTTCCATAAGGCTTTCCATGAGATTTCCTAGCGTGGGAGCCTGAGGAACCTCCGGTGTCTTTGTAGTAGAGCAGCCTATCTGTTCTCTCCCTCTTATTCAGTCCTGTCCTGCTTTGTGTTCCCTGATGCTCTCTCTTCCTCCATCTGATCTCCCTCCTCTGTTGTAATCCCCTCATTCAACTCATTCCTCTGCTTCAAGCCTCAGTCTTTCCCCAGGATTTCCCCTTTTTTATCCCATCCCTTACACCCTAATGCCCTGTAAATATTTTCCCTTTCCCCCGGCACTCTTCAAGACTATTTGGGTTCACAGGCAGCAGAAACAGACCAGGGGCCATTCCTGCCCTGTGCCTCCCCCCACAAACTCTTGCTGCTCCATGGGATGCTGCCTGCCTTGTGGGGCCCCTCTGTTTCCCAGCAGCACAAAGAACAATTCCTGCAGCGACCTGAGCTCCGGTGCAGATTAAAGGCTGATCCCCATGGCTCGCTGTTGGCCGAAGTTAATAAACACAAAAGGGCTTTAATGCAGCCAGGATTGGTGCCCCGTGGGCAGTGCACACAGCAATGGCTGGGGCTGCATGGCTGTGTGTCTGAGTGGGCAAAAAAGGGGCTGTGCTTGTGGAATCAGGCTGGGGTCTGGTGCCTTCCTGTCCATGGGGTGCAGAGGTTCTTTGCACGGTTTGTCAGGGAATGGTGGCTATCCTCTGGACCCTGTACTAGTCCTTGCCTCGAGAGCTGGCTGCAGGCAAGCATGAGCGCCCTGGCACAGTCTCTGTACCTTGGTCAGGTTATTATTTGCAGGGGACAAGGTGCTTGGATGTGTGGTATGCTGTGGACTTGCAGCTGTGCTGCTCACTGCTTTGAGACATGGTGTATCTGTGTGTCCTGATCCCTCCTGTTACAACCCACGTTGCTCTGTTCTGTGGACTTACCCTCCATGTGAGGATGGAGGGCTACACTAAGCCCTCTCTTTTCTCTGGTATTGGCTCTTGCTCTGTACAAACAGCGTTAGGTATGTAGTCCCTGGAGCCATGGGGATGTTTATGGGAGCAGCTTGCAACTTGCTGCTTTTCCCCACTGCTAGCAGCAGCTGTGCTGCTCGCAGTCCGCAGGACATGCAGAACAGTGCACTGCTAATGGCAGCGCCTGCCCCGACTCAGCGGGGAGGTGTTGTTGGATGGTGTTGGACGTCAGGAAGAAAGCAAGCTGACGGCAGCACTGGGATCCCAAGATGGAAAGAGGGAGAGGGAGTGAATACAAGGGGAAGAAAGCATTGAAAGGGGGAAGTGTTGCTGCTCTTGGGTGTGAAATACCCCCTGCTCAGGGGAGGGGTGGGCTTGGAGCAAGTAGGGAACAGAGGGACTCCACGTGGCCAAGCAGGGTGTCTTTGTGCTGTCTGCAGTGGCAGCTGGCTCCTGCTGCTGCCCCTCTGTGCCCCACAGTATTTTGCTGAGACTCTCCTTGCTCACACCTCCCAGAATGTACATTGAAGCCCTATTGCAGCACTTTTTTCCTTACATGCACATTTTTGGGAGTACACTGCAGCCCCTGCCAGGGCTGAGCGCGCCCAGAGGCAGGGCAGGGCATGCAGGGAGCTGCAGCTGCGGCACCATCACCTCCGTTGTGGTGCATGGCAACAGTTCAGCAGCAATCAGAGAGAGAAGACGTGCTGCAGCGGGGAGCTGGGATGGAGGCTGGGATTGCATTTGGGCTGGGCAGGGCAGGGGGTTAATGTGCTTGCAGAAGGACTGTGGGATTGTGAATGCCCCCGTGTGGAAGGGATGAGAGTATTGCAGGGCTGAGAGCTGAACCACAATGCCAGGGGATGCCACCCTGCAGCACCAGGGCATGCACCAAGGGACCCAGCTCCATGGGGTGGGAGATGTTGCCTCAGTGCTTGGGATTGTATGCATGGGAGATCTATGCTTTCTTCATAGGCTGAGCCGCAGAGGGAAGCAGGGAGCAGAGTGCTGGGGCTGTCTGTGGCAGCTGAGGCACGTGCAGTGTGCCCAGGTACTGTATGCCAGCCCCAGGGTGCCACAAGTTACCTGTGCCAGAGCACAAGCCTTCTGCTGCAGCTGAGGAACCGTGCTTGAGAAACTGCTGGAGTATCTCCCACGGGTCTCAGCTCTGGTGCGAGTGCCCCTATTCATCCTTCTTGTTGATGCCTTGCTGTTCCCTTCTCATACACCTTTGAGAATGTCCCACACCTCGGTGAGTGGCTCCCTCGCATCACTCCTAAGCCTGCACAACAGCTTGGGTTAGAAAGAACCTTAAAGCCTACCCAGCCCCAACCGCTGCCATGGGCTAGTTGCCCTCCACAAACTCAGGCTGCCCAGAGACCCATCCAGCCTGGCCTGGAGTGCCCCTGGGGATGGGGCACCACAGCTTCTTTGGACTTCTCTGAAATGCCACCCGTGGTGCTGGAGAAGCCTTGAGAGCCGTCCTCATCCCTGTCCCCAAGCATCCTTCAGCTGTGGCCACCCGCTGCCTGGGGCTGGGAGGAGGGCAGGATCCTGCTGGGCTTGGGGCTTGTGCCGATTGCCTGGGCCTGGGAAAGTGTGCCTTTTCCTTTCTCACCATGAGATGGAATCTGCTCCTATTAATAGCAAGTGTCTGTCAATGGCTGTTGTCAGGGGGGCAATGGGGACCAACATGGTGGCCCTCCTGCCTCCCAGCCATCCTGGTAGGCACTCACCCTAATGAGGGATAGAGGTATGGAGCTGGATGGTGCTTACAGGATCTGATGGGGACACAGTGGGAGCAGCTGGAAGAGCATAACTGGTGCTATTCAGTGATGGGAGCGATATCTGTGAATTATTTTCCACTATAATGATAATAACCAAGCATCAAGCTCTGGAGTTTTCTCTCTGCATGGAGGAGGCAGTGCCCTTTGGGAGCATTTCTGGTTCTGGTGAAGGAGGAGGAGAACGAGCAGGCAAATGCTGGGAGAGCACTGAGGCAGAGCGTGCATGGCTGCTGTAGGACCAGGAGTGCTCCATGGCAGAGGTGTGTTTGCAGCCAATCTTTCCCTTCCATTCATGCTCTCTTTTTCTTTTTTTTTTTTATTCTCAAGGTCCCAGTGACAGCCATTGGAGTTATGAAGGTAAATACCCTGCAGTTGCTCCTACTTTCGCCACCACCATCAGACCCTGGGCTCCAGCCAGTCCTGGTTAATGATTACCAGGCACACTCAGTGTCACACCCTTCCCTCCCTGCACCATGCTGGTTCAGCAGTGACTGAGCCTGGGCCATTTGTGAGGCAGCAGTGGGATCCCCTGTGCCTCAGTGTGGAGGTCTCTGGGGTTTTGCCTCCCCAGGCAGGCACAGGCCCGTCCCATGCCATTCTCACTGACAGGCTGTACTGGGACTTTGCCCGAGGATCACCTTGTGTCCTTGCACCATCTCCTAGAGCAGGGTGTGCAGGGGGACGACGCTGGCTTGCAGTGGCCCAAGGCAGAAGCTGCAGATGGTGGCACCGTGCTCACAGGGGGCCATGCCTGCCAGCAGTGAGTGTGATGAGCTGCAGAGCTCCCCTGCCTGCCAAGTCCACTTGTAAATGATATTCTCACACTCTTCCCAAACACCCCTAAAATAGACTTTCCTGGCAGCTCACCACGCTCAGAACCCTTTCATGATGCAGCCACGAGCGGTCATATGGCAGCATAGAATCATGGAATCATTAAAGGTTGGAAAAGATCTCAAAGATCATCAAGTCCAACCGCCAACCCACCACTACCATGCCCATAGAGCTGCTCATGAGCTGACTTGGTAGAAACCTACCCTTTGTGCGTGGTGCACGGCCCATCTCTTCTCCTGCACCCACCAAACCCCCAGGTCCTGTCCCTGCCCGCTCTCACCACTGCCCTTTCTCCATGCCAGATCCAGGGCAGTGGGCCAAGCACTTCCCAGAGTGTGCAGGCAACATGCAATCTCCCATCAACATCAACACGGAGACGACCATCTTCAGCCCCCAGCTGCGACCCATCCAGCTCTCCGGCTACAGCCTGCCTGCCAGCCAGATGCTAGAAATGAAGAACAATGGGCACACAGGTGGGTGGGGGAGCTCGCTATTCACTGTGTTGGGTGTTGGCTTCAGGAATTTATTGTAATTCGTGTTTCCTTTAGAAATTTGTTCCTAATGCAGGTTTGCAGCCATTGGTTCCTTTCCTACATGGCACTTTTTTCAAAGGAGAAATCATGGCCTTGTGTGAATTAGCCTCCATGGTACCGCCTCTCTTGTAGGACACTCTTCTTGAAGTCTATACTTTGAGATGCTATCTGAGGATCTTAAGACACTTTTAAAAGGCTTCTGCAGTTTTAGAAGGGCTTTTTTCTCTCTATCTAGCATGGTGAGACTGATAGTAAAATAATGTGAACAGATTCTGTCCCAGCTTTCCAGAAACCTCATCAGCTCCTCCCTGCAGCAGTGGATCCTGGCTGCCACCAGCTCCTTCCAAAAGCACTTCCAGCCCTGTGCATGCTGCTCAGAGTGGGACCTGCTGGTAGTGATGGCAGCTGAAGAACTCTCTGAGGCTGCAGCAGGATAGCTCCATGCCCTTGCCCGTGGGAGCTGATCCCTGCATGCTGCAAACCCAACAAGTCAGACTTGCTGCGCACGGCATGCCCAGCACTCTATTTTATAGCCTCTTGCCCTAGCTGCCTGCATAGCTTAACGGTCTGAGGTCAGTGGTTGCTATTTTAGGCACCCTGGCATCTGGTGCTGTTTGGTGTTCACAGAAACACTTGTAGCATTTTCAACCAGAGGGGCCAGGGCTGAGGTAGTTTTTCATGTGCTGACCTCTGTGATCACTCAGGAAAAATAGAACGAAGTGAAAAGTTGCAAGTCAGCTAGGACAGCTCTACAGTTACTCCTTACACAATGTATATGTTGAAAATGACTCAGATGAATGCTAGGAAAGCACCAAGTTAGATATACAATAGAAACATGGGAGGGTATAAATGCACAGGGAGGAAGGAGTGTATTTGAGTTCTGTATCTCTGTGCCCGGTGGCGCAGGGGAGGACAGATGACTCATCACAAACCTGTGCCCTAGTGATGTGATTGAAACACTTCACCTATAAGGATGGGACAGAATCACCAAAGTTGGAAAAGATCATCCAGTCCAACCATCCACAGCCTCTCCCAGGGATACTCGTGATGTTGGTGCTTGTCCCCCCCATAGCTCAGCCCTTAGGTTATCTACAGCACTGTTCTGCTTGCCAGGTATCTGGAGCTCAACTTTGCCCTAAACCACACCTAAAGGTAAAGGCAAAACCAAATACATGTGCCCTGTGTCCAAACTAACTCTGCTCTAACTCTGCAGATTTCATGTGATGCCAGGCCCAGTGCTGGCCAGGCCTGCAGGCTGCTCTGTTTGATGCAGCAGTGATGCAGCTCTACGCTCCTTTAGGTGTACATCACTGCCAATCCCCTTATCCTCTATCCACAGCCTCTTTGTGTTATTCCCACATAGCGAATACAGTTATTCACTGGGTGTTCTGCAGGCTGAACCTTGCTTCATAGCACGGCTCTACCCATTGCCCTACCCTCAACCTCGTTTAAGATCCAAAACCACTTTGTTTGTTGTCACCAACCTCCCCCAGCCCAAGGTGACTCCTTCCCTTCAGCCATTCTGCCTTACCAACTGCACTCTCCCTCCTTCTGCAGTGGTCCTGAAGCTGCCTGAGTCCTTGGCCATCACGGGCGGCTACGCACAGCAGTACCGTGCCGTGCAGCTGCACCTGCACTGGGGCTCACCTTCGAATCCTGGCTCCGAGCACACCGTTGACCACAAGCGCTTTGCTGGGGAGGTGAGGAGTGTTCTGTCCTGCTGCTGGGCTGGTGGCACAGGACCGTGAGCTGCACACAGCCAGCTCGGGCTGATCTCATCCCTTCTGGTACAGCTGCTGTCCTCCAGGGCGGGTTGTCTGCCCATGTTCAGGGCAGCTCTTGGTGCTCACTGCTATGGCACCTTTATCCCACTTCACCAGCAATGTCCCCCAAGCAGGAGCTGCATCTCTCCCCCAGAATATATTCTGTCCAAGGAAGTGAGCACCATCCAGGGGTGCCCATCCCACATTGGGGCTGTGTTTCCTTTCAGCTCCACGTGGTCCATTACAACACCAAGTACGAGAATTTCAAGGCAGCCCTAACTCAACCGGATGGGATGGCAGTGCTGGGGGTCTTCCTGGAGGTGAGCAGTCCTTGAGCAAGGAGGGGAAGGAAGAACAACATGATCTAGAGGATGGAGAAGGGGACAGAAGGACATGAGGCCCTTTGCCAGCAGCCATTCCTTCCATCACTGCTCTGTTGCAGGTTGGGCCAAGGGAGAACCCATATTACCAGCAGATACTCGAGCACCTGCATAGCATCCAAGGAGAAGGTAATGCCCTGCTGGCACTGCAGAGGAAGGCTGTAGCAGCTGTTGGCTCTGTGCACAGGAGAAGCTTGCACAGCAGCAGTTCACCGCTGCCCCATTTCTCCTCACAGATGATGAAGTCCTTGTGCCCGGGTTCAACATTGCTGGCCTGCTGCCTGACAACCTGCACCTCTACTTCCACTACAACGGGTCCCTGACCACCCCACCCTGCCATGAATCCATCAAGTGGACTGTCTTCAACCAGACGGTGATGCTCTCCAAGGAACAGGTCTGTTGGCCATGTGCATGCTGGATCTTGGCTCCCCAGGGCATCCCGCATCCCACCCCACTCACACTGCTTTCCTCACAGATGTCCATACTGGTGAGCAGCCTGCACACAGATGACCACCGCCTCCTCATGAACAACTTTCGGCAGGACCAGAGCCTGCACAGGAGATGGGTGCTGGCAAGCTTTGAGCCCAGCTCCTCCCGGGAGAGGCAGGTGCCTGCAGGTAAGGAGTGCGTGAGCATCCTGGGGGGGAGGAGTGATGCTTCAGAGCTCTGCTTCTCTTGGTGAAAGGTTTGTGCATGGGTTGGCCCTGCTCCTGTCCTTAGTTTGTCCTCAGAGCACTTCTAGCACTGGTGGTTTCCAGCTATGACTCGAAATTCCTGTTTGCCCTCAGGTGTGACTATCTCTGCATCACTAAATCCGTGCCATTCTCAGTTCTCTGAACTCACTCAGGGTTTTATTTTTTTGCTGTCCAACATCCTGTTCCCTCTCCCTTTGGGCGGCGTTTCCGATGCCCTGTGTCACACTGAGTAACAGCACCAAGGCCTGGGGCAGTGCTGGGGCTTTCCCTGGCCATGGGCTCTCATCACTGCAGTGCCCGGGCAACACCATGAGAATGCTTCACTGAAGTCTAGCAGATAAAATCTGCCGCATTTTCTTTGTCTAGAATCTCACTTATCAAAGAAGGATATCGGGTTAGGCTGGCATTGCTCTATCTTTGGTAAACCTGTTGGCTGCTTTATCGTGTTCACCATTTACTTCCAAGCCTCTTGACACTTTCTGCAGAAGCTGCTCCCTGGCATTGTAGAGGTGGGGGTGGAGGTGCAAACACTGCTTTTTTTCTCTTATTTGCTATTTCTATCAAAGCCCTGAGCTCATACAAAGCCCTTGTCCCCAAGCAGCATTGGCACTGCTGTTGTCGTGGTGGTGGCTTCCCTGAACCATGGGACACTGCCACCGATAGTGCCAGCCGGCACCACACAGAGAGGCACAGAGGCGATAATGCAGCTGTGTGCAAGCAGCACCATTGTGCTGGGTAAATATTTGCCTGGCACAGCCCCGGCCCAGCATTTAGGGCATCGACATGCACTGGCCATCCTATGCAGGGAGCAACGTGAGCAGCCTGGCTCTAGGGCCAACCTCTTGTCACTTCTGGCAGAACCCATAATTGTGTTCCCCTCACCTCTGGGCACCCCCTGACTGTGATGTGTCTCTTTCAGGTGATGGCACCTCAGCAACAGCAGGTAGGGGAGATGCCGGGGATGCAAAAGGGACTGGGGTGCCTGGTGGGGATGGGGTTTCTGGCAGCCTTGTGCTGCACTGAGGGGCAAAAAGCCAGGGGGGATACTCTAGATCCACCCTGGTGTCCCTGCAGCATGCTCTCACACTAGTTCTTGTTTCTCAGCAGGACACACCAGCTCATTTCATGCAGGTAAGCATGCTGGCTGCTGGCTTTCTGTTGGCTGCCACCAGCCTGGCACCATTCCCCCCCCAACCAACCTTGTATCATTTTTGGGCTCAGGAGATGTGTTGGCTGTGCTTTTTGGAGTGCTCTTTGCCATCACAATGCTGGCTTTCCTGCTCTACGTCTACAAGAACCGCAGCCAGAATGCACGGTAAGTGATGGGAACACCAGCAATGGGCAGCAGTCCTCCCCAGGGATAGCAGCACCCACTGCAGGACAGCTGTTAGCAGGGCCCCCTCCTGCTCTAACCTATCCTCTTCCTTCCTGCTCCAGGCTGGACTCACCCACTAAATCCAAGGTCATCTACACAGCAGCCACAGCTGAGAACACCGCCTAAGCCACTCCCACTGAGCTGCAGGAGGACCTCCAGTAGCTGCATGGACTGTTCACCTGGGACAGCACCTAGCCTAAGGGGATATTTTTGTTACAAAAAGGATAAAACCATTAAAAAAAAAACAAAACAACTACGATAAAAGCTTTTTGCTCTGCCAGCCACCTCTTGCAGAGGAAGCATCAGCCTCCATCCGTGCATACGGCAGAGCTCCAGAGCAAGCAGTGCAGGGCTCCTTGCACAGTCCCACCCTGCCCTACATCGCTCTGGGACTTCTTCCTCCTCTTATTTGTGCAAAGTGTTGGAAAAATATCACAGCGCCGTGAAGAAATGCAGAGGTGACGGTGGCAGACCCACCACTCCTGGCTAACCCCCGCCCTGCTCCCCTCTGCAGCTGGAGCCAAGAGCAACAGGCTGGGCATGGAGCAGGAGGAAGCCTGTGAGCAGCCTCCACCCCAGTGCATCAGTCAGAGCTCTATACAGGAGCAGGAGGAAGGATGC
Organism: Lagopus leucura; assembly: GCF_019238085.1. Taxonomy (NCBI): domain Eukaryota; kingdom Metazoa; phylum Chordata; class Aves; order Galliformes; family Phasianidae; genus Lagopus; species Lagopus leucura. The sequence goes on from NW_024962268.1 coordinate 17,846,037, forward strand.
TTGCATGGCCAGCACACAACTTTTGCTCACCTCTGGTGCTTCTTTTATTGGTACAAAAGCCCACTGTGGACAAAACCGCCTCTCAGCCCTGAGCCCATTGGCAGTCCTCCCTGTCCTGTAGCAGGTTAACAGGGGGGTAGCTGCCTTAAAATCCCCTTTTGACTCAGTGAGAGGGCAGTGATCCCCAGAACAGCCCCAAGCCCCCCTCCCCAGGCGGTGCCAGCACCAGCTGCGGCCCACCGCTCACCCCAAGCCCTTGACTGCACGTCCACCAACAATGGTGGATGCGTTCTGCCCCCATTCCTCCACATCATCCCCTAACCTTGCCGTGCCAACCCCCATCTGCCCACCCTGGGATGCTCACTACAGTTCAGTGCTGGGGCTGCATCTCCCAGTACAGCAAGTCGAGATGGAGAAAGTAGCACCAAGCATTCAGTCCTGGCCCCAGCAGCACCTCACAAAGCCACTTCCCAGGAGAGGAGGAGACATTGTGTCCCCTGTAGGCACAGGGGACTGCAGGACATCTTCTGTACCAGGGGGAAAAGTGAGGGGGCTTCCTGGGCTTGGGCTTCCAGCAGTCCAAGGAAGTACTTCCCAGGTGATAGCTCAGGGCCAACAGAGCTGAGTCCCCCAGACTGAGTTGTCCCCAGAGGGGCAGAGGAGCAAGCCGGTCACAGCACTGCTGCTGCAGCCAGATGGCAGCATCTGTCCCTGCTGGGGCTGGCCAGGGTCCCCCGTTCCAGGAGAAAATGTATTGCAGAAAAGGCGACGGCCAACCTTGCCGCTGACAGGGGAGGGCAGGGGCAGCTGGGGATGGGAACATCTGCAGGGCCTCAGGATGCTGGCTGGGGGCTAGCTCCACTCTGTGCACCTGCAGGAAGCAAGCGGTCAGTTTTTACCAATTAACTTCCTCAGAGAGGCAACAACCCAAACCCTGGAGTCTCTTCCTTTTAGCTATCACCTTGCTTCAGTCTCCAAGACACCCTGCCCCACCTCAAGACACAGTAACCAAAGAAAACTCCATTTGGGTGACTTACAGAGCAGGAAGCGGCGCAGGTTCTGGACAGAGCCCCCCGACAGCATATATGCCCAGACAGCAGCAATGGCCATCAGCACATAGGAGGGCACCAGGCTGCCTACATACAGCGGGTTGCAAAATGTCTGCAGAGAGGAGAAAGGGAAAGGGTGAGCAGGATCTCTCATGGCCTAATTGTCACACACAGCCACAGTGTCCCCCTCTTAGTTCGCCCCAGCACTCTGGGGAGTGGCTGGAACAGGATGGGGACAGAGCAGCATCACTCATGGTTCCAGGGGTAGGAAACTAGCTCCAGGGTTTGGTTAGTGATGGGCACAGCCCATGGGGAACTCCTAGTAGGGAGTTATGATCTCTACGTGCTTTGCTGGTGCACATCTAGTGAGGATGTATCAAGCTGTAGCCCAATATGTAGTATGAATTTAGCATAGCACAGTAGCAGGAGTAGCTGCTCTTCCACAGGCACAGGCACCAGCATACCCCACAGCCACCCCTAGTGGCAGCACTGAGCTCTGCTCCCGGCTACTTACCGACCCTGAAACAGCCAAGTGCATGACAACGACGGCCACGACCTCCCACCAGTGTCGGTTCTCACAGCCATGGAAAAAGAGGATGCCCCAGAAGGTGTGCAGGAAGATCAGCACCATGGTCATGAAGGCTGCCGGGACAACAGTGGGGAGGTAATGGAGATTCAGTAATGCTGCAAGGTCAGGGCTGGACAAGGTCACAGGGGACTACAACACCACAGACTGGGGCTGCAAGTGGCTATGATACAGCTATGTGTCTGCCACCCCTGTGATGAAGGCTCAGGGCACAATCCTGTCCTCACCTGAGGTCAAGAAATAGAGCTGTGAGTCCCCATGGATGCCCACGGTGCCAGGTCCCAGAGCATCCGCCAGGAGGTTGATCATGGAGAAAGCACCGCTCATGAGTCCAAAGCCCACACCAGCCACTGCCAGGACACAGAGAGGCTGTGACACCCCAAGGACACAATCCCCCCCCACCCAAGCACCTCCAAGACCCCAGGAGACCCAACCTCGTCTTCCCCATGCAGCACTCACCATATGCCATTTGCTGGATGGAGATGGGGGAGCAGCCGTCCTCGCTGAGGGCCACCAGCCCCTCGATGGCCTTCCTGCAGGGGACAGTGTGATGGGGCACCACATGGCACCCTGGATGGACGGGGCAAGGGACTGGGGACTGTCCTGCACCAGCCCACGCCTCTCATGAGTGTGAAAAAAGGGTACAGTTCTGCTGCTGGCAGGCACCTGGCCTTGTCCTAAATGACCCTGAGGTTGATTAATGAATCAACAGGCACTCTGCACGTTACTGAGAACCATTTAGGACTCTGCTGACAGCTCCTGGAGTGCTGACCGAGGGCAGCATGTGGCTGCCAAGCTGGCCGTCACTGCAACAGGCACCATGGGACCTCCTTGAATTTTTTTCCAGAGAGCAAGACAAGCACACGCCAATGCTCAGACACAGGCTGGTGGGATGCTGCAGGCAGCAGCACCCCTGGTTGTGAACACAGTTCAGGCATCAAAGAGCTGAGATCTCAGGAGTTGTATTTTCTATGAGGTGGTGAAAAAATGCAAGGAAGTGCAGAGAAAAACACTGAAAGCTAGAAAAAAATCAATTTTGGGCAAAGAAACACAGAAAGCTAAGTGTCCTGAATGTCACTGTGCAGCCAGGAAGGCAGTGGTGCTGGCACTGCCGTGGCTCTGCAGGGCGAAGCACAGATCTCTGCTACCCTCTGCCTGCCTGCCGCAGTGCTGCCACGAGGAGCGGCATGAGCCCTCCTCCTCTTCCTCCTCCTCCTCCTTGCTGCTGCTGCAGACACCGCGGGGCTGGGCCCAGACTTTGCCCTGTCCAGGCAGGGGTGTGCCACCCACAGCAGCCTGGGCTGGGGGAAGGCAATCCTGCACTCACAACACTGCTCCAGATTGGGCAGACTGCAGTGCTGCGGAGCCTTAGAATCTCCTCCAGGCTCCTTCTGCTGATGCAGAGCTATTCCTGGGAAAGGGATGAGGCTTGCGACAAGGGCTGGTCCCTCACCCTTTTGCATCCTCCATGCAGCAAAGTGGGAACCTTCTTGTCTCTGGCATCCCACAGGCATTTGTATGAGCTGCAGGAGCACTACCCACTCCAGTCACAAGAAGGGCAGGCAGTGAGGATGCTACAGGAGCTTAAAATCACAGCCAACTCACACTGAGATCAGGAAGACACTACCACACAGTCAGCCTCCAGCCCTGCAGACCTGGGGCTGCTCTTCTACGCAGACATCCTCCACCTTAACCCACCTCTGTGCGGCGATTTTGGCCGTAAGACCTTTTGCCTCATAAAACCCCCTGACTGGGACCCCGAGCAGCAGGATGATGTGGCACACAGGGTCAGAATGGCTTCTCCTGGCACCAGGCTCACCGACATTACGTGCCCCCAGCCCGGAGCCAGGCCAGAGCTGCCCTTACCTGAGGAGCTTGTAGTACAGGAAGCGGAACGCCTCCTGCAGCAACACGGAGAACATCACCCCGAAGATCAGGAGCCCTTTCTGCAGCGGCTCATCACGTGGGTCGCTAGCCTTCACAGCAATGAACCAGATGAGGGAGGAGAGCAGCAGTGAGACTAGCCAGAAAAATGCCCTAGGGAGGTGGGAAACAGCAGCTGAGCTGTGTGGGCACCAGCACAGAGCCATGGTAGGGCTCAGTCCCTGCTGCAGGAGGGCTAGCATCAGTCCTGCAGTGCCGCTGGCTCCCATGCTCCTACAGACCCCGTCCCTGCCGTGCCACAGCTATAGTGGCACTAGTGCAGTGGTTGAGCAGACACTGGCACCAGTATGAGTAGTGGTACTGGTGGTGCTTTCATGCTCACAAGGTGCCCACCAGCACCCAGAATGGTGCTCAGGCACCTGAACCAGCACTAGTACTGTGCCAGCCCCCTGCATGCACTGCTGTCAGTGCCATAGTGGTGTCCAGACACCAGATTGGTGCCCTGGCACCAAATTGGTGCTCCACCACTCCCACACTGGTAACGCTACAGTACTGGTGCCGTGACATCTCTGCACTGGTACCAGTGCCATACTGGTGCCTGAGCTCCCCGCAATGGTACCAGTCCCATACTGGAGTCCCAGTACCAGAGCCGGTACCACACCAGCGCCTCATGTCCCCCCCGGTACAGCTCCTATAGAGATGCCCCTATGTCACCGTAGTGGTACCACCCCCACACCAGTGCCCTATGTCCCCCACCCCGGTACCACTCCCGTCCCGGTGCCACGATGCTCCCGTACCGGTACCAGTGCCACAGCACCGTACCGTGCCCCGACATTCCCCAGCCCCGCACTGACCCCGCGATGAGGATGATGATGCGGAGGGGGTCGCGGGCGATGGTGAAGAGAAAGAGGCTGAACGCGGGCCCGAAGGCGATGAAGGTACACCCGAAAAAAACGGCGAGCGTCATGGCGGCGGGGCGCGTGGTACGGGGGTGGGGCTGCGGCGGGACGGGACGGGGCCCGACGGGGCCCGGCGGCGGCGGCGGCTGCTCCCGGCCCGCGCCCTTCCGGGGCCGCCTGACGTCACACGCCGCGGCGCACCGCCGCCCGGGCCGGAAGAGGCGGGCGGGCGGGGAGGGGGGAAAATGGGCGTGACCACCCGAGGGGGGCGTGGTTTGCGGGTGGGCGTGACTGGGTGCGGTCTGACTGCGGGGGCGGGGCGGAGCTTCGGCGTGGGAGGGGTCTGCGCTGTGGGCGGGGCCTGATGGAGGCGGGGCCTCCCGGGAAGGGAGGGTGCCGTCATGGCGATGTGGGGTTGTGCTTTGGCGTGGCCGCCAGCGTGGGCGAGTTGAGTGCAGTGCTGCGGCTGGGGCAGAGCAAAACCGCACAACTGCACGGGCTGGGCAGAGAGTGGGCACAGCAGCCGAGTGGTTTGGGACTCAACACGAACTGACGTGAGTTCTTGTGGCCCAGAAAGCCAGCAGCATCTTGGGCTGTCAGCAGGGGGGGCAGCAGGGAGATGGAGGTGCCTGTCCCCTCTGCTCTGCCGTGCTCCGCTCTGCTCTCCTTTCATGAGGCCCCATCCGCAGTACTGCATCCAGGGCGGGGGCCCCCGGCGCAGGAGGGATGCAGAGCTGTGGGAGCAGGTCCAGAGGACGCACAGGGACTGTCACAGAATCGTGTGAGTTGGAAGGGATCCTTAAAGGTCATCCGGTCCAACTCCCGTGCAGTGACCAGGGACACCCGCAACACCCATCAAGTGCTCAGAGCCCCCACTCTGACCTTGGATGGCTCCAGAGATGGGGTATCCACCACCTCTCTGGACTACCTGTGCCAGTGCCTCACCACCCTGAATATGAAAATCTTCCTTATATCCAATATAAATCTCCCTTCTTTCAGTTTGAAGCCATTTCTCCTGTCCTATCACTACAGAGTCTGTCCTCTCTTAGACACAGACAGGCCGCCCTCAGTTCTGCCTCAGCCTCCTCTTCCCCAGGCTGCACAGCCCCAGCTCTCAGCCCGTCCTCACAGGGAGCTGCTCCATCCTGACCATTCGTGCGGCCCTCCTCTGGACGCTCTCCAGCAGACCCCCGTCTCTGCTGTGCTGAGCACTCCAGCTGTGGACGCAGCGCTCCAGGTGCGGTGTCACAGCGCAGAGCAGAGGGGCAGGATCCCCTCCCTCGCCCCGCTGGCCGTGCTGCTTCGAGTCTTGCAGTGAGTTTCTTATCCATCAAACAGTCCACCCATCAAATCCATATCTTTCCAATTTGGAAAGAGGGTTGTTGTGGAGAACTGTAATGGAGATGGAATACCTCTTCTATGAAGAAAGGCTGAGGGAGCTGGGAGCTATGAAGAAAGGCTGGGGATGTTCAGCCTGCAGAAGAGAACGCCCCAGGGAGTCCTTATTGCAGCCTTCCAATGTTCATGAGTAGGGGAGTGACCAAACTTTTTCCATGGGCAGACAGTGATAAGAAAGAAGGAATGGCTTTAAACTAAAAGAGGAGGGATCCAGATTGGATGCTGGGGACATTTTTCATTGAGAAGGAGGTGAAGTGCTGCCACTTCTGCCCAGAGAGCTGTGGTGCCCCATGCCTGGACGTGCTCAAGACCAGGTTGGAATGGGGCCCTGGGCAGCCTGAGCTGGTGGAGGCAACCGGCCCGTGGCAGGGCGGTGTGGCACGGATGTGGCTCCCAGCTGACTCTTGGCCAGCACCAGCCTCCTGGTGCTTCTCCTTCTTGAAGAAAAAAGGGGAGCAGAGGGTGAGCGAAAAGCAGAACTGGGGATCAGCTGGTGGTCATAGGCAGAGCATTACTCTGGGAGCAGCTTCCAAGGCCTTGCAGAAATTGAGAGTTTAAAGGTGAAGAAGAAGGATCTGGCATAGGGATGTAAATGGTTAAATGGACCGACCCAATCCAGGAGGCTGGAATGGGGAAAATCACTGGGTGTGAAAGGGCTCTTTGTCCCAGCAGGAAGGGACGCCCAGAGACTGAGTGTTGGGGACGCACCCTGATAGGAAGTCTGGGCAGGCTTGTTTGCAGGATAGGGTGCTGCTCACAGGGAAAGGCTGTGGTTTTGACTTGCTCTTTTACAGCAAGACAAATCCATTTCAGGAAGGTGCTTTTACCTAAGACCACTCAACACAGTGATGTACTGTAGGGAAGCAAGGCAGACCCAAAGAAAAACTCCAATCCTTGCACAGGACAGGCTCTGCTAGGAGAGCAATATCTCCCTTCCAGCACATCCTGGGATGCCACAACCCACTCAGGAACAAGCACCAAGGCAAGGAATGGAGAGTCCCTGTGTGAAAGGTGCCTTTTGCGCATTGCCAGATGCAATTCAGAGTTGCAAATATGATTTGGAGACCATGAGGAGGGCAGGCAGCCAGCTGTACCTGGGTAGGAAAGAACTTGTGTCTCCACCTTTCTTCTGTGAGCCAGGAGGCACAGCAAATAAAGGAAAGTGGATGGGAAAGCTCTCCCTGTTGCTTGCTAGGTTGATGGCTTAGCCCAGCAAGGGGTCAGCATGAATTATGCTTCCTGGCCACATAAGGCTATGCTGTCAAAGGGATATCCGCCAAACAGCGTGAGACAGCTGGGCTCCATGCAAGCCACAGGGGGCCCAAAGCAGAGGGCGGGACTGGATGATGGCTTTGGGCATCCCCAGGGAGTCCACCCCCATTTGGTGGCAGCGATGAGATACATCCTGCTGCTCTTCTCTTTGTGTTGGAGAAATTACAACAGAGTGGGAGGAAACTTCCTGAACGCTCTGGGAATTGGTTGCCTGCTGTATTAATACTTGCTAGTTTATATAGCTGTCCCTTAGGCAGGCGTTCAGCATCTGGTAGTAGAAAATGCGAGTGGTACAGATACTGAGCTGGGTGAGACACTGGAAGGTAGTAGTGTGTGTATGTGTGTAGTCATGCACTTGTACACGTGCCCGTGTGGCACTGTTTGCATGGGTCATGAAGTAGAGTCAATAGGAGAGAGCCAAGGATCCTGTGGCTTCCCCAAGTGCCAGGCAGATAATGTACTGGGGTGGAAGGGGACAGGCTGGTGACATATCTCTGTCACTGTGTGCTTGAGGAGGATGCTAAGTTTGGATTACCCTTGAGACTGAGGTTTCCTGTGCATCCTAAGGAACTCCTATCACTCCCATCCAAACTGCTCCTGCCACATCACAAGGTCCCTGCAGAGGTCTCAATGCCCATTCCCACCCACAAGGACCATTCACACCCATCCTTCTTGTTAAACTGCTTTAATATTTGGACATGAAGACAGGACAAAGCCATTCAGGCTGTGCACAGACAAGACGCCCCCGAGCCATGGTGCAAGGCTGCAGGGTTTCCCTTCTCAATGGATGTGTGGATTTGGCCAAAATGCAGTTCAGCTGGTGACGTCCTGAGCGTGCCAGTGGGGTGCACGTGTGGGATAGGGAAGGGGGATGAGGGCTCCCCAGGCAGCTCAGAGGTTGTTTAGCTCCAGCAAGGTCTGGTCCAGGACCTGGTGTATCCCCACATTCTCCTCTTTGGCACTGGCCAGACTCTCTGTGAACACAAGGGACACCCAGCCACACAGCAAGATGCACACGCAGACACAGCACAAGCATATCCAGGCACAGCCAGACCCACGCACACCACACCAAGCACAAACACACGCACACAGAAGACATCTCAGTGTGGTGCCAGCAGGGATGTGCCCCGACCCTCTGGGACCCCCAGGGACAGGTGGTCCATGCTCTTTATCTTCTCCATCCTCCCACAGTGCCCAGTTGCCCATGGACAGCCCTTCTGTGGCATGGGCACTGCTGACAGGTACTACTCCAGCCAGCCATCATCACATCCCCATCTCCCCATCCTGCCATCACCACCAGCCACAATGGGCACGTGCACAAACCCTTGGCTGCAAAAGAGGAGAGCCAGCGCCTGCTGCACGAGCCACGTGCTCCGTGAAGAAGAGGAGTGAGACAGCAGCCCAGAAAGTCAGGCGGAGAAGACAGCAGAGAAGGAGCAGAACTAATGAGGCTGCAGGGATGAGCTCACTGCTGGGGCAGCCTCCTTCAACGCTCGCTTGCAGATGGTATCCTCCTTCCGTGAGAGGTGGGGATGGGGCAAGGGTTCTGCCCACTCTGCTGCAAGGGCATCCTGCTGTGAGGGCATCCCCCTGCTCAGTTTAGGGTGACCAGAGGGATAGGAAAGAGTTGGCTGCCTGGGGAAGGGGAGGAAGGCAGATACACAAGGCACTGTGTCCCTCCCCAGTGGGGCCAGGCTGATGCCAGGGGACAGCCACCATCTGACGGACATTCTGGGACATGGCAAAAGCTCTCATCCCTCCCCCAGGATAATCCCATCAGCTCCACAGGGCTTTCCCATACCACTGAGCAGGGCAGTCACCCAAGGGGGGAGCGGGCAGGGCTCACAGCCTCAAGCCAGCCTGGTCAAAATGGGGTGGGAAACAGCTGGGGCTGGGGGCATCCCAGGGGCTGGGGCAGGAGCTGTCGCAGCTCAGTTGTTAAGTTCGGTAAGGATGACCCGCAGCTCGTTAGTGAGAACCCGGTTTTTCTCGGCCTCCTGCCGGGAGCGCTCTAGAGAAAACAGAGACATCAGCGCAGCAGTGGGAAGAGAAAGAGAAAGGAGAGTTAGCAAAGGGACAGCACTGCCCACGAGAGCCTTCACTGGGCACCCCATGGCTGCTTGGGGGGCAGTAGGGGAAGCAGGAGGAGGAGGCAGCCAGTCATAGGGCTGCTGGTCCATCAATTCCATGGCTGTGGGGTAGGGTGGAATGCTCAGGGAGGACTGGGACCAGAAATCACCACGGACAGCCCCTGCGGCCAGGGAGGGTGGTGGAGGACAGATGCCAGTCAGTGCTGAGAGGATGTTGTGATGTCTGGGAGCACAGATGAGGAATGGACAGACCAGGTCTAGCCCTATGAATTTAGGCTGAAAGAGTCACGGAGGTGGGGTCTGGAAAGTGGCACAAAATGAGGAAAGCTGTGTCCGAGAGCCAAGGGTGGTGGGGACACAGCTGTGCTGGGGTCCCTGAGACCACCCCCGGCTGCCGGCACCTGCATGAGATGGCAGGAAATGAAGGATGAGCGTGGAGAACCAGAGCAGCATGACGAAAACAAAGGAGAAACCAAGGAGAGAAAACGCTTTATTGAGACCAACTCAGTAACCCAGAGGGACAGAACAGAAAAGAAAAAGTCATGAAATGCAAAATGCAAACTGAAAAGCAATGTGCAAAGGACAGAGGCAAGGCAGGGAGGGGAGCGCGGGTGGTGGGGGTGTCTGCCTGGGACCAGGACCACCCCCCTCCATCCCATATCCCCCCTGGCATGCAGCACCGGGATGGCTGTGCTGGAGGGGCAAGTCCCTAGTGCTTGTGCTGCTGGGGGGAAATGCGGGACACAAGGCCCCTGGGCATAGCTCCATCCTCCCACATCCCCGTGGGGTGTGGGGTCCCGGGGATGCACCCCTTCCCCTTTAACACCCCATAGCGCCTACACCTCATCTTGTGGGAACACAGAATTAATAGAATCACAGCATGGCTGGGGTTGGAAGAGAACTTAAAGAAGAGGGTTGGAAGAGACCCTGCCATGGGCAGGGGTGGCACCGGCTATGAATACCCCAGGCCAACTCCTGTTGACCAGTGGCCATGGGCCAGGAAGGACAGAGAGGGGACAGAGTAGGGACAGAGTGGGCAGTAGGAGTGGAGAGGGTGCCGGGCAGGCAAAATGGCAGAGCTGGGGGGGGAGGAAGGCAGGCAGGGGTGCAGTGCTGGTGCCCAGTGTGGGGTTCAGAGGGAGGTGATGTCATTAAGCGCATTGTCCAGCTCCTCGCTGATGGCTTTGTACTTCATCTTCTGTGCATATACTTCGTCTGCAGGTGGGGGGAGTGGGGAGCAGGTGGTGGAGCAGGGAGGGAGTGAGTGGCAGAGAGAGAGAGAGTGGCGGTGAGCAGGAGGCAAGGGTGGTGGGAGCGTGCAGGTACGGCACCGGGCACAAGGCAGTGTGGATGAGGCCATATTTCCCATGTGGGACTCCAGCACCTCCACAGCATCCCAGCTTCCCCCCTCCCATCACCCATGCCCACCCCCAGCACAAGGAGACCCCATCCCTGCCTGCCCATGAAAGAGGGACACACGGCAGCGAGGACCCTTTTACCTTCTAAGTCATCAATGGTTTTCTCCAGCTTTGCCACAGACCGCTCAGCAAATTCTGCCCTGGTCTCAGCCTGCAGGAACACAGCAAGAACAGTGAGCGTGATGGGAATGCCCTTAAGTCCACACCCCAAACATGCTCTGTTCCCCAAAACTGTCCCATTTGCTGCACCTGGGCTGGTGACCATCTCAATTTGCCTCCAAGGCAGAGGGGTGAGATGTTATTTTGCTGCTGCCAGTGCATGTCCCAGGAGCAGAGCATCGTGCATCCAAGAGCCTTACCTCCTTCAGTTTCTCCCCTAGAAGCTTGATTTCCTCCTCATACTTGTCCTCCTTGGTGGAATACTGCAGGGACAGAGAGGATCTCAGCTCCAGAGGACACCTCCAGTTCTTCACCCCAATCAGGGACCCTCCTCCCCTCAACCCTGCACACTCTGCCCAGCCCCAGAAGCCCCACTAGGTCATACCTTGTCAGCCTGGGCCTCCAGAGACTTCAAGTTGTTGGTGACAATTTTCAGCTCCTCCTCTAGGTCACCACATTTACTACATCCCAAGCAGGGGCCACCAGGCAGGGGAGGGGGTGGTGAAGGGGAGAAGGGGGGAGCGGAAGGAGCATGGGGAAGGAGGAAAGGAGAGAGAACAAGTTGAGAGAGGAGAAAACTCAGAGTGGAGGAGCAGCAGAGCCACTGGGCACATATCCCTTCCTCGCATGTCACTGCTGTACTCCTGCATCCATCTGAGGAGGAGGAGAGTGGACATGGAGGAGCATGTGCTGCCCACAGAGGGACAGGTGAGGTGAGGGCTGTGGCAGCAGTGCAGAGAGGAGAGAAGTGGCTGGCGTGGCTCAAGAGACAGCGATAGAGAGAGGGGGGCTGCTGCATCTTGCCCCACACCCCTGCCCCAGTACCTCTTCCTCTGAGGCAATGAGGGATTTGAGGCTCTGGTCCATGGTCCGCAGCTCCTCCTCCAGCTGTCTCACTCGACTGGGGTAGAAAAGGGGCACCCACAGATTGGGGCCAGCAGAGAGCAGGTCAAGGATGTGCCGGGGGCCAGCATCGCTCCTCCCTCCTCCCACCTAATGGGTGACTGGGATGGAGATCCCTGTCCCCATGTCGACACACGGACATGTCCGCAGCTCCCATGGGCAAGAGAATGGGACAGGGGTGGTATGAGAGCCTCATGTGCCTGAAGCCCTGCTCACCTCTCCGCCACCTCTGCCCGCTCCTCCGAGCGCTCCAGCTCTCCCTCAAGGACCACCAGCTTGCGGGCCACCTGTTGGGGACATCCAGAGGAACATGTCAGGTTGGATATTAGGAAAAATGTCTTCTCAGAGTGGTGATTCACTGGCACAGGCTGACCAAGGAGATGGTGGAGTCACCGTCCCTGAAGGTGTTCAAGAACCATGGGAAGTGGTTAGTGGGCTTGGTGGGAATGGTTCGGGGTTGGATTGGATGATCTTAGAGGTCTTCTCCAAACTTCATGATTCTAGGAGGCTATGTCAAATGCAGACTAGGAAGCAGGGCTGCAGGGCACTGCCTTTGATGAAACCAGGGATCAGGGGACACAGGTGGTGGCACACACCTCCTCATATTTGCGGTCGGCCTCTTCCGCTATGTGCTTGGCCTCCTTCAGCTGCATTTCCTGGAGTTCCATTTTCTCCTCATCCTTCATGGCCCTGTTTTCAATGACCTTCATGCCTCTGAGGAAAGTCAGAACAAGTAGGTTAGGAAGAATTTATTCATGGAGAGGGTGGCCAAGGATTGGGCTGCCCAGGGAGGTTGGTGGAGTCCCCATCCCTGGAAGTGTTTAAGAGATGTGAGGACTTGGCACTGAGGGATATGGATTAACGACGGATCTCAGTAGGTTGGGTTGGTGATTGGGCTAGATGATCCTGAAGATCTTTTCCAGACCACACGATTCTGTGATTCTATGAGGTTATGGCTGTAGGTGGAGGTGGTACCTGCATCTCCTTCCTGCCCGCTGTACTCTGATGTGTCCATCCTCACGCTCCAGAGACACAGTGCATTGCCAAGGAACACAGGCACCCTGTGCAGTAGGGTCACATCAGCAGTACCCTGGGGATGCACAGCTGAACCAGCAGAGATGCCCCATGGCAATCCAGGAGATGTGCCTCTCAGCCAGGCAGGTCAAAGTGATCTTTGCCAGTGGAGGCAAACGGCCAGCTGCAAATTGTTCATTGCCACCTACCCAGAAGGCATTGACATGTCTGCCCTCACTTGCATGGCTCCTGCACAGGAAATGTGTGTGCTGAAAGCAGGTACTTCACCAGAGGGTGAGCAATGCCCCGTGTGTGTTCTGCAGCCCTCTTCAGGATGCTACTGCTTCATTCCCAGGGGCCAACCTCAGCTCCTGGGCTACTGCTCAATCCTCAGAATCACAGAATCACAGAATGGCCAGGGTTGGAAGGGACCCTAAGGATCATGAATCTCCAACCCCCCTGCCAAATGCAGGGCCACCAACCTTCCCATGGGGCACAAAACCAGTTCTGAGAGAACCCTCTGGCTCCAGGCACAGCTTAATAATTTGTACAGGCATCAGATCAAATTGTTAGGGATTTAATGTGTGCCCTGAACATTTCAAAGCGTGCCACAAATGCCTGTAGCAAAGGGAGCTGTGTTGTGCTCCCTCCCTACAGAAAAAACAATGCAAACTCCCATGGGGTCAACTCAAGGGCTCCCCAAGCCCTGCTGCAAAGCCAAGGGATTGTCTGCTATCATGGACAACCCAAAGCTAACCCCTGTTGTCCGCCACTCCCCCCCCACCCAGTCACACCTCTCGCTCTCATCTGCCGCCTTCTCAGCCTCTTCCAGCTTCTGCAGGGCGGTGGCCAGGCGCTCCTGGGCCCGGTCCAGCTCCTCCTCCACCAGCTGGATGCGGCGGTTCAGAGAAGCCACCTCAGCCTCAGCCTGTGGAGCAGAAACCTCTTGGTCACCACATGGCACACAGACATGTATGTAGCACTGTCAGGAGTTATTTTAGCTGGGACACCCCTTTGCACTCTGCACCAATCACTTCTGACCCACTCTGACACTTTGCAGCCCCATCACTCTCCGCAATTACATGGTGTTCCTCCATCCCTAACATTGTGCTTGATGCCAGCTGCTCCTTAACATGTGTGCACTGTGCCCAAACCCAATTCTCGCACCCCCTGCCCAGGAGACAGAAGAAATGCTCTCAATGGGTACTCAGGGCTGTGCCTTCCCCAGGCCAGCATTGGGGTTTTGCAGAGCAGTGAGTAAAGGAGGAGGAATGCCTTGAGCTGATCCGCTCCCGAAAAGGATACGGGAGCCACTTGTCGATTTCCTGTTTACGGAGGCAGTGTAGCAAACCGGCCCCATAGAGCCGAGCCCCCTCTTGGGGTCACGCGGAGTCCCCCCGCACTGCACAGCCGACTCACACAGCCCGGCCGCGGGGCGATGAAGCGAGCTGCCCTCGGACCAATGGCGCCCGGCCAACCTCGCACCGCAGGGGCCGGAGGGAGCGGGGCCCCCCGCGTTCCCATGCTCCCCTTGCGCCGACGGGGCGGGCAGCCAGAGCCGGCCGGGAGCGGTGGCTCTGGCCCCCCGCCAGCCCCCGGTCGCCTGGCCCCGTTCTCTTTCCATTCTCTAAAGCTTCCCTGCTCCATCACAGCTGGGAAACGCTGCCTCAGCAGCTCCCGACCCCGCGGTGGGGACAAAAAACCCAAAACTCAAAGGGATGGGCTGCGGTGGGAGCGCCCTGCTTCATCGCCGGTACGTGGGGCAGAACGAGCGGGGATGCCCGAAACAGAGGTCCCGGTCATATGTTCAGCCTCACCTCGGCGTGAGCTTTTTCCCAGGGAATGACCCCCGAAGTGGGTCAGCGCTGCCCGAATGGGCGCTCGGGAACATGAGCTGCTGAGAGGGGAACCCGATCTGCGGCTGCAGGAAAGGGCCGCTTCCTCTGCCCGCGACAACGGCGCGGGTACCGCACCCAGCTCTGCCGGCCCCGATAGCGGGTGGATGCGGGAGCCGGGGGAGGGCAGCGGAAAAAGAGACAAAAAACCTCCCCACAACAACAGCACGAAGCCAAACCGGGAACGACCCGCAGCCTGTAAAAGCCACAGAGCGGAAACATTGGCCTGTGCCAGCGCGTAAGGATGGTTTATCCCTACGACGGGGTGCAGAGGGCTCTGCGGCCGCTCCCGAACCAGGCAGCAGCCGCTCGGGCGTGGGGAGCTGGGCCGCGATGTGGGGCCGTTCCCGAGCTGAGCAACCCCGCGAGGCCCCGGCAGCGGGGAGCTGCCCGCAGCCCCCGCCCCGCACCGGCACCCGCGGGGGGCTCACCAACGCCCACCGGGACGCGCGGCCCAGCAGCTCGCCCGTGCCCCTCGCTCCCCGGTGCGCGGCCCCGAGGGGCGGCGCCGCCCAGTCTAGGGGTCGCGAGGTGCCCCCAGGAGCCTTACCCGCTCCCGGGCCTGCCGCTCGGCATCGGCCTCCCGCTGCAGGTGCTCGGCGCGTTCCTCCGCCTCGTCGGCCACCTGCTGCAGGCTCTGGATCTTCTTCTTGACGGCGTCGATGGAGCTGATGCCGGCCATGGCCGTGCGGCCGGCGGGGAGCGCAGCGAGGCCGCTCCGCTGAGCCCTTTGTGGGATCCGCCTGGCTCGGGCAGGAAGCGCTCAGGCGGCGGCCGCTCCCGCCCTGCCTCCATCCCTTCCTGCTCCTCCTCCTCCTCCTCCTCCTGCCGCACACCGACCCGCTCCCGCTGCGCTCCCTGCGCTGAGCGCGTGTCGCCCCCGATAAGGCGCATGGCTGCGCCATGGAGGGCACACTGTGCCCCCCCGCATTAGGGACGCAGCTCCCCCAAAGCAGGGCACAGAGTGCATGCCCCAGCCGAGCCTCCGCAGGCAGAGGGGTGCTTGTTTTCCTGGGAGGAAAAGGGGCAGCAGAGGCTGTGAGCCCCTCTGCGTAGAGTGTATCCAGGGGTGCTCCCCAGAATCTCCACACATCTGCTACAGTGACGGGAGGCACGGACTTTTGTCCCACAGGTGAAGCAATGAGAGGGATGGGGATGCTCTTGGGCATCCCCTGGGTACAGTCCTTGGCCACACAAAGGCCCCCAGGGCTGATGCTCCAGGGTACAGGCATATCCAGCTCTGCACCCCAGCCACAGCACATGCTTGGGTCCGTCAGAAGGGCAAGGTGTGGTGGCATTCAGTCCTCCATCAAGGAGCTCTGTGAGCTGCCGGGCAGCCCCAGCCACACTTTATGCCTGCTTCCAGGGATGCCATTTCCCAGGATCTGGGGCTTCCCTGGAGAGGCAGCATCTGGCCATGCCCCCGCAGCACCGAGTCCCAAGCCAGATGGCAGCAGTGTGGCAGCACATGGCTTTGGGCTTGGCCCTAGTCCCAGCCTCATGCTTGGGCACAGATCAGGGCATGGGGTGCAGGGCAGAAGGGGAGTCTCAAGAGTAAAGGGAGCAGGCTGGGGGCAGGCACCCTGGTCCCATATCGGCCAGAGCAGGGTGCCTCCTGCTCTGGCCCCACCCAGGGATGCAGTCACTTCCCAGCAGCGCCCGTTCCCTCCCACCGGCTCAGGGAATCACCAAATAAGAGCAAAGTCTCAGCTTGGGAGAGTGCTGGGGCGGGAACTTGGGTGAAGCCTTGTGGGACCGTGGCCTGTGATCGTGGCCTGGGAACAGCAGAATGTGCGTGTCCCTGTGCTCGCAGTTCGCTGGGACAGGCCGGTGGCCAGAGACAACACAGGGCTGGAGGGGGACGTACCCTGCTCCAACCACCACGCTGTCCTCACGGGATGTCTCTTTGGGAGACAAGGAGGGAATGGGGCTGCAGTGGCCTTGCTCCGCACTGCCAGCACTCTGATAATCAGTGGCTACGAGAGCAGCCTGTCCCCAAGCCCTGTGTCTGGGGCATCCTGCACCCAGCTCACCCCCATCCTGCATGAACCTGCTCAGAGCAGCACAGAACCACACACAGCACAGTTGCCCTCTGGACAAGATAAACAAACTCTTCCAGGGAATTCCCACTGCTTTGACAACTTGGTCAGCCTTAAGGCAGCCTGACTTTGGGCAGCCTTAAGGGTTGGGAATCGATGACAGAACCTTTCTCAGGACAAACTTGTAAAACCTCCCTACAAACGCAGCCTGGCACTGGGGCCACTGGCATCCAATGAGGCTCACTGCCTGCTCTGCCCACATCCCTGACCCGGCAACCCCTGTTCCCCTGTAGGCTGGGGTCCCAGTAGGGGACATGGGCACCTCCAAGGACTTTGCTGTCGTTGTCTGTCCTCATCTGCTCTCCCTTGTCCTTGGCGGCCACCTTGGACTTTTGACGCATCTCCCCCATTTAGCTCCATAAACCCGCCAGGATTGAATTTTTGTTCTCAATCCTAAAAAGCCTGGCCATGCCCCTGCTGGCCATGCTCCAGACAGTTCCCCTTTAGCTTCTCCTCCAGTTTCCAGGGTTGGTTTTCATCAGAGAAGGACTGGCTATCAAAAGGAGCATTTATTTATAGGGTGCCAAATACCCCGTGTGGCACTGCGGGTTGTTATACCCAGTTCCTAAACAGGCTCAAGACACGCACAGCTGTTCCACCCTTCATCTCAGCCAGGCGCAAGCCAATTTCAACACCTTCCTAACATCTCCCCACTGGGATCCATTTCCCAGGAGTAGCATCAGTCATGGCCCTAAATAAAACTCTTCCCAGCCTTTCCCTTCTCAGGGTACAGGGTGGCACGTTGAACCCCTAAAGGGCTGTCCCCATGCTCCCTGAGCATCCTTCCCAACCAGCGCTCAGTGCGGGCAAGAGTTTTCCTATTTCTCAGTTTCTTTTCCCATTTTTTTCTAACACGTTTTAGCAACTATTTCCAAGTTTTCCCTACATGTGCATGTCGGCGCAGTGGGGATGCTCATCCCTATGAGCTCTAGGGCACTGGGCCAAGTGATGCCCCAGTACCCTGGCACCTATATGGCATCCACAGCCAGAACGGGTCCGACACCCTTCCCACCAAGGCTGACCATATAAGGTTCCCCTCTTCCTTCACCCCCCCGGGGTCCAGTGCCTGCTTAGGGGAGGGGTTGCCTACGTACGTCCGTGGCTTTCTTCTCCGCCTGCTCCAGCTTCTCCTGGGCCTCCTTGACAGATTCAGAGTATTTCTCCACCTCATCTTCTGTGCCCTTCAGCTTCTTCTGCAGGCCCTGCTGTTCCTCCTCCAGCTGGGGAAGGGATAGAGCACGGGTGTCATGGGTGGTCACCCTGGAACACCCACCCAGCAAGAGGCAGCCATCCTCACCTTGCAGTGACCGAAGTCCATTTGGGGGCCCCAGGACTTCAGGGCTGGGGACAGGAGAAGTCCTGACATGAAGACACAGCTTTAGGGCACTGGGAAGGTCCCTGTCCATATGGCTGTGGTGGGAGTGCGTTGTCCCCCAGGACCCCGTGCAGAGGGGTAGGGAAGTGGCAATAGGGGGTCCCAGCAAGACATAGTGAGTTTGGGGATACTGAGGTCAGAAACAACAGGCATTGGTCCCCATGGTTGGACAGTCCCAGATTGGAGATCCCTAAGGTTGGACACCCAGCAGGACTACTTCCCTAAGACTGGCTATCTCCAAACTGGGGATCCCAGAGGTTAGAAACCCCTGAATGGTGGATCCTCAAGATTGGACACCCAGCAGGACAAGGTCCCAAAGGTTGGACAACCCTGGGATGGGGGGGTTCCCACGTTGGACACCCATTAGGACAAGGACTCCGGGGCCAGACATCCCTAGACTGCGGGTCCTCAAGGGTTGTACACCCCTATAATGGGGGTGGCCAAGATCGAACACCCAGAGAAGCGGGATCCTCAGGGCCAGATCCCTTTAGGGCCGGGATTCCCAGCGCTTTTTTGGGGAAGGCTATGGGACACTCACCTGCTTGCAGCGATCCTCTGCCTGCTTCTTGTCAGCCTCTGCCTGCTCGGCACGGTCGATGGCATTCTCCTTGTCCAGTTTGAGCATCTGCATCTTCTTCTTGATGGCCTCCATGGTGGCGGTGGGGCGGCGGCAGCGGTGGGGCGCGAGGCGGCGGCGGTGGGGATCGGAGCACCGGGGGCAGCGGCAGCACCGGCACTGCGCCCACCGCCTCGCCGCGCCGCCTAAGAGCCGGGGAGGGGCCGCGCCGGGAGGGAGGGGGCCGCCCCGGGACCTCCCCCGCCGCCCGCCAGCACCTTTTAGGGACAGACTTCGCCGCAGTCCGCGGCACCGAGGGAGACGGGGGGGTCGGCACCCGGCGGGCAGCCCCGGCACCTGGCACCGAAGGGGCACCGGGAGAGGGGCGTAGCGGTGGCTCTGCGCTGGGGACACCGGGGTCTCTGCGGTGGGGGTGCCGTGGTGGCACGGTGCTGGGGACATCGGTGACAGCACGCTGGGGACGCCGCGAGGGGTCCGATTGAGGGGACACACTGCTGAGGGCACTCCTGGTGGCACTTCCGCGGGAACACTGGCAGCGCTGGGCTTGAGGACACCCCGCTTTTGCCCCTGTGCTGTTATTGTCACCTGGGGACACTGCTTGGTGACTCGCCGATGTCAGTGACCCACCTCTGTCCGCAAAGCTGTCCCTGAACGAGGGGACACCCTGCACTTTGTCACTGTGCCCTGGGGAAGGGGGACCCTGAGGGCTGGCGCTGCTCTTGGGGACACCCACGGCAGTCCTGGGGGTCCTGGGGTGCTGCAATGGCACTCGGACTCCTACAGGCTGTGACCACCTGGGGACACCCCATAGGCCAGCTTTGCTCCCTGGGGCAGAGGGACACTCCATCAGCTCCAAAAGGAGCAGGGGATGCCCAGAACCATCATGATACTGCTGTGCCCCAGGGTCCCCTGTGTTGTTTGTGTCTCTGTGCCTACAGCAGGACACTGTTCTTCTGGCACTGCAGCCCCCCATATAGCCCCATAGCAAGGGTGCCCCACCAGCCTGGCACAGCTGGAGACTGGGGTCATGGCCCTAAGCCAAACTTAGCACCCCACTCCCAGAGCCAGCAGTGGGCACAGGGATGCTCTGTGGAGGTGGCCACAGTGAGATCCCCCTGTGCCACGCAGGCTCCTCCTAGCACAGCCACCCCAGGACCCTCCTCTGCACCGCCCCAGTGTCCTCTGTGAAAGGCCTGGCAGCAAAACACAACGGAAAAATCCTCTGGGACTGGAGAGAGCCAAGCACTGACCCCCCCTTCCCATCCCACTGCTGCGTCACAGCACCAGCACCAGCACTGCCCCACGTTACCACCACTCCAGTGCCATCATCCCCAGCAGGAGGGCACCTCCAATGGGACAGTGTACCAGGGTGACTTGGGGCATGCAGGCTGCCTTGCTCCTTCTTTCTTCTCACAATAAACCTTATTCTATGGGCCAAAAAAAAAAAAAAAAAAAAAGCAAACCCTTCTGATCCCAACTCCTCCAAAAATACCCCATGCTTGAATACCGCTCATAAATGCTTCTGGTGCATTCCCAGCTGCAGGGTGGGTTTGGAGCTGGGGGGGTCAGAGGGGATGGGGTGGGATGGGATGGACAAGGTGAGGGACTGTGTGAGCTCCAAGGCCATCCCTTTGCACCCACATCCAGCAATGGGGTGCACACTTGACTTTTTGGCACAGAGGCACGGTGAAAATGATTGGAGGTGAGAACTGGAGAAAATGGTTTTATAGGAGCAAGACAAGGATGGTTGGCTCTGGGGAAGATGCTTCAGCCCAGAGCAGCCCAGTGAACTCAGAGGTGATGAGTACAACGTGAGCAGCTGGGGGAGCTTCCTATGAGCCCCCCTAGGGATGCAGGTCCCTCTCACTGCACTCTCCATTTTCCGCGTGGCCACATCCTACAGGAACACCTGGTGCCATGCAGGTGCTCCTGTCCATGGCTTTGCCCTCAAAGCTGAACTGCAGGACAAGGGGTTCTGGGGTAGGCACCTTTCTCCAGTATGTTCCTAGGGAAGGGACTTCTTTGGTTGTCATCACTGCCCATTGTTCCCCAATGAGGCAGGCTGCAGGTCGTCTGCCCACCCCAAATTCAGGGCCATGGTGGGACTGCTGGCACCTTATGATTGGCATATCCCGAGCACCATTTGTGCCTGCTGGAACCTGCATGCAAAAATAGCCCCTCCAATCCCAGCTGAAAGATTTATGGGCTCAGGGCTCCAGCCATGCTAAATGCTGCCTTGTGTCCCTCCAACATGTATTTACAGCTGGCACCTGTGTCCCAACCTTTGCCTGAGAGATGTGGCTGAGGGTCCCCACTGCTGCAGCCCACTGCCCCGGGTGGTGGAGCTGGGCTGTGCTTGTGTCTGGTACCTGGTGCTGGGTCAGGCAGTGCAGATTGTCAGGGGACAGCTGGCAGGGCTGAGATTCCTGCGGGAGGCGCAAATCTGCCCTGGAGCTGGGCCATGGAACAGTGTCACGGGGGGCATAGTGGCCCCTCTGCACTTCGACACCCGAAGATGCTGCAGGACACCACAGTGCTGCAGGGAACGGAGACCCCCCCCCCCCCAACAGTCCCATGGCCAGCCCGATGGACACAGCTGAGAACTGCAGAGTTGTGACATGTCATGCAGTGCAGTTCAGCCTCCAGGCTGCTCACTGGTGCTGGCCCTGCAGCATGGGTACTTGGGGTGCAGGGACAGAGGTATCCCCACTGCATCCCACCATATCCCTCGTGTCCCCAAGCTCTGCTGAGTGACGGGACGGGGTGACAGCAGGTGGGGAAGGGGCCGTGCTGGGGCAGCCGGGGTGACTATTTCAGGGCCTGAGCTTAGCCCAGGCAGCCAGAGGGGCTCCAGCCGCATTCCCGGCTGCTGCCTCATTGGGGGGTCGATATATAGGGGGTGCCCCACCTGCACCCCCTCCTACCACTCTGCCTAGGGATATTTTCGGCTGCCTGCAGGAATGGGGCCAGGAGTGCAGAGCCTCAGGGGCAGGTGCTACACTGGAGCTCAGCCGGCCCCCAAATCCCCCTGCAACAAAATCCCCCCCCCTGCCCTGGGCAGCACCTGTGAGGCTGCCAATGGGGGTCTGGGTTGCCGGGTGCTGCTTTGGACATGCCTCAAATAGTTTCCATGCTGTATAAGCACTCGTGCTGCTTTCCCCCTGCAAGGAGGGCTGGCAGCCCCGTGCTGCCCACAGCGGGGTCTGCAGCACTCCTCCCTCCATAAAGCCCTGCTCCTTGGGGGCACCTAAAGTTGGAGGTCCCTGCACTCCCCCACAGACACGTGCTCCAAGCAAGCAGAAAAAACACTTTTATTGATGAAAGCATCTTTCCGAAGAGCCATCCGCATCCACCCACCCCGGAGCGTCGGGGGAGGTGGTTTCCTTCCATGTGTAATATGGGATGCTCAAAGTATCAAAATAGTGAGAAAAGCCTCAGCGAGTGCAAAGGGGAGGGAGGGAGGGAGGTCCCAGAGCCAGGAGGGGTGGGGAGCTGTGGACTCCCGGCCCCAGGGCAGGCACTGGGCTCTGGGGGTTAGTGGGGGCGATGTGAGCGAGGGGATAAATGAACTTGGAAAGCTGCAGGCTCAATACTACAGAAATTTAAAAGTTATAAAAAATACTGAAGATCTCAGAAAACAATGCAGGCACTTGGGAAGGAGAAGGAAGGCAGCGCTGGCTGGGAGGCAACAAGATGGGAACAGCAGCTCCTGGGGAAAAGCCATGGCACCGGCCCCCAAGCGGAGGCACTGAGGAGGTTGCACGGTGCCTCCTGGGAGACTGCTGCTGCGGAGTGTAGGGGCGTTCAGCCAGCAGTAAGGCATAGAGGTGAAGGGAGGCTCTGTGCGAGGCACAAGGGAAGGTGCAGAGATGATCCCCAAACAAGGGCAAGGCACAGGCCTCACCCGCTCCCACCTGGAGGAGGGAGAAGAAAGAAGCAAGAGAGAGGACAAGAAGGCACAAGGAAAGTCCTGAAAGGTGTGAAGGGCCAGGCCTCAGGCAGCAGGGAGCCTCGGGCCCCAGGGGCACCTTGAGCTGCCCCAGGACAGGCTCCCAGCCCGGTGTGCTGCGTGGAGAGGCGGGCTGGGTGGCGAAGCAGCAGCGCAGGTGCTGCACGGTGTCTGGGTTAGTCCTGGTGCACCGGTGCGGGCAGGGCACTGGTCTCCCCGAGGCAGCCCAGTGTTGTTGGAGGTGGGGTGTCTTAAATAGGAGCCGGCGGCAGCAGTCTGTGCAGTGAGTGGCGGGAGGGCTCTGCCTGGGCGCAGCGCAGAGGCGCGGGGCTCAGTTCTGCTCCTCGTCCCGCAGCTCCGTGGGCAGGAACTTGTACTGCTGCTGCCGGATCATGGCCAGCTTCTTACGCGCCTCCTCCAGCTCCCGCTCCTTGCGCAGCATCTCCTCCTGGGCGGCGATGATCTGCAGAGAGCAATGAGATGCTTTGTCCACCTGTGGCAGGGATGGGAGCACATCTTGCTCTGCACCCTCCCATCGCAGCCACAATTACGGCTAAGCACCCTCTGTGGTCGCAATATGCACGGTGCTCACGAGATACAGCCCACAGTGTCCTGCAGACAGGTCCCACATCCAACACACGAAGCTGGGACTTGTGCCATGCCACATAGGGCTGTGCCTGTCCCTTGAACAGCGTTCTACCCTTCACGCACCCCGTGGCACTGGGATGGTGCAGATGTTACACCAAACACATTGGTACATATTTGCTGGCTGTGCCCACTGCTAAACAGAAGGAACAGTATCAAGCTCTGCTGTGTGGGACAGGAGCAACTTCCCAGCTTGCAGTGCTGTTCAGTGACCCATGTTGGCAGACGATAAATATGGCCTTGTAGGCAGCCAGAGCCACCCTGCCCTATGGAAGCAGCCCCACTCCTCACCTGTGCAATTCCTCCCACCATCTTCTCCTTCACCACCACTGTCTCATCATGGTCCTGGAAGGCGGCTGCCTTCTGTGCTGCCTTCACCAGATTGTCCGATGCTCTCTTCACAGCGTTGCCAGCAGCCTGGAGTTGGGGAAAAAAGGGGAGTATTACAGTCAGCCAAGGGTACAACTGCTGCCTTGGGGGGGAACCCCTGTGCCAGATGGGCTTGTGTGCAGAAGAGGCAGCTGGGAGAAGGCGACATGCCGGCAGAGCTTCCTGCTCATGGCTTGCTGCCACCACAACTGCTCATGACCATTTCAGGCACTGCTGCTCCTGACTGAGAGCCCATGGGCTCCCTTGCTCTGCTTCCACATGAGCAATGGGGCAGGGACTGTCCCATCCCAGCCTTTGGCCCCAGATGACACCTCCGAGGTCCCATTGGGATCGCTCCTGCAGCACGTGGACATTCACCTCTGCCCTGCAGCCACGGAGATGGCCACATCAAAGCATGTCCCCAGACTTTAATGCCAGGGATCTGGTGCATACATTTCAGGCATTCCCAAGCCAGGCCATCAGCCATGAATGTCCCCAAGCTCTGCGACCCTAGCCTGGTGGACAGGAGCCCAGGATTACACGTGCAAGCAACTGAAGTCCAAGCTATGTGGAGCCAGCATCCCACTGAACCACCAAGAGCAGTGCCACAGCCCCATCCCATGATCCTAGATGCCTCCCTGCTCCCATCCACCACTCAAGCACAGAGGTGAATCTTCAGGAACCTGAAGGAGGCAGCTGGGGCTCTAGGGACTCACCTGGAGCCTCTTCATAGCCTCTGAGTCATGATCAGCCTTCACCTTGCAGGCCACCAGTAGCTGTGCTGTGGAGGCAGCCACCTGCTTGGCTGACGAGATCAGTTTCTCCTCACTGGCATGGCCCTGCACTGCCGCATTGGCAGCTTCGCACAGGTTGTTGGTGGCAGCAGCCACCATGCGTGCCTGCAGTGAGAGAGGGTGTCAGAGAGGTGCAGGAGAGGGTCCCAAGGAGGACATGGCACATAGGATGGGGACAGTTGGCTTCCATGCCACACCCCAGATGGTGGGAGAGGGAGTAAGCAGTGGGGCTACTTCTTTTAGAGTGCAGAAGCACGAGGACAGAGAGCATCTTGCCCAACACGAGATGTCCCCTGCCCCTATGCGTCCTTGATACTCACAGCTGAAATGAGTCCTTGGGACCACTGTCCATCATCCACTGCATTGGCCGGGATGACTCCCACCTGTTAAGCACAGGAGGTGAGTGAGGCACAGGAGCTGTCGGCAGCCCTTGGAGAATAGGACCAACCATAGGCCCAGATCCACCCTTCTCCTGTGAAAGCTCTGCATCTTGATGACTTCAACTCTCTTCCCTCTTACCTTTCCTTGGGCCACCAATTCTCGCTGGGCTGCTGAGGCCGCTTTCACCAAGGCACTTGTGGCTGCAGCGATTGATTTGGCAGCCTCCAGGATCTGCTCCTCAAAGTCCAGGCTCTCATCCGCTTGCTGTAGGCAAAAAATGGGCACATTAATCCTATACAGGAGGGCAGGGGAGGTGGCAGGGAGCTGGGGAGGTGAGGTGGGGCTCAGCACTCCACGCTACCTTGGGCTTGGCCCTTGGTTTCAGCTGCTCCAGCTTCTTGGCTGCAGCCTCGATGGCAGCTGCTGCACCCAGCAATTCATTCTCAGCAATGACTGTGGGATCTTCAGGGTCAACCCACTCTGTCCCTGCAGAGATAGGAACCAAGAGAAGTTAAACCCATGCACAGCTTTATTTCCCGCTGACTCTACCTCCTCCCATCAGCTGCTGAACCCCAGGTGCCAGCCCAGGGGTGGATGTGGCCGTGGCACTCACCCTTCATGGCCTCGGCTGCCTGGATGAGCTCGGTGACAGAACTGGCCACCCGCTTGGAGTACCCAGCCAGCTGCTGCTTCAGCTCGTGGGTTGGCTTCTGCAGAATCTGCAAGAGCAGGAGTGAGCACGTTAGGGAAACGGAAGCAGGAAATGGTCCCTACATGGCAGTTCCCTGCCCCAGAATTTGCCTGCTTGGAAAAATGTGCTTTTTGGGGATCAGACACCCTCATTTCAGGCTACGGCGAGTGCTATCATCAGGGTCCCACGGGTCCATTTGAGATGTTTCCCCAGAGAAGGAGGGGGGAGCCCCCACCCTGCATGTGCGTATCAGTCATTGTTTGCCATCCTGTCTGCAGCAACGCTGGTAGGTCTCCTCCTGCACAGGGACAGGATGCTCTTCTAGGACATGGCACAACACTGAGGTTCTCGTCTTGACCCCTTCCACCACTCAGAGGCTGTCCCCTTGGATCTCCTCCCCACCCCAAAGTACTCCAAGCTCCAGAACCCTTCCCTCCCTTGCTGTCCCCCCCTTGGAAACTCATCTGCAAACACAACCTGGGCAGGGGAGGACATGGAGCAAGGTCCCAGCCCCTGCAGGACACACATC
Organism: Lagopus leucura; assembly: GCF_019238085.1. Classification (NCBI taxonomy): domain Eukaryota; kingdom Metazoa; phylum Chordata; class Aves; order Galliformes; family Phasianidae; genus Lagopus; species Lagopus leucura. The sequence continues at coordinate 17,872,013 of NW_024962268.1, forward strand.
CCCCTTCTAGGAGCCACCCTGAAGAGGGTGCTCTGGGGGACAGGCATGCACACACCACGGCACACCCGAGGCCACACGTCAGCTCGAGCAGGAGTGAGTGCAGGCACGGACCGCGGGGTCCTGCTCCAAACCACGCAGACGCAGCTTCACCCCAGCGCTGGGCTGGGCAGGCAGACGCGCCGCCAGCAAGGCTCATGCGGAGGTTAGACACTGGCAAGCACACCAAGTGTCGCCTTACTCACCGGCTGCACGGGAGGACGGAGAGGAGAGAGAAGGCAGTGAATGCCCCGCAGAGACACACGGGCAATGGGATACGCGCAGGAAAGGGTGAAGAAGGTGAGACAGAGAAGTGGGAAGCAAGGTTCAGAGGCTTCCTGGAAGCTGCCATCACCACTTCGTATTTCAGCCCCAGCACATTTTCTGCTGACCGGACCCAAAGGCTGCAGGGCTGGAGGGACCACCCATGCCCAGAGCAGCACCTTACTTCTCCCTGCTCCTAACTGCCTGACTGCAGTTCTCAGCCTGAATTTCTCTGCTTTTGGTGGCAGAGACCTATTGTTACAAAACACCACATCCCTGAGGAGGTTCAAATTCCTTCCCCTCCCTGGTGAAATATGCTGCTTGCTTACTCCTCTGCTGGGAGCCACGTTTTCTATCCCAAGCTAAATAACTCTCTTTCTTGAACTACAACCACTCCTGTTCACACTCTGTGAGGCGTTGGCTCCCAAAGGGACCAACCCAGCATACACACAGCAAGTCTTGCTGTACCCTGTTGGTATCAGGCAGTATCCCATCCATAACCTCCCCTTCCACACCCTTCTGTACGGGAAGGGACCAGCACTGCACTCTGCCCCATCAGCACCTCTGCATGCCTTCTGCTCACTGCTTTCCAGGAACCTGCTGCCCTCCCACCAACATGACCCAGCACACAGAGATTGGCACGCTGCTGAGGCTGGGAGTGCTTTTGACTTTATTCTGGACTTGCGTGGGGCAATCTCAGGAAAGTCACAGGAGCTCCTGAGCTGACAGCATACAGCAATGCCCGGTTTGCCCTCACGAGCACGTCTGGACAAAATGCCATACTGTTAAGTCTGTTGTCTGCTCTTCTGACATGTTTAAAATTGGTCTCTTTCTAGAGGACATAGCCTTCCCAAGATGTACCTCTGGTAAGTATTTCACTGAATGTACTGCATGTGTGATATTCAGGAGACGTCAGAAGGCAGCTGGAAGGTTACACCCAAAATGCAGTGGAATAGCATGCTTCTGCGAGTAGACTGACCTTGGGCACTGCCACAGTATGTCAATGCCCAATCATCTGTGAACAACAGGTCAGCCAGAGAATTTCATCTAGCACGTCAGTCTTGGCTGTGATGTCTTATGTGTGGCCACAGCATCTTCCAGAAAGACATTTGATCTAGAGCATGCAAAACTCACTGCTCCTCTTGGAACTGTATCCTGGTGGTTTCCTCCTTCAAGCATAATCAACCATCCCTTGATTTCCCCTGCCTCTCTTCAATTTCTAGTCCTTGGCTCCTGCCTGCCTCCTTTTTGTTCTGCCAGTGCTGGCAATTCTCTTCCCCAGGGAGCTTGACTTTCCCTGAGCTCCACCACTTCACATCTGGTGAATTTGGACAACGTGATTTATCAGTCCATTTTAACTAACCCAGTGAAACCATGCTGTGTAACTAACCCACGCTTGCTCTTTTTCCCTGCTCCTGGTCCAGGGCTATCAGCAGCTCCAAAGGCACGCGCCCTGCACATCCCTGCAGCAGGGTCAAGTCTGTCACTATGTAATCTTGCCAAGAATGCAAGCCACTGGAAGCACTTCGCTGAATCCTTGCTTTCCATCTCCTGGTTAACACAGATTTCATTTGTTTCAAGCAAGCCACGTTGATTTTGTAAGACAGCTAATTAAAGCAGCCAACTGAGAGGACTGTAGCAGCAGCAGTACCTGAAGTATTGTAAGTACTGTACTATTCAGCAGTAAGCTGAATAGGGTGCAGCTGGCCTTTGCAGCCAAGACCTCTGCCACCACAGGCATTGTCTGTCTCACACTCCTCTGTGAGCTTAACAAGTTCTGTTTGCACCCTGACTGAAGCTTCTCCCTCCCACCACTTTTAATGGAAGCTGCTCTAGGATTCTGTTCCTGTGTTGTTGAATTTCCAGCCTCCATCTGTTTATGGCCAGTTAATCTCCATCTGTTGTTAGCCAAATACTTTTCTTGAAAGACTGTTTATGGCTCTGATATCTGCTTCTGTAAGTAACTACAGGCAGCACTCCTACCCCTCCTCACCTTTTATTTGCCTGTCTAACCTAGGCACAGGGACAAGGAATAAGACAGGAATCCAGCACCAGCTCCTCAAGGATCATTTTGACACTGACTGTCCAGCTCAGGTCAAAGCAATTATAGCAGCACTACCTGAGAGCACTGCTGCAACAAATAGCTGCAGTCTTAAGGCAGGGATAGGTCTCTCTTTTATGCAGGACCTGAAAAACAGGCATTGCTACCTGTTGCGCCACTGGCCACTGCACACCATCTTTTGCCCTGCACTCACCTTGCGCACTTTGAGTACAGGCAGTAAGGGTAAACTTGCTAAAATACCTCAGTGAGGGTAATTGCGGGGCTCAGGGGTAACTGGGGATCTGGGGAACACTTGGTGACCACGGGCAGCCTCAGCAAACCATGGGGCTGGGGACACTCACCACCAGCACGTGCTCCAGCAGCTCCAGGTAGCCGTCAGCGCATTCCTTGCCGAAGCGCAGTGCCCGCTGCCGCACATCCGCGCTCACCTCCGGGTGGTAGGCAGCCTCCTGCAACCCAGAGACAGCATTTTCATCCAGACATGACACTGGGGCTCGTGCCAGCGTCCCCCCAGCCCTGTGCCAGCCCCACGTCTGCCGCCCACCCATGCAGCACCTTGCAGGCGCGCAGCATGTCGGCAATGGCACGGCGGCTCAGGTTGGCGGTAGCGATGACATCCTCCTGCCGACACGAGTTACCAGCGGCCACAGCTTTGGCTGTGGCCATCGTGATGCCTTTTGTCATTCGGATGAAGTCCTCTGGGGTCGAGACCTGGGCAGGAGGCACTGGGGAGGAGAAGACCTGCGAGGAGAAAGGCAGGAGTGAGGCATGGGGCAGCGGGTGGGCAGGGCGTCAGCTGTGACACCGCAGCGGTGCTCACCGCCAGTTCTTGGCGGATATGCTCTATCGTGGCCTCCAGTGCTCGTGTCCCCTTTGTGGCCTCATCCTCAACAGCCTTCACTGTCTTCAGCAAGGAAGTGACATTGGTGACCATCACCTGTGGAAGGGAGAACAGAGCCAGGTAAAGCCCTGCAAAACCTCTAGGATGCTGCCAGCACCATCTCTCCCTCTGGTTTGGTGCAAAACTGTCCCTTCCCCAAACTCCACTCACACCACTTCATTTTGATCTCTCACCAATTCATGTGTGCTGTGCCCCACCCTTCACATGCCTCTCTGCTCCATTCTCCCAGTTGTCTCACAATTCTCCCTGTGCCCCTAGACATGCACAGAAGTCCCCCAGCTCTTTCTCCAGCCCTCCTGCCCCAACTTTTCTTCTCCATTGCAGACCTTGGCAGAGTTCTTCAGCTGATAGACAGCAGGATCATCCCCAGCTTTGCCAGCAGCTGCTTTGGTGGAACCGATCAGGTCCCCAAGTGCTTTGGCCACATCCTTCACAGCATTGATCAGAACCACCTGGGGAAAGCAAGGCCAGGGTCAGGAGTGTGATCTGTTCACACTCAAGCTGGGGTGGTGCATCCCAGTGATAAAAAACACGGGCGCTGCAGGATACACCATATACATGGAATTTAGCTCAGCTAGAGTGCCCGACTAGGGTCAAAGCCCAGTCAACCCTCTTCAGGGCACATGGAGTCCAGCCCAGACCATACACCCTCAGCTCCATTCCATTCCTGCAAGGCATGAGCACTCTCCATTCACTGCGGGTGCTCCATCCTACCTGAGTCTCTGGGTCTTCAGATCCCAGGCTGGCAGCACCCAGCTTCACCACCTCGGCCAGGCGGGTGATGGTGGACACAGAGGACTGGGCAGCCTGGGCTAACTTCTCCTGGCTGGCAGTGGCGTTCTGCACCAGCACCTTGGTGTCTTCTACCAATGCCTTGGCTGTCTTCAAAATGCCTTCCCTGGGGAGAAGAAGAATGTCAGAGAGAAGGCAGTGCCGCAGAGGTGTGCTTGCACAAGGTGCTAAAGAATGACATGCAGGTTTCTGTCCCTCTGCATGTGCACATGCTCTTTGCTTCCTGCTTTCTGTCTGTACACACTGGGTGTGAACACAGAGCCAGCATGAATTTGCAGATTTCTCTGGGGCTAGCCCACAGCTTACAAGGATGTGAGATGGTAGGATAGAGCCTGACCCTTCACCTCCAGCTGAGCAAAGTGTCCTATCCCCTGATACCTGTGGTCAGCAAAGGTTTCAGAGTTCTCCCGATTGAGAGTCCCTGCTGTGGCAAACATGATGGTGGTGTCGAGGTCAGCAATGATGCCAGAGACAGCACTGGCTGCAGTGATACAGGCTTGAGTCCCACGGTTCCCAGCCTGAAGGGCTGCCAGCACGTGGGAGACCTGTGGGGTACAAGTAGGTTGATTGGAGAGGCAGACACATGCAGCCCCCACCACACACCTCTTTAAATCAAGGAGGGGAATCAGGAATTATATCCCTTCTTAGCATTCAGTAATTTTTATCTCGTATCTCTCACTTTTAGGATTGCATGTACCATTGGACTGTGCTAATCTCCAAACAAGTGAGGCGTGCAGTTTATTACACGTTATAGCTCATTCCTTCTGTAAATCCAAATCCTTCACTCTGCCAAGCACTCTCAAGACAGAAGTTTTCCTGGTGGAAAGTAAGCTTGGAAAGGAAGAATCTGCAGGGGGCCCTGAGCATGCTGATATGTGCCAGACAGTACAAACCAGTGTTTGTTTTGCTTTTGTAATCTTGCTTCGGAGGACTGCAGCTCTACTTTTTCTAACCCATGTTTGCATCTGTTATTAACCAATGTGCTTTTAAATGGACAAGGTTTTCCACCATGCCAGTAGAAGGTGCAGAAGAGATCAATCACCCAAAGTGAGTTGCAAGCTCGTTAGAAATGCAGCAAATGCTACACACATCTCAATAAGGGCAGGTTTACAGAGCCCTGAGCTGCCATGAGAGTGTGATCAATACTCCTTGGTAGCTCAGCATTTCAGCAGTGAGCACCCAGCTGTTGCACTGCTCCAATCACAGCACAAGTTGGTACAGTGTCAGGAGGGAGCTGGGGTGGCTCCTCCACTCCAGTTGTGCCAGGGCAAGCATTGGCCAAGAGCAGACAGAGTCCAGGATGACCACCGGAGAAACCAGATTGGTGGCATAGGACATGGGGTTCAACCCAGCACTCCTCCCACCATCTGAATCGCCCCCTCCTATTACATGCTCTGAGACCCTCAGGGCTGCTCACCTTCTCGGAGACCTTGCGTGCACTCTCTATCAGCTCCTTCTTGGTGTAGGCATCGCTGGGGCTACATTGCAGGGCTCCAGCCTTGGTCACCAGGGCAGCACAGCCATGGCCAAGCTCCTGTACCCGGCGCTTAATGTGGGAGCCAATCTGCAGGCAAACACGTGCATGAGAGAGCCTGAAGGGCATTAGCCTTACACCCAATACACCCAAAGGGAAATGCCAGTCATCCAATGCAGCTCCTCCAGGCCCAACATCTTACCTCCTCATTTTCAGCAGTGAGTGCAGCTGGCTTGGCCTGTTGTGCCAGCTGCCCATAGTCATTAGTAAGCTGGTTGGCCAGTATGCCCAACTCATCTGGGTTAGTGGTGGATTTGGTGACCTGCCAATGAAAGAAGGGCAGAACTCAGATGGGCCCTGTAGTAGGACAGGCAAGCAGCAGTGGCAGTTGCCTTGCCTGGGTGAGACCACAGCACACTGTCTGCTTTCTGCCTCAAGCAAGAGGGCATAGGAGAGCAGAGACTGGGCCCTGTACGCACCATCTCCTGCACAGTCACTGCAATAGCCTTGGCCGTCTTCACCATTGTGGTCTGGTAGTCCACAAATGTCCCCTCTGGCTCACCCATTGGTCCCTCATCCAGCTGCAAGAAAATATATCAGGAGAGTTTGGCTCCAGCCCCACCCCAGAGGCCCTCCTTGACTACAGCAGGGCAGGAGATTTGTGCTTCCCACAAGGGCTCCAAATGCTCCTCCCTTAGACCATCCCCCAGAGCTCCCTCAGGGGAAGATCTGAACAACTTCCAGCATCTCTCCCTTCCTCCTTGGCTGCCTAAGCGCAGTACCCTGTTTACCACTCCTCAAGCAAGACTCAGTGGCAGCACCCCAAAGTAGACAAGAAATGACTAAGTGTCACACACAGAGTTTGACTCTGACTCCTCCTCTCCCACAGCCCTCTCTGTGTTCCCTTCACCTGGTTGATGGCTTGGGTGATGGAGTCCACCATGCCCCCAACAACGCCTGCAGCGCTGGCTGCCTCGTTGAGCGTGGTGGTCAGGTCCTCCACTGCCTCCTTCATCATCTGCACGGCTTCCTCCAAAGCCTCCTGTGTGTGGGCAGCTTGCTGCAAGGACATGACAGAGTGAGAGAATGAAGTTACTCCACTCCAATGCAGACACCACATGCTTGTCCTGAGTTTTGGTGTCAGGCGTGCACATATGACACACGACACACATCCAAAGCTCATGGTGTCAACATGTCCACCTCCTGCTCACCTTGGGGTTCCCACCAGCCTCCTTGGCTGTATACAGCATCTGCAGGGCAGACTCAGCCAGAGTTTTGGTCTGGTCCAGGAGGTTCATCTGCTGCTGGTGATTGGGTGTTTTGGAGGCAGCACCGATAGCTGCCAAAATGAGGGGCTCGAAGTACTGAGCCATCTGGGACACCTAGGGAAAAGCAGAGTCAGTGCTGGCAGGTCCTAGTACCCGCTAGCCTGAGCCTCTCCTCATGGTGCAAACTACTTGACACACATTTGGTGGCTGATCACCAGCTCCCCATCCCTGCCCTTCAGTTACCTTATGTCCCAGCTGTGAGGCTTCAGCCCGTGCTGCACTGGCCACAGGCTCTATCAGGTTGTTGATCTCCTGAACAGCCGTGATCATCTGGTTATGCAAAGCCTGTTGTAAAGAGAGTATCTTGCATGAAGCTACAGCAGAGCTGGTCTCACCAAGCTCTGGTGAGAAGGAGTTAACCTGCTGAGGTAAGCAGGACACCAAGGTGCTGGCTGCACTGCTAATCAGATCTGGGTGCAGTGGTGGCCTGAGCAGACCCACTCCTCCGTCCCACTGAACCAGACAGGCAGCAGGGACACACAGCTTTAAGCTAGGCTGTTCTGACAAGCACTTGGCTAGGTGGATTTAAGACTCCTGCTAAAGACACAAGAAGGGCTGCAGAAGCCCTATGTGAAGGCAGAGGGATTCCAGATAAGATCCTGGCCCCGGGAGCATGTTCCCACTTACCTCCTGGGAGATACCTTCTCGGGGGGCCAGCTGCTGGCTGATGGCTGCAAGGGAGGCCTGGTCCACCTCCCGCATGCATCTGTTCAGGACCTCAATGGCCTCGTCGCACTCCCGCTGTCCAGGAGCTTTGTCCCTGTATGACAACCATATCAGCACTGTGCAGGGCTTACCATCGCTTTACCACAAACTTCCCCTGGTGCTGGAGAGGGGCAGGACCCCTTTCACCAAGCAACTTGGTGTTGGAGCCAAGCACTGCAGCTGCACCACATGCCCCTCAACACTTATTAGTGCCGCAACAGGGGCAAGAGGAACAACACCTTCCTTGCTTCCCCATGGCAACAACCAACTAGAACAAAAGCAAGATGTGCCAAAATATTCCCAGCATGCTCGGAAGTGCACTCAATACTGGTCAGTGCAAAGGGGCCCTGGCCACACACACAAGATTGGCTGAGATGTTCCAGTCCACTCTCACCTCATGTTGGTGATCAGCTTCTTGATGGAGTCTGAGACAGTCCGAGAGTGGCCGGCCAGCACTGACCACTGTGGCGGGTCCTTGGGGTTGACAGCCAGGGAGCGGGCAGTCTGAATGAGTCCAGCAGAGCTCTCCAGCATCGTCTTCGCAGATATGACAATAGGCTCCATGGCTCTGCGTCCCTGTGCGGGAAGGCAGTGGCCTTGTGAAACAGATGGACTGGTACATGTGGGCAGCAGCTCCCACCACAGCCAGGCCACCACCCCTCCCCGCCCCAATGACACCCCACCTCAGGGCTGATCTGGGCAGGAACGGTGGCAAACTCTGGGTTGGAGGCAAAGGCTGTCAAGTTGTCCACAGCCTCTATGAGAGGAGCTGTGGCTGCGCGGCACTGCTCCCGGTTCTCCTCATTGAAGGCACCATCCAGGGCCTGGTGTGCAGGAAAGAGCAAGCAGTTATCTAGCCCTGAGCATACCCTAAAACCCAAGTGCTCTCTTATCTACACCCTGCCCACACTGCCCCAACAGGAACCGCACCTTGATGGTCTTCACCAGGTTGGCTGTGCTGTTGGCCACCTCCTTAGCTGACTGGACGAACTGCCGCTTGGCGACAGGGTTGGCGGTGCGGGAGGAGGCCAGGCGGCAGGTGTTGCACAGGGCTGAGGTGTGCTTTGCCACAATGGTGGCTGCTGACAGCACCTGTAGAGAAGAGCAGAGTGAGGCAGGACCCACAGCATCTCCCCACTTCTCCAACACTCCCTTTTAGACAAGAAAATGCCCACCACAGCAGCCTACTTCATACTCACCTGAGACTGTGTGCAGGCAGGATCCACCAGGTTCTGGCAGGCCATCTGGATGGCCTGGTTAGCTCTGGCAAACTGAGTGGGGTCTACCAAGCCCTGCTGCCCAGCCTGGCTGTTGGGATCAGAAACTCCCACCAAGTAGGCAGCCTGTGAACATGAGAGATGCAATGAGGGACTGCATGGGGACAGAGGCAGGCGATAGCTCCCAGCCCCAGGAGTGATACTGAGGCTGGGAATGAGTGTATCTCACCTGGGCTGCTGCTTCCGTGAGCCCACAGAGAGCTTTGGAGGCTGCGCTGATGGACTCTCCAAACTCGGGCAGCTTGCTGTTCTTTGCATTCTGGGAGATGCCAGCCATGGACTCACCCAGCACCTGAAGGATACACAGCCACCAGCTAGAGACCACCTCCTGTTTGCACTGAGTGCTCCAGATTCAGAGATCACCAAGTTCCACCACATGAGAAGTGAGGGAGGAAGCCTCTTTCCCTTTGCCACATTTGCCCTCATATACTTTCCTAAACCTTCCCATCCTTCCCCAACCTCCATCCTTTGCTCTGCTCCTGTCTCACCTTGGAGTTCTCCATGACGCTGTCCAGGCAACTGAAGTAGGACATGTCATTGACAGTCTGGGTGGGGTTCTCCAACAGCTCCTTCACCGTCTATAAAGACAGAGATGCCACATAAAGGGAAGTGCATTCCCTGCATCCCACCCTGTACCTGTAGCTCTTCTCCCCCCGCTAGACATCTCAGCATCCAGCCAAGCCCAAATAGAGGAGGGCCTGGGTCACCAAGTTGCTGTTTCTCACCTCCAGCTCCCTCAGAGCATTGTCACACTCCTTTTGGCCTGGTGCCTGCTGGGTGCACATGGTGATCAGCTGGTTAATGCTGTCAGTCACAGCCCTGCCAGGACAGGGGAGAGGCACACATGGAGAGGATCAGCGTTAGCTTCATCATCCAGAACCATCACTACTGCGAACGCTTTAACTTGGTTTTGGGGCACATCTTGGTATAGGAAATTGACAGAGTCTTTGGTTATGAGACCCTCATTGCCCCCCAAGGTCTATCTCTTTTCATAGACTGCAACAGCATCCAGTTTAGGAGTACATTAGATAAATGGGCTTAGTGCAGCCCTGTAACAAGCTGAGTCTCATACAGACCGATACCTGGCCTAAACTGAGCTGTCTGCAGCCCAGCACAGCCCTTGGCATTTAACCACCTCTCCCCATGCACTGCAAGCAGTTCTTCCTACCGTGCTGCTGCTGCCAGTTGACTCTTAAGGTTGGGGGCTGTGGGGTCAGCAGAAAGCGCCTTCGCTGCCAGCAGCAGCTTGCTGGAGGACATGGAGATGCTCTTCAGGTTTGATACCACCTGCGCCTGATCTTCTTTGTTCTGCAAAGAACCAATAAGAGTCACCAACAGCATATTGCCAAGCTCTGTGCCCACCCTCAATTTCTTTGGTGCTTTCCAGACTGTGACAGACCCCTTTGCTTACTTTGTCTGCCAGCTGGCAGCAGCAAGGATCTGGTGAATTTGCTGAACCAACCTTAGCCTCTTCCTACCCCTCTACTGCCATTTTGCCCAGTCTTGGGCTCTCCAAACGGGTGTTTGCACTCACTGGAGAAAGGCTGGCCATCTCCACTCCCGCTTGCAGGAACTCATTGAAGTCCTGTCCAAATTTGCCAGAGGATTTGGCCAGGTCCTGGGGTGTGCCGCGTGATGCTTGCACCAGCTCGTTGGCAGACTGGTTGAGCCCTGCAGCCGCCCGGTTCAGCTGGCTCTGCGCCTCCTGGAAGGTCTTGTTGCTGGGAGGGAACTGGAGGCATAGAGGGTGTCAGGAGCTGCCGTGAGGTGGTGGCAGCTGGATGGGCATTCCACAGCCAACAGCAGGGAGAGCATCCAGCTGTGCCCACCTCAAAACTTTATGGTTCCCTTTAGCCCCAGGCTGAGCTCACCGAATCTGAGAGCAGCCTCTTGCTGGCCTCTCCCACCATGCGGATGGCAGCATCCACGTCCCGCTGCCCAGGCAGGCAGTTCACGCAGCGATTCAGAGCCTGTGACACCGCCTTGGCCACCTGCAGAAGATATGAACAAAGCCTGTTCAGCAGCCATCCCTGGTGGCCCACCCTCATCCCACAGCCATCCAGGGGCCCAGACCCACCTGCACCAGACGCTGCTGGCTGTCAGGGTCTCCAGGCTTGGCCACAGCTTTCCGTGCCTCCTCGATGAGGTTGTTGGCCTTATCCATCACGTCGCTAGCGCACTCCAACATGGCAGCCTGCACCTGAGGGTCCGAGCTGTTGGCCGCCACACCACGGGCAGCCTGGCTGAGTGAGCGCAGGGCCTGGGCCACCTCCCGGGCAGCAATGCCTGCCATAGAGGAGAGTAGTCAGTCAGTGAGGGCCTGGCCACATGCTGCAGCCTGGCTAGGGGCCGAGGGCTAGTACCTGTGTAGTTCTCATTGCCCTGGGCCACCTCGCCCAGGAGGTGAGCGATGGCGGAGGTGACAGCCTTGGTGCTGTTCCCCAGGTCCTGTGCACACTTCTCCATCTGCAGGGCAAACAACATGGAGGGGTTTGACCCTGTGACAACACAGAGGGGCTCGGCCTCGCCCAGGCCTCCGTGTCCATCACCCCGCGTGCCCTCACCGTCTCTCCTGGCAGAGGCTTCAGCTTGCCATCCCTGGCGGCTGCCTTGGCCTCCTTCAGGTCCCTCTCCAAACTCTGCACCAGGCCCAGTGCCGAGTCGATCTCCAGGGGCCCGCAGGCTTCCTGTGCCTGCAGCGGGTGGAAGGACGGACAGCATTACACAGAGCTCAGCCCGTGTAGAGGGCCATCCCGCCCGCCTGCCCTCTGCAGCCCCTCACCTTCTGTGCAGCTGTGCGGAGCTCAGCCAAGGCTGCGGCCAGGTTCTTGGCGCACTGGCTGAGCTGCATGGCTGAGGCCTGGTCAGTGATGGTGGGCACGGTGGCCTTAGCCGCGGCAACCATCTTCCCACCAGGCTGTCAAAAAAGAAAAGAGTGAGACACGGCATGGCACATAGCTGTCTTGCTGCCTGCATCCAGCAGCAGGTTTTCTGGTACCTGCAGGAAGTTCTGGCTGGCGGCGATGAGAGCCAGCTGGGCGCTGGGGCTGTCTGGCTGTGACTGGCTTCCTCGCACGCCCTGCACCAGCATGGGGATCTGGTCTGCCACCACCTGTGATCAAGGGAGAGCAGGGTCACAGCAGGGCCATGGAGTGTGTGGGCATCCCGATGGCTGCAGCTGCTCAGGCTCTGAGGGCAGGAGCTCCCCTCCTCAGCACTGGCAGCTCAGCCACGCAAAGATCTGACCACCGATCCCACGCACAGATCCCTGACCACTGCACAAGGAGTGCAGTGATGGGACAAAGAGTAGGTGTGGATGCCCCATCCCTGGAGATGCATAAGGCTGGGTTCAATGGGGCCCTGGGCAGCCTGATATGGTGGGGGCTGGAGCTGGGTGGGCTTTAAGGTCCCTTTTTCACAGCAGCTTTTCTCAGTTTTGCCTAGCGGCCCGCTGACACCCAGCCTGTGTCCCCCACGTCCCTCACCTTGCAGCTCTGCACCAGCTGCTGTTGTGCAGCAGGGTTCTTGTTGGAGGCAGCGGCATGCTGTGCGGCGGCGATGGTCTGGGTAGCGGAGGCGGCTGCCTGCTTGGCTGCGTGCTACCAGGGAAAAAGCACAAGTCAGATGTGGGGAGCCCAGCACAGGAGCCCTCTGCCACAGACCAAGGTCCTGCTCACCAGTACCCTTCTGTTCAAACACTGTCCCTCTTTCCCCTCTGCAGCCCAAACTGCAGCCTCACCTCCAGCTTGTGCACCAACTTCTTCTTGATGGCGTTCTGAGCCGCAGCGTTGGTGGCCATGCGCAGCCCCTCTGCTGCCTCCCGCAGCCGCTGCTGCTGCTCCTCGCTGTCGGGATGGGCGGCAGCCCCCTGGACAAAGCAGAGCCATCGTATCCGACATGACCCTCAGTTCTCCTGTCATCCTGCCAGAGGTCGCTGTGCTATGCCCCTGCCTCCAGCGGCTCCTCCCGCCTGCCACCAACCTTTGCAGCCTCCACCATCTTGGCGGTGGCATCAGCCAGAATTTTGGCCGCGCTCAGCAGCTTGCGTGAATTCTCCAGGTCAGTCTCTCCCTCTGCGTCAGCTTTAATAGCATTGACGAGGTCGGAGGTGGCCTGGGCCAGAATACGAGCCTGCCGCACCATTTCCCCTAGGAAGGAAGGAAGGAAGGCTGTCAGCAAGTCCTGAGAATTACCCTGATTTGCTGCTTTGCTGCACCAGCCCTCCATCTTTGGGGAAGCTCCAAGCATGAGCCCCCAACAAGGCATGACTCCAGAACCTGCTTCATCTCACCGTGCCTCTCAAGCCCACCATCCCCAGGTGCCACCAGCCACTCACTCTTACCTGCGTCGCCCATGGAGCTGAATATGTTCTCAGTGACGTTGAGGATGGTGTCAGTGGCCTGGTCGTAGCGCCCGATGGGCTGCCCACCTGTGGCGTGCTGCTTGATGTGCTGCAGCAGGTCGTTGAGGGCCTGGGTGACGGCAGTGGCTGCCACCCCCACCTGCTTCAGCAGCTGGTCATCATTGGTGGCTGCCTTAGAGGCCTCCACACAGCCCTCTGCCGACTTGGCTACCAGCTTGCCAGCCTCGATCAGCTGCTCCTGGCACACTGGGGAGCTGATGGTGGGAGCCACCACCTGCAGGACAGGAAAAAAGCTGGGCAGTGCTGCCATTCTGCAGCCCCCACTCTCTGTCCAGCATCCCACGACCTCAGTGACTGCTGTCCTTGACCCCCAAGGAGGATGTTCCAAATAACCAGGGTCAGAGGAAACAGAGACTTCAAGTCTGAGCAGAAGCAAAGTGAGTGTTGGTGCTTACCTTGGTGCAAGCCACCAGCTGGGAGGTGGAGAGGGCACACTGCGTGGCAGCTGCAATCACCTGTGTCTGCAGTGCTGAGTCTTCTGTTTTCTGAGCCACGTTCTTGGCCTTCAGCACCAGCGCAGCAGCGGCGCTGGCCACAGCCTTGGCCAGTTGCATCAGCATGTCCTGGGAGGACGGACAGGGTCAGTCCTGGAGCCACCACAGAGCCAGGCACAGCCGCCTGCACGTCTCTTGTGAAATATTCAGCAGGGAAACATGAGATCAGGGGGCCTTTCCGCCACCCCTGCCTTGCATCGAACTCCCGGTGTGTGGCTGGCAACACCTCCAGCAAATCCCTACAGCTGGGTGCTGTGGCACCTACCAGCACCAGGACACTGTCATGGACAAAATCACTGCCTGGAGCAACTCAGCAGCACCACCCATGATGTTGTCACAGGGACAACCCACGCAGCACTTCTGATTACCCCACAGCCAGAACCTGCAGTGAGGCCCCATGCTGCCAGGAGGCCCTGCAGCACACAGCAGGATCTTCCTGGCAGAACGCCCAGCACACTGCAACCATCTGGATTCGCTCTCATGCCACGCTGCTGGATGCCAATAACAGTGCTTGGGACAGGGAGCTCGGGCAAGGTGTACAGGTCACAGCTCCTCCCATTGCAGACAGCAGCTAAGCTGGCTGCCAGGCCTGTCTTCCTTCTGAGGGCATGCTTGCAGAGCATAAACAAGACAAATACACCACCACCAGACTCCTGAATGAGCCCTAAAGCCGCACCCTGCTACAGCAAAGCCTCTGGCCACCAAGCAACATCAGAGTATCCCCACACCTACTGCAAGCCAAAGCCACTCCTGCTGCTGTCCATCACCCTGTCAGACATGGCAGCAGGCTGGAGAGCACATGCACCAAACTCTGGAGCCCACAGTTCCCATAAGCACAGCAGCTGCCTAAGGCAGAGAAGCACTCTGTATGAACAGTCTGGAGAAAGGAAGAGAATACACTCGGGTCTGGTTGTGATGCAGGCTATACATCCCACGATTTCTAAACTTGTCCCCTGCCCTGTGCTAGCTGCATATAGGATTGCTTGGTCTTTAGTGAGGGCCCCCAGGAAGGAGCTGCCCCCCCAGCTCCTCCTGCTAGCTCCTCCTGTACATGCTGCCTCTGTCTCACTTCCCCCCCCCAAGCTGTTCTGCTCTTCTTGGTGTTCTCTCCAGGCTTTGCTGACCATATTGAGGCCATGTGGCTGCAGTGAGCAGAGACCTCCCATTTCATGAGCACATTTTGGTCTACACTAGGTCAGGTTCCCTCTGCTGCCTCTGCTGTGCTGAGCAGCTACAGGAAACCAGCATGGGAAGAGCTCAGTTCAGCAAAAACAACAACCACAGGTCTTTGGCTGTCCCAGATCCCTGTTCTGGGCAGCCAGGCACTGCAGGCACAAGGTGGTAGCTGGGGCACTGACCCGAGTGCATGGACTTCTGAGAGCTGATCATGAGAAAAGCAGATTTTCCACCAGAACCCATCTCCAAAGAATTCAGATGATTGTCCCCAGAGGAGCAGCCCTGATATCCAAGAGGAGCGGACACCACCAAGCCATGCCTACAGCCCCCTTTTACCGTCTTTGGGTCTGAGGAGGGCAGGATCCAAGCACGCCGGCTTTCGGGCAT
The DNA here is from genome assembly GCF_019238085.1 of Lagopus leucura. Lineage (NCBI taxonomy): Eukaryota > Metazoa > Chordata > Aves > Galliformes > Phasianidae > Lagopus > Lagopus leucura. The sequence continues at coordinate 17,887,332 of NW_024962268.1, forward strand.
CTACATGGGAATCCACAAGATAAGAGGCATTACATGACAGTGGCTCTAAGGGCAGGGATGGGAATTGGCCTGTCTGCTCCCCCAGCACTGTGCTTGGGTCAAGCTTCAGCACGGACCTCTCCTGGGGCTCCTGTGCAGGGCAGAAGGATTTTCCAAGCGTATGTCCCCACGCACAGCCAGAGCCGCTCACCTGGAACCGAGGGTCAGTGTCGCTTTCCCCGATCTGCTGCAGCAGCTCTCCGCTCGTCTGGCCCACAAGGCCAGCAGCCTGCAGGAGATTCTGGCGGGGCTGCAAGAAAAGAGGCAAAACCACCAGGTTGGGCAAGCCAGGTTGGGAGCACCAAGCTGCTCCCATGGCTCCCATGCATCCTGGTTCAGCTCTCTAGTGCCCGCCAATCCTTCCTGCTCCTTCGCACCTCAGCACTGGCGGGCTGTGCTGTCTTCAGCAAGTCCGAGACGGCACTGGCCAAGTTCTTGGCTGCCTGCAGGAGCTGCCTCCCATTGCCTCCCTCATCCTCCATCAGGGCAGCCAGCAGCTTCACGCCCTTGGACATCTCAGTCAGGTTAGAAGATATGGTGGTGACAGCGCAGCCTACAGCCGTGTAGTCTGTGTCAGCTGGATCCCCTGTACAGAAAAAAGAGGGATATGGGGACCCTTGGAGAAACATCAGAAGCACTCAACCCTGTGCCTGGAGTAGAAGTGCCTGAAATTAGTGTGATTCATGAGAAGCTCCCTGGCTCCTTCATCAGTACAGGAAAGCTGGAGCACACTTGTGGCTGCTACCACAGGTGAAAATGGACAAATATACATCAGTGCGGTCTAGACTCAGCACTGGCTAAGCCAGGCTGCCACGTTTCAGAAGGGAGGAACCCCAACCTTCATACAATCATACAATGGGTGGGTTAGAAGAGACTGTAAAGTCCACTCATTCCACTAATTTCCATCCTCCTGCCATGGGCTGGTTGCCCCTGGCAGCACAGATTGCCCAGGGCCCCATCCAACCTGGCCTTGAGCACCTCCAGGGATGTGGTACCACAGCTGCTCTGGACAGCAATGCCAGTGCCTCACCACCCTCCCAGTGAAAAATGTCCCTGATATCCAATCTAAATCTCCTTTCTTTTAGTTTAAAGCTGTTCCTCCTTGTCATGTCACTGTCTGCCCATGTGAAAAGTTGATTTACCCCCGTATACATGCTCTCTTTAAGGAAGGCCAAAGGTGAACAATGAGAGACCAAAGCCTTCTGCTGAGAGGTGGTCCACTGCTGCCCTACCTGCGGTGAGGTTGACCACTGAGGCTGTGCCGGCAGTGATAGCATCCACCTGGGAGTGGATCTCATGCTTGGACTCATCCATCTTGTTTTTGCGCCAGGCTTTGGAAGCCTGAAATGAGGAGAAGAGGGTCAGGAGGTGGAGGCAGTGGGGAGCTGCAGTGAGATGTGAAAGGAGACAGGAGGTAATGGAAGAAGAGCTGCCACCACCCAAAACCCCTCACCCCTAAAACCCCAAGACTGAGTGTCCCAAATTCATTCTGCAGGCAGCAATCTTCCTGTGAGCTGCTAACACTTCTCGCCTCATCTACCCCACCAGCAAACTTCTAGCCCCAGCAGCCTGGCACTCCTTCCCCAGGCACTCACGGCATCCTGCCCGAGGGGCGGCAAGGTCTCGAAGTCATCCAGTGTGGCCTGGGCTGCATTCACAGCTTGCATGCTGGAGTTGATGGTACCTGTTAGTGCCTGTTGTGCTGAAGTCTGCAAGGCAAGAGCAGAGTGAGGGGGCTGCTTGGGACAGTGCTCTAGGCAGGTGCTGACTACAGAGCCCCTGCTCTCCATGGCAAGCTGATGCCAGGCCAGAAGGATGGGTCTGCATGAATCCCCTGGCCACCCTGGAAGCACCTACCAGAGGAGGCATGTGCCCTCGATGCATCTGGCCACTGGTGATTTGCAACTGGGCCTGGGGCATTGTCCCCACCTGGAAGTTCTCTGGGCCCCCGGCCCCTGTGCGCATGATGGCCGGCAGTGCAACCGAGCCCAGCTCTGCCTTGCCCACACGGTTAAACTGCTGCTGCAGGACTGTTGACCTGGAATGAAGAGGAACAGCAGCAGTGAGATCCTCCTCCCTGGACCAGCACTTTGGCTGCTCCCCACAATGCTGCCCTGAATACTGAAGGATGCCCAGGGACGCCAGGGGCTGAACTGTGGTATGCCACTTGGCAGCCAACTTGCTCTTACTTACTTCTTTGGAGACACCGAGTCTTCCAGCATGGTGGACTCCTCATCTCCCTCCAGACCGAAGTGGTCTTTGCTCTTTTTCTGTTAAGGCAAAGAGAAAATGCATTGGGTCAGTCCACAGCTCACAGCCTCCAGGCTGCTGCCCAGGCTGGGGAAGTCCATGGGATATCCCCATCTATCTCCAGCAGAACCATGAGCCCAAGAAGCACCTTGCACTTTGCACTTCTCCCAGGAGAAGAGCAAGCTGCCTTTCCCTGAACTTGCCTTTTTCAGGATGATGTCGATGTAGCCAGCAATCAGCTGGGCAATCTGCTCCCCTTCTGTTGTCTGCACTGAGTAGTAGCCATCCTGGTAATCTCCAAAATCCTACAAGGGCACAGCACAGGGTTGCACCAAGGCTGGATGCTGGCCCATATCCTGAGCCCCTCTGGTATGTGCTAAGCACCATGGCCAGTGCTGTGCCAGCACTTTCTGCCTGTTCTTGGGGCCAGGAGAGGAAGGGAGCAGGGCACAGAGGGCTGAGAGCTGGGACTGGCTCCTACCAAGGTGAAGCTCTTGGGAGAGGCTGCCCAGCGCTTGATGTTGGTCAGGCTCCACTCCTGAATCACTTCCTTGGTTTTCTCATCCACACGCATCACGCATTCCTTGGTGATCCCCAGCAGACGTGGCACCAGCTTGTTCTTCCCCTTCATTTTCTCCTGCAGGACATGACAAAGTTATGGGGGTTAGGAGGCTCATCAAAGAGCCGTGTGGGCAGCAAGCAACCCTCGGGCCACAAGTCCAGGTGTGATAATTATTACGTGGATCTTGAAAAGGATATGGGGAAAAGCAGGAACCGAGTGTGAGGGCAGTGCAGATAAAAATCACAAAGTCTTTAAGTTGGCCATAGGTTGCACCAGAGGAGGTTCAGGTTGGATATTAAGAAAAGTTGCTTCTCAAAAACAGTGTTAAGGCACTGGCACAGGCCAGGGAGGTGGTGAAGTCACCATCCTTGGGGGTGTCCATGAACCGTGGAGATGTGGCACTGAAAGATGTGGTTAGTGGGCATGGTGGGGACGGGCTGGTGGTTGGACTAGATGACCTTAGTGATCTTCTCCAACCAGAACAGTTCTACAGTTAGAAGAAGGGCAGGCAGATAGGAGGGATACAGGGAGAGCTAGGGCAATGTGGACTGAGAGGTAAATGGTGGGTAGAGATGGGAAAAATGAAGAGATGCTGAAAAGCAGCAGAAGAGGTAGAACTGCAGAGCTTCTGCTCTACCTTGACTAGGAAGAAGGAGACCCCATAGGTCTTGAGGGAGCGGGCCAGCTTCACGTAGCGAACTTTGGCCTCGATCTCGCTCATGTTCCCGCAGTTCTTGTGGGCCTGTAATCACCAGAGGACATCAGGTCAGCTACCACGTTGCCAACACCACCTTCACAGCTTCTCCAGGCTCTCCCCCTGCCTTACTAGTGTTCCATTCCCCACCATTCCCACCCAAATCATCCCTCTGACCACCTGGAACTTCAGATTTGTCACATACGCCCAATTACAGCCACACACTCCTCTTCCTCACCTGCCAGGCTGTGATGTGCTGGGACAATAGCAGCCCAAACCTTTGGCAGGGAGTGACAAGCCTGATCTCAGCACAGCCTTGCACTTACCATAAAGATCTTGCGTTCCCCTTTCTGCTTTATGTACTCCTTTGGCAGGAAGTCCTTCAGCCTGCCAAGAGACAGCAAACTCAGCTCCCACAGCACAGCCCAAAGCCAGCATTTGTGTTCCTCTACGAAGACGCCCAGCACAGAGCCTTGCACAAAACCCCACCGGTGCAGTGTTTTTGGTAACAGGAAGGATATGGGAGAGGTCATTGCAACTAATGACAACTCCAGGACCCAAAACCTTGGAGCCACCCTCTGGGATGATGATGCCCTGGGGGATGGAACTTGGCACATGCGCAAAGGGACACCCTGGGACACTCACTCCAGAAAGCCGGGCTTGTGTTTCTGCTCGTTGTGTGGCCCAAACTGGATCTGGCACTGGTAGCCAGCAAACTCACACGCTTTGTCAAATGAGACGGGATGGGAACCGTTAAGGATGTCATCGCGTGCCTGAATGGGAAGAGAAGACACTGCGGTCTGCTCTGCTCCCTTCCACATGTGGTGGGATCTGTGCTGGCAGAGGAGCTAGCCAGGCACCTGAAATGCCCCGGGGCTGCTCCTGACCAAACACCTGATGGGTTGTCACAGGGCAGCATTGCTGTACCTGCACGTAGAGCAGGTTGAGCTGTACAGGATCTCGTGAGTCCACGTTCTGGTCAGAGTAGAAGAACTTTCGTCGCAGCAGTAGCGTCTCATTGTCATCAATGCCTTGTTCACGCAGGGTCCGGCCGTGGTCCAGCCAGTTCACTGCAGGTGATGGCAGAGTGTGAGCAGCGACAGACAGCCAGGCAGGGACAGACATACAGAGACACACAGACAGACAGGTGGCCTCACTGCCATTCCCACCACCCTCAGCACAGGATGGCTCTGTCCCCAGAGCTTGCCAGCACATACACTCGTCATCAGTGTGCAACTTCTGCTTCAGTTTCTCCATCTTCTTCTCATCCCGCAGCAGGGTCTTGTCCTTCTTGAGGGTGCCAGTGACTTCCTCCTTCTTCTCCTCCATGATCTCCCGAACGAGTGAGTACTCATCATAGTTGGTGATGCCTGCAGGAGCACATACCACTGAGCCAGTGCTGCTTCCCTGACACTCCATATTCCTCCCTGCCCCACGTTGCCACCCCTCCTCTCACCAATTCGAGCACATATTGTCATCAGCATGTCTGTGACGGTCTTGGAGTCGTCAACCATAACTGTTTTCACAGTCCCATCCAGCATGCGAATCTTCAGGGGCCGCTGCTTCTTCTTGTACTCCATAGTATCCTACAGGTACAACCAGCACAACTCCAGCAGCCATGCTGAGTACATCACACCACATCCCCCTGACTCCCAGCTCCTCAGCAGGACCGTGGGGAACGCACAGCGCTGGTTGAATGCTTACCCCATTGCGAAGCATGTAGTAGTCCAGTGCCTTCCCAGCCTCCAGCCAAATCCCCTTCTTTGGGTCTTCATCCGAGAGGAACAGCCCAAAATCATTGGCTGGAAAACACAGAGAGATTCTGTCTGGTTGGATGGGGCCACTGGGATGTGCATGGCACAGCAGCACCCCTGCACGCTGCTGGAATTGACTGCAGTGGCCATGAGACCAGGGAAAGCCTGAGTGGGCAAAAAGCTGGCAAACAAACAGCAGGGTGGGTGTTTTACATCTGTTTGTCTGCAGGAAAGCTCATCTGAAGCATGCCCACACAGTACTAACTGGGAAGTGGAAGTCACAGCTGACAGATGAGCTCGGAGTGGTGGCTGACAGCTCTAAAATGTTTGATGCAAAACATAACAACCAAAGGATGATGATAAAATGCTGAGCATTGCCAGGAAGGGTGCAGGGAACAACGCAGAGTTTGCAAACACATCAAGAGAGCAGAAGAAGTCATGGAGCAGGAGGGGCAGCTGCTTGCTGTGGGGGATTGAAGAAGGATGTGGTGGAGGATTACAAGGTGAATTTGTGCAGAATTTTGATGTTCTACAATCCTGCCCACTAGGGTGGGTCTGCTGCTGCCCAAGGACAGCCCTGGCACTGCTGCTGCGAGAAGTGCTGCCCCGGGAAAAGCCCTTCTGCTCCTTGCCAGCAACCTCTGGTTGTGTAAGCAGGCAGGGAGGGGGAAATTCCTGAGCTGCCCTATGCCTGCCCAGCTCATGCTGTGCAGGGGATCCTGCTGAATGGAGCAGGGAATCAGTGAGACTGCCCTTTGTTGGCTCTTGGAAAAGCAAGCTATTTCCAAAGCCAATTCTAAAAGGCTCATTCTAAAGCACTAAGAACCATGCAGCTCACTCAGATCTCTGCAAAGGAGGAGAGAGGCACTTCCTGGGGCAAGGCAAGAGCAGGGCCAGAGCTCAGCACACTGTTCAGGGAAGTGGCATTCAGCCATAAAACTCAGGCAAAAGGCAGGGAAAAGGGCAGCACCTGCCCCAGCAGCTCGGGACTCCTCTCTGGGGCAGGAAAGCAGGCTCAGAGAGGTTTGCTGGGAAACATGCTCAGATGAAACTGTAATAGCATCCTGGAAGAGAAGCAGGGCAGTTCCAAAAAAGACCCACAAACGTCATTGGGTAAAGGCAACAAAGAAAAATAAGAGAAAATGGTGAGCTCTGCGGCAGGGATGAGGTAAAAGCAGGTAAGTGGAAGAACTGCCTTGGGGATTCCCAGCATTGCAGCCTGAATGCAGGGACCCAAAGTCTCCTTTGCAGCAGGGCTGAGCTTCAGCTGCTGCCGGCGGAGCAGAGGGCAATGGTCAGAGCTGGGGCTGAGCAGCTCCCTTTAAGGCTCTCTCCTCGCGCTTTACGAGCAGCCTGGCACGGACCCAGGGGCAGGAAATGCAATGGCTGCAGATCCGCGTAAACACCCCGTCCCCCTCCGAAACCGAAAGCCATGGTTGTGCAGAGCGAGAAGGCATTTCCTCTGCTGCGCCAGGAATCTGCTGCTCCCAGATGTCGCTGCCTTCACCCCCCTCCTCCCACCTCCTGGAGCTGGGGGTGCCTCTCCCTGGGACGGCTCAGCGTCCCGAGGCGCTTTGTCACCCACTTAATTTTGAGTCTGACGGCAGCAGGGAGATATTAGAGCTGACAAAGCTCAGCACAACGGCAGCACGTCACGGCCCCACACAGGGCTGCAGGGGAGGGTATATGTTCCCCAAGAAAGGAAAAGTTAACTTATATGGTACAGGAACACCCGCTGGGAGCACCGCAGTTGTTGGAACCCACCGAGTCCTGGCCAGCTTAAGGCATGTAGGAGAGGAGATAGGAGGCAGGGAAAAGGCTCACAGCAATGGACACATATTTCACTTCCAATGCCTTTTTCCTACCCCCCCTCCAAGTCCCCAGAATTCTTCCCAGGTTACTGGGAGGAATTTTTCCAAGTCTCGCTGCGTGCAGATAGGAAGCCTAGAGCAGATCAAGGGCAGCACTTGCTGGGCTGCAGGAACTACTGCCTGTCTCATCTATTACTTATTTTCAAGTGAGTGACCTTAGCAGACAACAGCCCCACCAGGTAAAGTCTGCTCTTCTTGGAGCTCTTTTGTGCCACTCTGTGTGGCTGGGCAATTCCTTCATGTCTGGGAGCCTGAACATCTCGCTAGAACCAAGGCTCATAGAAACAGCTCTATCAGAGCAACCCCTTCAGTTGCTGCAGAGAGGGACCTGTGTCCCTCCGTGCAAGTGAAGGTCTAACACAGGAAACCTGCCTAGCAAGGTATTAGACCAGAGGTTCCTTCAACCCCTACAATTCAGTGATTCTGCCTACAGATCTCAAAACGAGCCGCAGTGCACTGACAGACACTTTCCAGCAAGATAACACCACCGAAAGCTCCAGCAAAGCCCTCATTTTGCACAAAGCTTCCCAAGCTCACAATCAAACTTCTTCATCCAGGGCTTACAAGATGCCTTGAAACGAGCTCTCCCATCGCCATGCAGTACCCAGCAAACGCCCTGTGGGTGCAGAAACCCAGATCTCGGGGGACAGAGCAGGAAAGGAAAGCTGCGAAGAGCCATTACACATATATTTTAGAGATGCAAACAGCAGAGCAGAGCAGGCCATAAAGCACAGCCTGAAATAAGATGGGCTTGTCCGAAGCTGCAGGAGCATGCTGAAACTTTGGGTGCTTAAAGGTGCCCATCACAGGCAGGTGAGAAGCAATGAGAGCAATTCCAGGGCTGCCAGAAGAGAAAAAAGGAGGTGTATCCGGGGAAGCAGAAACACACTTGCAAAGAGCAGGGGACGATCCCCAGACCGCACACTTACGCTGTCCCATCTGTGCCTCGGGCACACGCTCCCGGATCATGCGGCAGGCGTCGTACACCATGGTGGAGGGCTCGAACTGCATCGTCTTCACCACATTGCCAATGCTGATCTTCAGCGAGAGGGCAACCATGGTGGCGGCCGGGCTATCCCCACTTCTGTGTCACCTGCTGAGGACACAACACGTCAGATCCCACCACCAGGCGTTGGGACACGATGCTGGGTGGGATGTGATGGTGTTCACCCCTCTGCAGGTGCCTGGAGGTGGTGGGGGAGCAGAGCCCAGAGCTCAGGTCCCAACCCAGGAGCAGGTGAAGGTGGTGGAGAATAGTGTATAGACAGAAGGGCTTCAGATGGAGTTCCCAGCCTGGCCTACTAATGCAGAGCGCTGGGGCTGCTGTGCCCTCATCGTGCACCCAGTCTCCCCGAGCGGGCTGTGCTCGTGCACAGCTGTCAGCCACAGCACAGAGGAAATGTGTGTCAGTAGTGTGCTGAGATAAGGCAGCACGGTGCAACGGAAGGGGCTTTAATTAAAACTGTGGCAAAGCAACTGCAAGAGGAAAACCTCACGTGGTGCGTGGTCCAACACCACTATCAAGGTCCAGCAGGGAGCCCTGTGGGGACCCCAGGAAACGCACACGGCGCTGCTCGAGGAGACAGGGGCTGGGGCAGCACCCAGCTCGCCGCAGTCCGCTCCGGGGGCCTCTGGCGGTCCTCCCCATCGGATCCCGGCGGCCACAGGGCTCCGCTCGGGAGGAGCGCCGTGCCGCCTCCACCAGCGCGTGGAGCCGCTCCAGCTGCGCATTCCTGAGCCGTTCGGCAATGCGGCGCAGGAGCCCCGTCGGAGGCCCTCGGCCCCCGCCGACGAGGAATGCAACGCGAGCGGGACGGCCCCGCACGCAGCCGCTCCGCAGCCCCACGGCCGGGAGCTGTGAGGGGCCGCCGGGGATTTGAGGGGACGGACGGGAGGGGCGGCTGCGGCCGGCGGGACGGAGATCATCCTCTTCCCTAAATCTAAAAATACCCCGGAGCGGAGCGCTGAGCCTTTTCCATTCCCTCCCCCCCCCCCCCCCCCCGCTTTTGCCCGCAGGGCAGGGTCAGGGAGCGGGGAGGAAGAGGAACGCAGAGGCAGGCGAAGAAATTAAAACAGTCCCAAAGCAGGACAGTACTGCAAAGAAAACACGGGATGCCGCACCCGGTCGCCTGAGCGGCCCGGCTTCACTCGTGAATTTCTGCAAAATTGGTGAACTCGGCCCCTAGCTGCAGGATGTGCCGGGGGGGAAACTGCGATGGGACAGGGGCAGCTCCGGCTCTGTGGGGCCATCAGCAGCCGCGCGTGGCCACCGCCCCGCACCCCAAATAACGCTGTGTCCCAAATAGCTCTCTCTATGAGGCGCTTAAACCATGAAGAAGCCGGAGGCTCGCTGCTCTTTCTACGTTCCGAGGAAATGCTTTGTGCGTTGCTCTCCACCAGCACGTTAAAGCAGAAGTGGTCTCTGCTATTTAGAGCAGTGGCGGCGGGGCACAGTGTGAGGGTTGAATCTCGGCTGCCGCTTCCCACCCCATGGCAGCACCCTGGGGTGCAAGGGAAAGACCTGAGTGCATTTCCGCACTAGGGTATGCACGGGGACACGGGGGCATCGGAGGGCATAGCGAGAGCCCTTCTGCGAGCTTTGCGGAGGCACCGGTGCGGCAGGAAACAGATCTGGGGCTCTGTGCTGATGACAGCAGCGCCGTGTTCCCAAGGCACCGGTGCAGACACAGCACCGGCAATAAGGGCTGCACTGTGATGGTGCCACTGAGGGCACAGACAAAGTGCAAGAAGCAACTGTCAGCCCCAGGTTGCCCCACCGGGAGGTGAATAAAAAAAAAGCAAAAAGGCAAACGATGTGATGAATGCACACCAATTTTCAGCACTGGCCGCCCTCCAGGGAAAGCAAACAAGTCAGCAGTGCTCGCTGGTAGGCGAGGCAGATAAGCCAGCACAGCAGCAGTGCAGCGGCTGCGGGCACTTCTGCATTTCTCTTCCCCGTGACGCCTCGGCCGCCATCCCCGGGGCACAGAGCGATTTTCCACCCCATGACGTCGCCGCTGTATTTATGTCTCCCGGCTTCAGAGCAGCGCTGCTGCGAGCACGGGCACAGAGAAAGTTTTATTTTTGCAAAGAAAAAAAAAAAAGAGAGAGAGGCAAAAAAAAAAACAAAGCGGAGCCCACCCGGGTTCTGCCTCACAGGCTGTGCCTGCAGGCAGCCGGCTTTTCACGCCGGTCCGTGGCACGCGTTCAGAGGCCGCAGAGCTTTCCCGAAGGAACCGAATTCGCTGCTCTCAGCCCGGGGGAAGGGGCAGCAGTGCGATCGCACTGCAGGAAGTTCCCGCAGCCCTTCCGCTCCTGCGGGGAGCACCCCGCTCCGCAGCGGAGCACTGGAAGGACTTAAACTGCTTTGTTCTAGATTTCTTTTTTGGTGTGTGTTTTTGTTGTGTCTTTTTTTTTTTTTTCCTTTTAATCTCAGAAAACGCAGCGCTGTGAGTTCTCATGCTCCGACGCTTTCCCCATCCTCCACCGAATGCAGAAGTTAATGTTTTAACCCAGAGGCGCAGCGCCAGCCCCGCACGCCCCGCAGCACCGCGGATCCCGGGAGGGCAGCTCCGCGGCGCAGTGACTCAGCCCCACGCAGTGCGGCTGATTCACGCCGCTTCCTTCTCTCCGGCGGCCGCGGCCGGTTCATGCCCGCCGGCGATGGGCGCCGGGTGGCAGCAGGCTGACAGTAGGGCCGGTGACTTCGTCCCCGGTGAACGGCACCGGGAGGGCCTGCAACACGGAGCCGCACACCGCGCCCCACCCTCCCCACCCGCATCCTGAAGTGATGGCGTGGACAGGGGATGCTCGACTCTCCCACGCCCCGACTCGCGCTGAAATACAGCCCCGCAGCGCAGCGGCACCCACGCCCGCCGGCCCGCGCGCGGTGTCCCGGTCTCGCGGCATCGCTTCCAAATATGGGGCTGGAAGCGATGCAGCCCCGGGGCCGGGCGGAGGCACGGAGCTCCGGGGCCGGGTGAAGGCTCCGTTCCGGGGACCGACGGCCGCGCTCCCCAGGCGGTACCGCGGCCGCCCCGCGGGTGCGGGAAACAGGATGCGGCCGCGCTCCTCCCGCACGGAGCGCCCGAGGGGCGGCGGCCGCGCCGGGGTGGGGCGCGCTTCACTCCGCACCGCTCCGCCGCACGCGGGGTCTCCGAGCGGCGCTCCCCCACCGCGCCCCGCGGCAGCAGCCCCCACCCCACCCCACGCCGCGCGCTGCCGCGCCGCGATCCGAACGGTCTCCCCTCCCCCGATCCACGCTCGGCGTCGCCCCGCGGTGGCGGGGCCGCGCCGCCCGCTCCCGGTGCCG